>NC_065550.1:25277225-25626189 GCF_022605725.1 Anthonomus grandis grandis | reverse complement strand
TCAGAACCTAAAATCAGAACAAATAATCATTAATAAAGGTAAACACTTACACAAAATAAATAAACCCTATACAAGGAATGTAGGTTAAAGCCTAAGATTGACCATTTTTGATCTGAATGACCATAAACCCCTGGAAAATCGATCCAAGCTATTTTTATTTAAAGAAATTCAAATTCCTAGTCAGTGGAGAAAAAACCTATAGTTGGTTGGATAAAAAGATAAACAACACATAGGGAAGATAACTTTTCTTTAACAGGAGCTTATTTATTTCAGTTTTTAGGATACAAACATATTGAGAAAATCGAAAAATAGGATCCTGATATTACAAATTTACCTAATATATATTCTAATTTAATTATCCTAATATATATTTTATATACACTAACTTAACAAAATATTAAATCTTCCAAAACAATATACAACGCAAACCAATTCCCGCAACTTACATTTAAGATAATTTTTTAATAACTACGAACGCTTTGCAAAAAAGTCTAAATAATGATGAGTACAATTCAAGTTACCACCTTTAATCATCCTTACTAAGGAAGCATACTGATAATAATTAGATCTGTAATAATAAGGAATATAGAACAACTCAGAGTTTCTAAGTTGGCGAACAGTTACACTAAAAGAAACGTTACTTAGTAGAATTAGAGAGCTATAGAGATTATTTATAATCTTGTACAAAGTCACAATATCCGAAATTGTACATTTCTTTTCCAATTCTAAAATTTTTGAAAATATGAACGAGCATCAGAGTAATTTGGATTCTCAATAAAAGAGTGAGTCCTGTAAGAAATAAATCTCAAAAACCGACTATCTTTTTAAGTCTGTCAATATTACTCCTGTATCTAGAATTTCAGATGACTTAAACTAGAGTCTACTATAAGCAAATATTAATAATAAAAGAGTTATCATGGTTAAATATCGATTTTAAATATAGCTCACAATTTCGGAGAAATATTTTTCATCAGCATAATAAAGGAAGGAACAAGATTCAATAAGTTGATGAGAATGTTTCAGAACAAATGCCTAGTAGGGCAACAAATATGGATTCGTTAAAGAGATAAGACGCAAACCATCTGAGTTCATTTTTGATTATTCTTTTGACGTCAAACTGGCATTTGACAATTTAAATATAACGATGACCGCCATCTTGAAATAAAAAGCGGAAGTATTGAATACCAAAACAAAATGGCGGTATTTTAAAAACCGTTACTTTAAACTAACAGTTTCAAGTTTAAATATGCCGATTAGCGGCATTTTGGAAAAAAATGGAATAGAAGTTTATATGTCGACATTTTTATAGGAAAAATAACAATTTTCTTCTCAAAACGATTAAAAAAAACTACTCTCACGTCAAAGTGTCAGACTATTCTTTTATCGTGAAACTGACAATTGCGAAAACTGTTAAGGTCAAAGTAAAAAATCTTTAATCACATTTAACGAACTATATTCGCTTCTAATTCTATATAACTAATTATAATAAATTTCTTTACATTGTACATCAGGAGTACTTCCTTCCTGTCCATTTTGCATAAAAACTAACAGTACAGAAATACGTTCTAAGTCATACATAACTGCAAACTTATGTACGCACGTAGTGCAAATCGTTATATACCCATCAAATTACGTCCGATTGACCCAATATTACTGAACCAATTTCTTTATAAGAGATATTTTTACCGTAAGATTGGACTTTGCATTAATTGAAAAACCTTGTTTACTTTTTAGTTGTTTTTGTGATGAGCTTTAACAATTAATTTTACACGCTTTTCCCATTGTAGAGGTTAAAAAAATGTTTTATTTTTAAATTATTGTTATTTTTTTAAAATTTATCACACAATTATTAAAATGATTTGAACATAATGCATAATAAATTTATTATAAAATCAAGACCTTTGTTATTTTTGAATAAAACCTTGCATGCAAAACGAGTTTTCTCATTTTTAAATGAGGATCATTAATTAAATTATACAGACAAACCTGACCTATGGGATCTTTTATCTACCATTATTTAAATGTGAGTTATAAAACTAAATTTGTTGTTTATATATGTTCTTTGTGTTGGTTCTTTGGACAAAAAACAGGAATAAATTTGACTTAAAATAATTAAATAATTTATGTCTGTACGTCCTCTCTGAGATATCCCCAGTTTTTATTGTCATTAAAAACAAAAAATAATACTGTCTGTCTCAGTTATTGGGTAACCAGGTAACAACCAGTATATATTTAGAGTTGTCAAGAAAGATTTAAGCACTAGATTTTTTTTTAGATTACGATATTTATAAAAATCTTGTTATTATTGTCAAAAATCATCGATTTTGTAATCGTTGTTTACTTTTGGGAAAATAATTTCTTTACGCTTTTTGACAATACTTTTGAATATATACAGAGGCCATCTGAAAAAACACGCTTTTCGTATTATTTAAAAGAAAAATAAAATTTATATTCACTTTATCTCTTTAAGCGTCCCTGTATATATTTAAAATATTTGTCAAAAATCGTTGGTTTATTATTTGTGAAAATAAACGCTTTTTATTTTCTGGAAAACAACGTCCATTTATTATCTATATACTTAAAGTTCTTTTTATTCTTTGACTAAATTAAGGCAAATTTCCTGGCAAATTAAAGGATTCTATCATGGTGCCAATACATAAAAAAGGCAACAATAATTTAGTAAAGAATTATACACTAATTTGACCGCTTAATCTCTCATTTATGAAATGATCAAAACCACTTATAATAATTTAATCCAGATCATCAACATAACTTTATGGAAGACAAACTTTAGTCCATGATTATCTGCAAACTATGCTGCTAAGGCTATTGACAAAGTTAGTCATAAGCTGCTTCTGTAGAAATTCAGTGTCTTCAGCTTCTAATTTCATTCACTCATACCTTTCTAACAGGCAATGCTATGTGAGAGTAGGCGCATCTTATTTTTGCATCGGATTTTTACATTTTTCATCAGAGTAGTACAATATAGCACCTTTTTTACTGTCTATCTTTATTTAAAACTCAAATGATCTCTTATTTTCTAATAACTTCAAGATTTTGAGGCTGATCGCCTGTGAAGATCACAGCATGAAAATAATCACCTTGCAATTAGGGATAACTGTTTGGATCTTGGAGTCACACTGCAAGTTAATCTAAGGTTCGATGTGTAATATTAATGTTTGTTTTATTATCCGGTATACCGAAAATCTTAGGCAAATTCTCATTCTAATAAGACTCTTTAATACTTTTGTGAGACCACATTGAGAATATGGTGCTATTATATGGTCCCCATAGACAGAACGTTAAGCTTTTTTTATTTTAAACAAAATTACATATATCTCCAATACTGTTGTCCTGATAGCATATTAGTTATACTTAATATTCAGAGTGTGTGTCTAAAACCAAATATCATAACTGGAACTTTATCGATCTGATCTTGTTTCATATTCCAAAACTATATGTCAGACTTACTTTACCTAAGTCTAGTTGTGCACATTGTAATAGGATATTCTATACAGGGTGTTCCGTTGATCATGTTACAAACTTCTAGGGCAGATACAAAACGTCAAAAGAAAAACAAAAGTTCATATAAATATGGGTCCGGAAAAGCTTCCTCAGGGAGCTAGAGCTTTTTGAAAATAACCTTTAAAAACTAGTTTTTTTTTAATAGCTCCGGAACTACTTTAGCTACCGCAACCAATTTTAGGTAAATTATTGTTAGTACGTTTATTCTTTTGAACCTACTAAAAAAACATATTTACCAGGGGCTTCAGAATCAGGGGGGTATTTGGTAAATTTAGGCCCATTTCTTTAAGACTTCTTTTTTACTTAATTTTCGACTTAATTTCTGTCCGTTTGGGCATTAGATTATGATGTTCCTATGCTTTTTACATAAAAAAGGTGCTCTTAGTAAAAGTCGGTAAATGGTAAATATCACCGTTTTTGTAAAAATTGACGAAAAGCAAGTTATGAGATAGAAAAATGAATTACCTATTATTATTATTAATAAACAATTAAAAAAAAAATCTGGCGTAAATAAAAAATAAATGTTTAAAAAAAGTTAAGGTAGCCACTTTATTAAATAGGTTCTCAAATTAATAAACTGTCACTTTAATTACCTTGAGGCATAAAATGTTTAAATGATTTTAAGTGTAATAAAAAACCAACAAATTAACAATTTTAGAAACGTAAACAAATTTTATTAAAGATTGGTATTGCAAAAATAAAGTTAAAATATTAATTGCTCAAAATGCCGGCCGCCACGATCGATACATTTATTGTATCTACGCACCATATTAAAGGTTGAAGTGGTTAAAAATATCAGGCGTGGTTTGGATTACTTCAGCAGCTGCGGAAATTCTGGCCACCAGGTCTTCTTCTGACTCGACCCGAGTTTCATATACGAGACTTTTCATATGCCCCCCAAAGAAAAAAATCTAAGGGTGTTAAATCTGGTGAGCGCGCTGGCCAGGTGACAGGGCCTCCGCGGCCAATCTAGCGCCTTCCAAAATTTTCATTTATAAACTCGCGGCCAATAAGTGAAAAATGAGCTGGCGCTCCATCGTGTTGTAGCCATAAGTTCTGTCATATATTTAGGGGCAGATCATCTAATAGTTCTGGCAGTACATTTCTTAAAAAAATTAAATAAATATTTGCCGTTAAACGAGGAGGCAACATAATTGGACCAATTAAGCGTTCTCTAACAATGCCGGCCCACATATTGACCGAAAACTTATGTTGATAGCTCCTAAAATGAACACCATAAGGGTTTTCCTCACTCCACACATGATTATTCTTAGAATTAAAAATGCCTTCTTTTGTAAATAAAGCCTCGTCAGTAAAAATTGAGGTTCTTCTGTACACCGGTCAAGAAACCACTGGCAAAAATTCACGCGGGGCATAAAATCATTGGGTCCTAATGATTGCACCTTTTGCAGGTGGTAGGGCCGAAGAAGCTGTTCATTAACAACGTTCCATACCCTAACATGATTTACATGCATCGCATCAGCTACTGCTCGAGTACTTACTGATGGGTTATCTTCAAATCGCTGAAGCACTTCTTCCTCGAAATCCGGGATTCGGATGTTCCTTTGCGCGCCGTTATCTTGGCGTTTTATTTTAACGGAGCCAGTTTCCCTGAACCGTTGATTGACCCTTTCAAAAAGTGTATGAGCTGGGATTCGCCTTTCGGGAAACCGCTCTTCATATAGTCGAGAAGCAGCTCTACCATTACATCGAACTTCCCCATAAATTAAAAGGATATCGGCGAATTCAGCAAAAGTGTAATCTTCCATTACTTAACCGTAACAAAAAGGGAATAATATCATGTAAAAAATACTGACAGTGACAAATTTTAAAAATAATGACAGTGGCAATGAATTAGCATTATTATTATTATTAAAATAATTAATTCAGGTGCTGTATCTTAGTTTGGCTTTAGTCAATTTCCACAAAAACGGTGATATTTACCGACTTTTACTAAGAGCATCTTTTTTATGTAAAAAGCATAGGAACATCATAATCTAATGCCCAAACGGGCAGAAATTAAAGTCTTAAAGAAATGGGCCTGAATTTACGAAATACCCCCCTGATTCTGAAGCCTCTGGTAAATATTTTTTTTATTTAGTAGGTTCAAAAGAATAAACGTACTAACAATAATTTACCTCCCAAAATTGGTTGAGGTAGCTAAAGTAGTTCCGGAGCTATTAAAAAAAACTAGTTTTTAAAGGTTATTTTCAAAGAGCTTTAGCTCCATGAGGAAGCTTTTCCGGACCCATGTTTATATGAACTTTTGTTTTTCTTTTGACGTTTTCTATCTGCCCTAGAAGTTTGTAACATGATCAACGGAACACTTTGTAGATAGTATGGATCTGGATTTATTTTTTAGTTCTATAAGTGTTGAGGGGCAAACTGATATGATATCCGACCTTTATTAATTGGATTTAGTAATGTCTAATGTGAATAAAAAAAATAAATGTATGACTGAATGGCTTTTTGCTAACATCTTATATATAGGTAAATCCACTATTTTCATTAAATTGTCATATTTAAAAGTCTTATTGTATTATTCTTTTTCAGATAGCTTATCTAATCGCCTTCGCATTTGAGCTAATATGGATCATATTGGAGTCCTCAAATGTACTTCCTGCAGCTGCGGTGCTTCTCTCAGCAGGTTATTTTATCATGAGCTTATTTACCGCCCTATTACTACATGGATTAGCAACGGTAAGAAAATATTATAAATCTGAAAAAATACACACAGGGACCAGAAACACACTTTTACAAACGATGAAAAAATTAGAAGGATTTTCGATATCCTATCAATGCCTTAGTTATTTAAATTTTATAGAGGATTTAATTTAGAAATTTCGCCTCTAAAATAGAGACTTTACTTATTTATTTTTACTTAATATTTTTAAATGCTATGGTAGGTACAGGGTGGGTTTTATATAATTCATGCCCTAAAAGACCTTAAGACACAGGGATGGTTTTATGGTCTTATTTGAAAGTCTTACTGAAACCATTGGGAACTTTTAGACCAGTAGCCGTAAAACTTTTGTCCTTCTGGACCATTTTAAAATATACTTAATTACCTGGTTAACTCGAGCATATAACAAGTAAACCGAGTTATTTCCATAAACCTTTCACTTTTATTACTCCATTAATTGGCAATAAAAATAACACTTGTTTTACAGTTTCAAATTTTATGACAAGAATGCTTTTCATTTCCTTAATATACATAATTTCCGATTCTGATTAATAAATAATATGTAATAGAGAAATATTATATCAATAAATGATTTAATATAATAATTAAGTTGGATTGGAGTCTCTTTATTCATGTGACAACGTTTCGACGTTTATAAAATCATCTTCAGGACACTAAAAATAAACAGTAAGGATGACCTTAATATAGTAATCTTAGAATTAATTATAATTATAAATCTCCGTCCTTAAAAAATAACGATTTACTGATTCTGTTAATTGAGTACTTGTTCTTGAAATCGAGTCTTATAATTTTTCTCGGTATTTATTTATATCTAATCAATTAAATTAAGTGTAAACTGGCTTGCCTTACCGTTTGCAGAATAACTAATTATTAATTAAAAGCCAGTTGAATATTTGTTAATAATTCACTGCTAAGAGCAAAGAAAAGAAATTGTATTTTGTTCTTGTAAAAATAACGTGGTAATTTTTAATATTATTTTAGACAAAGAATAATTTTATGGAAAATATTTATTATTAACAAGTCAAGCCTAATAAACAATTATAAATATAACTTACCTATAATAAGTAATATAAATGATTTAGAGTTTTTATAATAAAATTGTTAATCATTAAAAAAATCTATAGTGGATGAACCTGAAAAATTTACGTTGAACTGTACCCAACACCCAAGCAGATTACCGTAGACATAATAAATATAATCAGTTGAGTCTTGTTCTGGAAAACCTAATAGTTTTATATTTGGATTTTATCAGTATTCACTTTTAAACAGTAAACCCGATATTCCTAAGTTTATTGAGCAAGATTTAATGGTTCACTCGATCAAATGCCTTGGATAAAAGTTTATTGAACGAACCTCCAACTTTAGTATGAGTGTCTTATGATATGACCGAAATATTTTAATTTGTATCGTTTTATATTTTTAACTACGTCTAAATCTTTGGCCATGCGATTGAGAGTTATGTTGTTACTCATTCTGCCTACCCAACTGATTTTAAGTAATCGCCAGTACACCTACATCTCGAATGATTGTAAATCTTTGAGCATTATCTCGGTGAGTGTCCATGCGTACTATCTTCATTTGCAACTTCAGCGTTAAGTCGTTACTTGTTTAAACTCTTTTCATTTTCACAAAGGTGGCTCGAGCTTTTTCTATTTTCGTTTTGATCTTCATGATTGAATACGACTGATCATTGTTGTTGCTGCCTAGATACACTAACCTATGAGCTCTTTCCGGAGTGACCGTGACACAATCACCCCCAACATCAGCTTCTTTTCTAATAATCATTTATTTTGTTTTGCTGGTATTTTTTTCCTTATTAGTGAAAATAACTGTATCATGGGCATTGTTGAATATTTGCTCTAAATAGAGGTTGAAAATCAAGGGTAACAGAATTCATCTATTTGGTGCCAGTACAAATTGATAATTATACAAATATCTTTGCCATCTATCCCTATGGTTTTTAGAATTTGTAGCAGGAACACACTATGATTAACATCACGACAGCTTTGGATCAGCACATGAACAGCAAAGAATGCCTCTCTAATTTTCCGGCCTTGCTCCCTTATTATATACTCTGCCATCATATATCACTCTCAAAAATATCTTTAAGACGTGACTCATTAGACTAACTGTTACATTTGGTTGCTATATTCTTCTTCGGGATCATAACAAATGATGATTTAAGCCAATCCATCGATATTATTCCAATCTCCAGTAAATGGAGTTAAAAAGTTTTATAAGGGCTGTCATTCTTTCACCGCTTAATAGTATCGCTCGTTCTACATCTTCTCTAGTAATTGGTCCTTAATATATTCTTTGCATCTATAAAGTTTTTCACCTTATTCTCTCTTATTTTGTTTTCACCACTAGGTTGTCTTCTAGATAGTGAGTTGAAGCCAGTTGATTATTGCCGCCAACTTTACTTTTAGTTTTTATGTAAATTAACAAGTCGTATTCTGTCTGTTTTCAAACCCTTTACCTTACCTTAGTATACCACTCTGCTTTTAGTCGACCTACTTTGCCTCTTATTTCACAATATATCCTCTTGTATTCCTACTCGCATTTATTTTCACCCTTACGCCTTTGATCCATAAGGTTTATTATCAAATGATGCACTCATTTCATAATAAAACTCATTTGATACCACTAATCTATTGTCACTCAAATTACTGTCATTCAAATGACGCTAGTTTATCGTCACAAAAAGGGCATTTTGCTGACTACGTCATTAAATATTTTGACGTCTTTCTTAATGCCACACGTCATTCTGTGGTTGCCTGGGGGATATTTAAGAAAAAACTGGATTTCTATTAACCTCCAGAGCAGGTGAGCTTCCTTCCTAAATTTGGAATACATAACCATCTGCAAAGTATAAAAAGGGTGATTAAAAAAAGCATCGAATACAATAGATCCTTGCTTTTGTAGACTTTTAAAAGGCCTTTAATATGGTAGGGCTGAATGTGGTCTTCAGTGCATTACAGGAATGTCGAGTTGATTACAAACTCAAAGCTCATTTGCAATATCTACAAAAATATTACAATAATAGTAAAACTTCATAAGAATACTAAATATATTTAAATCGACATAGGTGTATCAGATACAGGGAGACATAATGTCGCCCAAACTCTTAAGAACAGTCCTGGAGTATACTTTTAGAAATCCCAATTGAGAAAACAAGGGTCTAAAGGTGAATGGTCGAAACCTAAAAAAATCTACGTTTTCCGGATGAGTTTTGCTATCCGATAAGATTAAAAATATGCTACAAGAACTAAAAAAGACATATTCTGACGTAGGTCTAAAAAGAAATATCTTAAAAACAAAATATGTGTCAAGTTTTCAGTGAGCAAATTTTTATTAGTGATGGGGAAATAGCTCTCGTAAACCAGTATTATCTTAGTCATAAAATGCAAATTTCAAGAGACAACCAAACGTGCAAAATGACAAGAAGAATTAAACTATTTAGGGCAGTCTATGAAAATCTGTGAAGGTCTTTAAAAGCGACAATGTAGAAAGAAAAAGGTGTTTGATCAATCCGTGTTACCAGTCATGACCTATAGAGCTGAAATCTTAACACGAATCTCAGCAAGTGCCAAGAAACTTATGGTAACATAGCGCAAGAGAGGATGCTTGAGTGGAGATCGCGCTTACATAAAAGAAGCAGAAGAAGACCCTCAGATTATACGTTGGATAGAATGGTCTTTATGGACAAAAAATAAAGAAGTTGCTCTCCAAATTCAGCAAATGATACAAAGCAATCTGCAGGATACAAACACCGAAGTACGGGCATTGGGAATATGGAAAAACCTACACACATAAAGGAGTCATTAAAAATACACCTCAGAGATAACATAAAAGACGAGGAGCTAAAAGTTAGAAATATTCGTCCAAATGCCAACGGAGACCTATTAAATGCTACAATATATCTGACAAAAGATTTCTGCCAAAGAATAACATCGATCCCAAAAATAAGAATTGGAATGACCGCATGTAAGGCCGTAGAAAGATAAGTTATACGCAGGTATAAGAAATGTTGGAGCTCTTTACATCAGGCAGAAGCTTGCCAAGGTCCGGATAGAAAAGGGCAATGTTTAAATTAGGTGAGCAGGGTTATATGGCAAAAGACTGTATAAATAAAGCGTCTTGCATATTATGCGGGGGTGCACGGAGTTTCGCAAAGCTTTAAGTAAAGCCCGTAGACAATACAACAATACCACGTATCTGGATGTTTCAGAGAGCCTGCCCGAGAAAAATTAACTCGATAATACAGCTAGCATAAATAGATTTTTTGATATTGACCAAGAATTTCATACCGGTCCAAAGTTAAACGCTGCTTAGATGGCTCATACTCAAGTTCTAAAGTCCAGGTTCTATCAATTAAGTCTAAACAGATGCAAGGCCGCTCATAAACGGATTGAAAATGACACACTTATGTATAAAATAGACTTTCTTCTGGGGCAAGAGCCCAACTTGAGACTGAACGACGTTCATTTAATTTACCTCTTTACAAATTTGCCTGTCATAGCAATAATGAGTTTTCTACAAAATCAAATGAACAATATCAAATTTAATTTTTTTTACCCTAAATACTATCTAATCTAAGAACATAATTTTTTAACGAAAAAAACCATACAGAAAAGGCAAAAAGTTAGTATTTTCTTCTGAAAGAAAAAACTCGCAGTAGAACAAAAAACTAAAATTAATGTATATTTGCAATAAAATAAATGACTTTCCTTCTAACACGTCATAAATTACCTACCACTCATCCATTCTCTACTAATTATGATTCACTAAGATACTGCCGTCAGATTTCCTCGATATGTCGGACGTGTGAACCTTATCAACAAAGCATTATTGAAAACAATGGAAGCTTGCATACAAATTTGGTGTTCTTATACCTCTTTTTCAGTATCCATTGTTACTATGGTCGACTTTATTGTTTTTTCTTCTTTAGGTGCAATCGAAGAATGGAATTTATTAAACGTCCTAAGATGGTGCCACTAAGAGTCACACAGAATAAACAATGAAAGTTCATAATTGACGCATTAAAACAATATTAATCTGCTTAATGTTATTACAAAATTGTTTAAAAATATTTCAACGGATGTTGTTCTTGTTTAATGGTTGTGCAAACACAATGAAATATTTGACTCTGTTTAACATATTGCGTAATAAACGTTGTTACGTTAAATTGTAGAAATCAGTTAATGAGATTGTTCCTTCGTGTCCAATGTTTTTTTCACTAACACAGGGAAAATGCATAAGAGTTTCATGATTATTGGAGGTTGCTTGTATTAGTTATACCACTAATAAGGTATTTTAACTCGGGTTAACCACGCATAACACCCGCGGTCAACCGCCAACTGCACGTGGTTGTAACCATTTATTTTATTTAAAAAAACAACAATTTCACAAGTTACGATAACAGTTTTAAATATACTGTTTCCAATAAGCGTAAGTGTTTAGTTGCCATTGAAATTATACGTTTCAAGTAAAAGAACGGATTTGGTACACATTATTGAGATATCTGTAAGGTATGTATGTAATATAGCATATAATATGCTGTCAAGTTAATTGCATATAGATATCAATGATCTTGCGAAATAGGAAATATTAGTTCTATAGACAGGAAATTAAATATGTAGGTATTTAGAGTAAAATTTATAAATATCTGCTGTTCGGAGCTACTGCAGTACTTGACTGTTGAAGTCTTTTAAAACAATTATTTCTGTAAGCAATTTTCACTATGCTGATTGACGCTAATGGTGAAAAAAAATTTTAAATCTGAAAAGGGTTTTTACCGCTTGTTAAAATTTTTGCTTCAAATTTTGGAAATGAGAGTATTGATTTTAAAATCACTTCTGACCAAAACAGTTTAGTGAAGTTATATGTATAAGGCGATTAATGCTGATTGTGAAAAATTAAACTTAAATAACTTAAACTTTCAAGATTTTAAAAGAATTCAATATTAATACATTACTTGATTATTCAAATCTTTAAAATCAATTATTTCAATAATTGCAAATAAATAAAGCAAATTAGGTTTAATTGTAATAAAGCAATTTAGTTCTACTACCTGCAAATTGGCTTCTTTCAATTTCATTAGGTATTCTATTGCCTGTAAATAGTGAAAAAAATAATTTTAATTATTCCAGACATTTTAAGCCTCCCTTATAAGAAAATAATTTTAAAAATTAAATATCTATTTGCTTCTTTATTAACGAGTCAAGGCCGATACAACATTATGCAAGTTACCAAATACAAGCTCAGGTAACAAAAATCAAAATTAAACAACAAAAAAGAAACGGATACAAACATTAATTCACAATCAGCTTGAGGCGATTTCTAGCGAGGTTACTAAAAAATTAAATAAAAAAAAACAATAATTAAATAAACAAAAAAAATTTAAATTAACAACAACCAGGATTTTAACTCATAAAAATATTTCAATTACTTCCCTCTTGTTACCACACCTTATTAAAGTATGATGTGACGTCCTCAGAAATGTTCCCAAAAAAAGAGTTTCATGTTACTTCAACTTATTTCAACATACTTGTTCTTAGCAGAAATCGCCTTTAGTATATAAATGAAAGCCAGAAAAGGATTTAAAGGTTAAAGGAAATCAAGGCTATGTAGCTCATTGCTTGGTTTTAATGTTCGAGGAATAAATGATTTTTTAGCATAATTTGTCCTGTAAGAAGGTAGACAAAAAGTGAAATAAGAACAATATGTAGTTGATGGGATAAGGTGGCTCATAAGGTTTCAAGATCAAGTATTAGGCAGAGAGTCTTATAATAACATTTTTGATCATTGTAAAACCTGTAATGAACGTACCTGCAAAATTGACGATAAACTCTTTCCAGTCTGTTGATATAAAATGTATAGTTTAGGCTCCAGACAGAGAAGACATACTCCAAGTGGGTTCTGACAAAGGCAAAGTATAGTATTTTAATGGAGGTACTGTGATTAAAATAGCAACTTTAGCGATTTAGTGAAATCTCTATCCGTTGCACACGCTGTAAAATAGAATGATTATTTAATAAATAAAGTTACATGATTGTTTTGCCTTTGAAAATTCGATGACTTTGCATTTCGAGTGCCAGATTCTTGAGGTCATCCATAAGTGCAAGGAAACCATCATCCATTAAAGGTTCATCACTTCTTAAAAAATGTATAGGACATACTATCGCTTTAGGTAAATTTCAAGCCCAAGGATTGAGAAATAGTGAAAAACTTTATTTTCCACAATAAACTGGACATCCCTGTACACATTTTTTTGAAAATTAGTAGGTAGTTTCTATGCATCTAGTACTATTTTCTAATACATAATAATTAAATTTTTTCTCTTACCTTAAATTTTTTATTTTTACTCTTAGTGGCGTCTATGCATGCTAGAACCGAGAGAAAAATAGGGAAAAACTATTGAATGAACAAAAATTAAAAGCTACTGGACTCCTATTTTCTAGATTCATTAGGGGTCCATCTCTCGTCGAAAACTGTATCTGCATTCAATCTTATCGTATCTTCCAATTCACTGGATATCTTATGGATTTACTATTATTATACTTACCTAATATTATAGCTTCAACAAAATAAGAGATCACTGGTTAAACACTAATAAAAAGCCATTGGACATTGAACAATTCCTATGGATGTGTTTAAAATGATAAGCAACGTAGTACCGTGTAATTGACCTGTTTTGCAACTGTGTGGACGTTCAATGGATTTACTGTCCACTGGATTTTCTAAAAGCTCCCGTAAATAACTTAAGGTTTTCAGCAAAGAGGAGAAAATGGCTATAGTCAAAGCAAAATTATATATCATTGATGAAAAAGTTGAACAGCAGAAGACTCAGGTGAGACCTCTATGTTACTCCTGAGGATAGCTCCTCAACCAGTCCAAATTAGAACCCTATATACCATACCAAGAAGTTTATTGAGTAAGATTTCATGTCATTTTATTCATTCACTCAGTCAAATGCCTTGCAGAAGTCAAGTCTTGTAAATGGTGAAGTCTGCTGCTTCGAAATCATAATAGTAGCCAGTTTCTTGTAGATTATTATTGTTAGAGTTGCGCAATGATATTTCAAACTGCAGTGGAGCATGGTTATTATCCATGGGAACCAAGTACTGACCAATATCTGCTTTGAAGACAAATAATCTCGAATAATGCAGGACAAGGTCAAGAATAACATTGTATGAATTTGAAATTTTATTAAGCTGAAATACATTGTACAACGAACAACTTTTAGACATGTGCATATAATCTTATTAATTTCAGTTGGTGGGATATAGTTGTTAATTTTTTGGATAAGTAGTAAGGCAAAGATCAGCAACGGTACATGTCCCTTTAGGAAGATTGAAGTCACCCAGAATGTAGATCTCGAGATTGAAAAATAGCTGAGTAATCTCTCCTATGTTATGACTGAAACATTAAAAATTCTCTAATGGTGCATTAAATTGGAATCCATAAAGGAGCATCTGATGCTGTCCTTTTCAATGATGCTCTGAGATTGAATAAGACAGCTTTCTGTTGATGACTGAACTACTATTAAGAGGTTTCTAAAATGTTCAGCATTACTTGTGACAGCTGTCCTTTGTCAAATTTTGCACTCATTTTCATTAAAATCACTTTTTATTGAACACCTCAAGAATATTTTAGCAACCTACAGAATATTCTTGATCTTAAGTGTATATTCCTGTAATATTTCTCATATCCTTGGAAATCAGTAAATTAAACCCGATTCAGTGACATAACTGTCTGAAGTATGATTCTTTTCTCTATAATTTCTTTCTCACCCTTGAGCCAAAATGTAGCATCTCCTCCTATGATCAGAAAAACTTTTGTTATTATCATAAAAATGTCAGATAAAAATTACTAAAATTTCTAAACTTCATAACCTTCAATCAAGAAAAAAAAACAAGAAAAAAATTTAAATAGAAAGACCAACGTTCCGTAAGTCCTCGTTGATATATATAATTGTATGAAGAAGTTTCTTTTACAATATCATTAGGCATAACTTAACTGGATACGGTTTTAATTTTTATATCAAATTGATTTTTAATTATTTTAACATTTTTTTTAATATGGTGGATGAAAGTAAGGAGCGATATATACCTTTTAAACAAATATTCATTTCTGTAATTAATAGAATGTTCACAAAGAAAGGTTTAATCCGAAAACCACTTTTGACAAGGAGAAAAACCGAAGAATGACTCGAAACCATTTTTTAAATTAATTACTTTAAACTTATCTAACGTCGTAATATGATAATGATGACCATTCAGAACACTTGTAATGTGATCCAGAAAAGAATAAAAGGTTCTTTAAGTGTATGTTTGAAAACATTTTAGTTAATAATTTTCAACCATCTTAAAACGTTGCTGGACTTTTCGAATTTTTGCAAACTTTGGCTTTGCCATTATCAATTGTTTTAATTTTTGTACTAAATCGTATAGTTTTTTACACTCAATAAGTACATATTACTATTTATTGTATCGTTTGCATTTTAAATGATCTACTTTCAATAAGCCCTGACCTATTTTTCGGGTATTTTAATTATTTCAGTTGATAAATACTATAATCTATTAGAAATGCTCTAGATATCCTACGTGTAAAGTTCTTTAATATTTCCGGTATCTATGTGTGCTTTATGTAAAAAGCAATCTAGTAATTTATAAAAATTGAATAATAAAAAAACCATGAAATGATCACAAAAATATGAGATAAAGAGAGTAAAATTTTCATATGGCATAATATTCAAAAAACAAAAATGCATTAAAAAGACAAATGGTCAGAAAGTCCCCGTTTACATATTACAATGTATGACGTAATATTTTTCTGACAATGAAATTAGGTATAACTGAACCTGATATAACTCGCTTTTTTATAATTAAATACTTATTTTTTGTTAATATAGTTACATGAACACCTAATTTTTTCTTTAATTAAGTTTGGAGAGATCTACTTTTAAGTCCTTAACTATTTTTTTAATATTTTTTAATTTAAAGAAAAAACGGGAATAACATAAATTCAATCGCTGTTATTTTTTTGTTTAAATTATTGAATTTTTATTGAAATTGCTTTTTTATGGAATATTTTAGAAATGTTTTATTTATTTATTAACGGAAATCTGAAATTTTACAAAAAATAAATAACAGTAGATTAACTTTATATCAAACAAGATGGCTATAAAAAGGCTTTATTAATTGGAAACTATAATATAGCAGAAATGCTTTAGATATTCTACATTTGTATGCTTGGTTTTTCCGTGCGTTATTACATTTCTTCTGGTAATTGATGAAAATTCACACGGATGAGAAAAGCTTATTATCTCATCATTGTCATACAAAAAGAGAGAAAAGTTATTAAAAAATTAAAAATTCTAAACGGCACCACCATGTTATTCAAACCAACAAAAAATTTATTAGAAAGACAAATGTTCAGAAAGTTCCCAGCGATAAATTATTCTATTTATAGTATTTTTTCAACAATGGAATAAGGCATAACTAAATTAGATATGACTCATATTTCTATATTAAATTATTATTTTTCTGGTATAGTTACATAAATACTTTAGTGGGAATAATATATGACTATATATGAGTTTTCTCCTTTTAATAATCCCTAATCTATTTTTCTTTTTAGAAAAACATACTCTGCTTGGTAACATGGATGTTTGCAGTAACAATTCTCATGTTTCCAGAGGCAGGACTCGTTATTTATATGAGCGTTAACTACTGGGTAAGACATTGCAAACAATATTTTAGAAATCTCATTATTTTCTGCCAGACAACATGTTAATATATTACAAAGCGGTACCAACTATAAGCACAACAGGTTTTACATAATCAGAACCGATACAACATAAATTTTCTAAAAAATCTTACCATATAAACGACTTGAAACAGTTTTCACTTGCGAACCGACAATTACACATAAAATGTAATGTATCCACTTCCGAGAAAAATTGTAATTTCTATTCTTTAACAGTCAACCGTATGTCTGAAAGATTTTCTTTTATATTCATTATTTTAAACCAGTTTTTTTCATAGGGTACAGCTCACATATACGGTAAGACAGAGCTCTCCTGTTGGTTATTTAGAATCCTAGTCAACGTTGTCCAACTGATTCTTATCCAGTCTCTCTACTCGATATGGAAAGACGAAGAGTTAATGGAGAAACGGATCCAAGAATTAACCGAAGTTGCCATAGGTGAAAACGGTTCACCCTTGAACAGTCAGTATTACCAAAATAACGGGTATGACGATTCCATGGATCAAATCGATGGAAACCTTAAGAGGTTGGTGTTATTAAAAAAATATTTTTTATACCACAGTATCGGTCGACTTGACACAATAACTTAAAAATACGCTTATGAAATTTTAATACAAAGTAACTGTTCTTAAAGCGAGCTCACTGTCGCCACTCGGGCGTATGATTTGTAATTCAATTAAAGTACAAAAGTCAATTAAAGTTAATTAAAATTCACGTGTTGCCCCTGGTTTTTGGCGTTAAGTAGACTGGATTTCTGTTTTTTTTTTGTCGTTTTATAATGCGCCAGAGATAAGAATGTACTTATTAAGGTCGATCGGTTTACTGTCACATACAATTATACTCCGATGGCTGCAATAAAAAGAGAAATTACGATTTCTTAAATTGTAATTGTCCGTTTAATTTTAAGTAGTCGACTATGTAATCATTATCTGCTAACTCTTTTTTCCTCTTCACTTGAATGACTTGAAGTTTGATATGGAGGGAAAATTTTGCAAAGAATTAAAAAACTGGTGATACGGTTAAAGGCTTTATAAAAATATAAGTATTTTTAAAAAGTCAGCCATTTTTAGTTTTTTATGAAAGCTGATAATTTTTTAATGTCATTTAATTTTTTTTTGTGAATACATTTTGCAATTATTGAGTAGTTTTTCGATGGATTGAAAAAACTTGACACTATTAAAGGTTTTCTAAAAATCTTAATATTTTTAGTTAGACTCCTTTAAAATTTTTATTTATTTTAGTTTTATATGAAATCGATAACTTTCTTTACCGAAAAGGTCAGTTCAAGTTTTTCTTAAAATATAGACGTTTTGGACTCATTGATTAGTCTTTTAATAATTTTTATTGTAAAAGTCTTGATACTGTCGAAGGCTTTACAAAAATCTAAGTATTTTGAAATATAATGTAACGATTTTATTGTATAAAAGCTGATAAGTTTCTTCACCACTTCAAAAATGTTATTTTATGAAATAAAAAAGAGTCAAAGTTTGCAACTTTGCTATTTACTTTGGAGTTTGGAACAACTTGTACATCTACAACTATTTAAAATATCAACTTTCTTTTACCAAATATTTTATTTATTTTTTTGTTTCTTTATTGGAATGGTTTTCATTCCACCTTGCAAAGCAAATGCCTATCGTCAGCCCGATGACGTGTAACGGATCAGAAACCGGTAGCTAAAAGGCTTATTCAAAAAGAAAATAAAATGGTGTTTAATAGTTAATTTTTTACTTAATTGTGATAAGTTTCTCCAGTCCAGATTCATCCATCAACCTTTATTCAATTATTATTACATCAGGATTCATTGAAGTTACTTAATGCCTTAACTTGGCTCATCGACCACTCCTTTCTTGTCAGGATTTTCACCTGAAAATTTATTTATAACCAGACTTTACTATTTGTTAGTTCACCTCTAGATTGAGCCCTATCAATAGCCTGATGATTCCTAATGAGGTAGAAACAAGAAAGAGCAGCAAGCAAACAAAAGTGATTCCTTTCCTTGACGTTTCCAAATATTCCAAGTTAAAAGATTTCACATCATTGCAAGCATTTTCAATTGTTTATTACTTCATTAAACTGTAGTAAGTTTTTTAGTCTTGGTTCTTTGATCATCATTGGGTATTTGGAACTACTTTGGATATTTGCCATCGGCCACATTACTCTGATGTATACAACAAGAGTTTGACAGTCTGATCAATATATGGAGGTAGAGTTTTCTGCTACCACTAGTGACCACACCATCGATCCCTCAGAGATGAATTGAAGAAATAAAAAACTGGTTCAATGGCATCAGTATGTCGTAGTACTAGAAGAATATTCATAATTAATGTTATCCCTGTTGTGTTCACTAGCCAAATTAGTCTTTACAATCTGCCCGATTTGTTTATTCATCTCAATTATCTCTTTTTTTACATGGACTATTTTACATGTAGTCTGTATATGTTCGCAGCTATCATTAGAAAGAAACTTGTAATCTAGAAACCTCAATAATCAGAGTCATATTCTCAAAATCTTTTAAGCACAAGACCGCAGAAACTGAGGAAGCGAATTATGATAAGAAGCTCAGTCTTATAAGCAGCTTTCTCCTACATCGGTTGATTCTGTTTTTACCACCATGACCAAGTGATACAAGTTATCTTTAATCCTGTCTTTGTTATCAACTTTTCCTTTCCGTAGATTTGTAGATTTTTATTGTACTCTGGAAATTCTGATTTCATCTGTACTGTCTGCGATATATCTGATTATTAGGAGATATATCTCCAGATTTCACTCATCGACCACTTCTTCCTGGCCAGGATTTTCACCAAATTTTACCATCTGTTTATTAAGCCTGATGATTCTTTTTTAGGTAGAAATCAGAAGTTTTTTTCTTGATGTTTTAAAATATTCCAAGTTAAAGGTTTTATATCGCCACAAGCAGTTTCAATTTATTCCCTCATTAAACAGTGGTTAGTGTATTAGTCTTGGCTCTTTGATCATCCATCAGAATTTCCACCCGCAATTTTTTTTTTCACCCCCAGTTTATCCGGTCACCTTATTATGATGTTCCTATTCATATACACCAAGATTATGACAGTTAAATTAATATATGGAGATAGTGTTATTTGCTACCACTGGTCACTGTACCAGCGATTGGTCACAGATAAATTTAAATAATAAAAAACCGGTCTAATGATGTCAGTATTAGGAGAAACTGTCGAAATACTAGAAAACTGTTCATAGCTGGTGTTCTTCTTATTCTCTTCACCAGTCAAATTAGTCTTTGCTCTTGTCTTGTGACCGATTGATTGGTGGGTGTTAATTCATTTTAATTATCTCTCTTCCTACATGGATTGTTTTATATGTAGTCTGTGTATGTTTGCGTTAATCATTAGAAACCAACCTGTGATCAAGACATCTTAGTTATCAGAGCCATATTTTCAAAATCCTTTGAGCAATAGATTCCAGAAACTAAGTAAAAAAACTTTAACTAAACTAAACCCTTGCTGATTCCTATTGAGGTAGAAACCAGAAGGAGCAGTAAGCCAACAAAAGTGATTCTTTTTCTTGACTTTTCCAAACATTCCAAGTTAAGGATTTTATATCACCACAAGCCTTTTCAATTCTTTGTTCTTTCATTAAACTGTAGTATTTTAATCTTGGCTCGTTGATCTTCTTTGGGTATTTGCAACTCCAGTTTATCATCGGTCACCTCACTCTGATGTTCCTATTCATATATACCAAGACCAAAGAATACCAAGAGATTAAAAACTGGTTCAATGACATCAGTATCAGAATAAACTGTAATAGTACTAGAAGATTGTTCATACCTAGTGTTATCCTTGTCGTATTCACCAGTCAAATCAGTCTTTGCAATCTGATCAATTTGTGAGTGTTCATTCATCTCCATCTTTGTTCTTTCATGTTACTTTTGTACATGTAGTTTTTATATATTTGCATCCATCATTGGAAACCAATTTCTGATCCAGAATCTTCAATAACCAGAGTTATATTCTCAAAATCCTGTAAGCACTGGACTCCAGAAGGCAAAAACCTTAGTCTTATGGGCAGTTTTCTCTTAAATTGGTTGTTTTTATCTGTACCAACCTGATCAAGTGACACAAATAAGGTTTAATATTGTCCTCCTGTATCGGTTTCATCGACTTTCCCTTTCTGTATACTTGGTTCGAAAATTAATTTTTATCCAAACTTAACCATTTGCTGATTGAGTCTTATGATTCTTATTGAGGTAAAAACCAGAAGGAGTTGTAAACAAACAAAAGTAATTCTTTTTTTGACGTTTCCAAACAATCCAATTTAAAGATTTAACATCACCACAAGCCTTTTCAATTCTTTATTTCTTCATCAAACTGTGGTAAAAAGATTATTAGTCTTGGCTCTTTGATCATCCTTGGGAGTTTTCAAGTTCAATTTATCATTAGTCACCTTACTCTGGCCTTTCTATTCATATACACCAAGACTATGACATTCTGATCAATATATGGAGGTAGTGTCTTTTGGCTACCACCGATCCCTCGGAGATGGATTGAAGAAATTAAAAACTTGTTTAATGGCATCACTATTAAAAGGAAACTGTCGTAATATCAGAAGAATATTCATAATTGGTGTCATCTTTGTTGTATTTTAATTAGTCTTTGTTTGCTAAATTAGTGATTAAATAATACTAGTCTTTGTTAAATTAGTCTTAACAACTTGACCGATTTGTGGGTATTCAATCAACTCAATCATCTCTTCCTATATGGACTATTTTCCATGTAATTTTTATATGTTTGTATTCATCATTATAAATCAAGGTGTGATCTTTAATTCTTAATAATGAGAGTCATATTCTTAAAATCCTTTAAGCGATGGAGTCCAGAAGCTGATGAAAGGAAATATGACGAGAAGCTCAGTCTTATAGGAAGCTTTCCTTTACATTGATTAATTCTACTTTATTTAACATGACCAATAGATACAGATTAATTTAAATACTGTCCTCCTGTTACAATTTTATCAAAGAGTTAAAATCTGGAATAGAAAAAAAGTGACTAAAATGAGTAAGAGAAATTTACCATTTTTGTCCTGGAATACAAGATTATCCTAGCATTACTTCATCAGTAATAAAGAATGTTAATGCTTTGCTTCTATTTCCCTTTCTTCGTATTCTTCTTCTACTCCATCTTTTCTTCTTTATCTTATCCGTGTTTTTCTTCTACTCATCAGTATTTAATTTCGTCTTTTACTCTATTTAATGCTTCTGATTAGGTTAGGTAATATTTAGTTTATTTGCTTCATCAATATATATATATATATATTCAATCAATATGCTATTACTAATTAATTTACATTAGGTATGGATCTATGCCACATCTCTGGAACAATATGCATATGATGCCAACCTCAATACCTTACGGAGGTTACCATTTTAGTACTACTACCAGCGAATTTAATGCTAGTGTATACTTGCCTAGAATGGGAAATGGAGACTTGACATCAGGTAAAATAAGTATATTTCCCAAAACATTTGTATTTTTAACATATTTTGTTTTAGATAAGAAAGCCAAATCACTCGTGGATCTACGGTATATCGACTATCCCAGTATGGCATACGCCCAACAGTGGCTAAACCATGGAAATCCACATGGAATCAGCGACACAAGTAGTGTCATCATGCCGCCCTCAAATTATCCAGAAAAACGGCCGCCCCCGAGGGCCATGTCGGAGATCAATTACTCCAGCGCACCTTCTAAACTATCCAGATATAAGTCCATGGACACTTTAAGTGATACCTCGAAGAGTAGTCATATTATTAAAAATAGGTCGGGATTTTATGCACAACCTATGGAGAATTACGGAGTGCCAATTTATTATGGACCGCTGGATGGTCCGGATTTTTTAATTTATAAGAAGCAGCTTGAGAGGTTGAATAGTAGGAATTCGTTGAGTAACGCTTCAGCGGATGAGATCACCAAGTATAGGGATGTGGCGTTGTGAAGCATATGGAGATTTAGGCGAATATTCAAAGGTCTTCTGTTTCTTAGAGACGTTAATATACCAAAAATGTGAATGTTTCTTAGTTTCTTCTAGTCTTTGGTATTGCTGGATACTAGAAAGTTTATTTGAATGAATGATTATAATTTTTTTATCAATAATAATCAAATAAGCAACGAATAAACGTAAAATTTGTAAATAGTATTGTTAGTTAAGAATGATTTGTATGTTACCATTATTGTATAGAAATTCTTGTAAATCCTCGAACATAATATGACAGAAAGGATTTAATTTAGCTATTTTTTAACAAAACTTGTAACGAATAATAAAAATTTTAATTAAATAAGAGTTTTTTACATGTCGAGTGCAGAAAGTACCGAATTTCAGACGAGTGTAAGAAAATTTTGAAAAATTTGAACCTACCATATATTGGAAAACAATATGTACTTAGTGTGTTTTCTTAAACTCTCTACCAATAAGTTAAAAAAATTTTAATGTATTTTCTCAACGGACACCATCTATCAGTAGATGCTATAGGTAAATACATTGGCTAAAATCAGATTTTTTAAGAAGTAATTTTTTGGTTCTGAACCTGTACTTAATTACTTGATAATATATAAAATATGGAGAGAACTGCCTTAGATTCATAAAGTAATAAAACAAATCAGCTAACTTAAATTTTTAAAGAAGTAGCTCAATTTCCTGTAATAGGAGAATAATAAATGTATATGTACTTAATTGTACAATATGGAAAAAAGTGTCTTAATTGACTCAAAAGTGCAGAAATAAATAAAGTAATAAAATGTATTATATTAATGTCTAACTGCCTGAATTATCGAAAAACCTGGCTTCAGCATAAGAATTCATATAATCAGGATAATAGGCCATTAAATATTTCTTCAAATATTTAGTTGTTATTTAGAGCAGTTGATTCATAATTTTTATGGTTTGCTCAGGAAGTTAAATGCTGTTAATATTTTATGAATTTTCACAACTATCTTAGTCTCAAATAAGATAGTTGCTCTCTCAGGGATTTCAAAACCCATTTAATTCAATTATTTTTTTTATTCATTGAGCATATTAATTAAAATTAAAGTATTTGAAAGCTTATCCTTACCTTTCCATAAAACAAAATATTACCCCTTTTTAAGAGATTGAAATAAAAGTAATTGTATACCGTAAAGTGGGGCTACTTTGTGACAATTTTTTAGGTTTTTTGATAATAAATCATGTAAACTTGCAAATAATATTATTTTAGATATACCAACTTATCGTTTCATATTTGTATCGTTTCATTACATTTCTTTCTTGATTCAAATCGATAACTCGACATGTGAAGTAGAATTTGAGAAAAAAACAAAATAAAATGTCACAAAGTCACCCCATGGGTCGGGGTTACTTTGCGACAGGGATCATTTTGTTTGATATTTAACGTGAAATACAATTTTGGCACAAAGTAACACCCATGCTCTATTTATATACGAAAAATATATAATATTAAAATTTTAAATAAGGATATTTGATAGATAAAAACACATAAATAATTACAAATTAACTTTTATTTTACACATCTAAATGCTCTTATGCAAAATATTAACAAAATGTTTATTAATGTGTAGGTAACTTTAAGCAAAAGAAAACTAAGTAATAAAACTGGTGGTAAATAATATATGATACACCTGTGATTACACAACAAAATCACTTAACTCTGGAATGTCAAATAACGCTCTTCTTCCACGTTGAATTGGGGCATTTATGCTCATAATAATCTCCTCATTTCTATAAAATATGTCGTCTTTCTTTTGAGGCCACTTCCATTGCTTTCCAACACGTTCCATCACATTTACTGTCGCTCGTATGCTCTATACGGTAAAATACTTTCCTTCAAATTTAACAATGACGTACTTTCCCTCTGACTTTTCTGCTTTTTGGGCTACAGTTCTTTCTTCAAGTACCTACCCGTTCATCTTCATCACTGTAAAAATATTCATCCCATGGACTGTCATCACTTTCCATGTATTTAATTTGGTCCTGATTTTCACTGGAACTATCTGATGTTGATCCATTATCTCGACCGCTTTTTAGGCGTTTCTTTTGTTGGATGCCGGAGGGTCCAGGTTGAATGTCATCGTTGTTTTGCGTATTCTCAGCAGAAATGGGAGCAGATGGGATGTTAAAATCACTACTACTTATGCTTTTACCTGGTGGAACGTTAAGGCGCTTTCTTCTTTTGATCTGCTTTCCTTTGGTTGCGTCAGTCCTTACATTGGTAAGGTGTTAAATAAAACTATTACCCATAACCTCAGCTATTTCGGTATCAGCTGTTACAATACGAGTGCATAAACGTTCATGACCTCGTTTCGATCTAAAGGATAAATGCCTGGCTTCCTAAAACCAGATATTAGGCTGTCAGGTCCTCTTTCTTCTAACTGACTCATCAGCTTTTTTAAAAGGCTTAGAAATTCATCCTTTGGTATGGAAGAGACTCTGCTGCCGTAGTTGCTTGCCTTCCACTCGTTTAAAATTTTGCGCCATTTTTCCTACATTGGGCGGAAAAAGGTCACGTCAAGTGGTTGGAGTAGATGCGTTGTATTAGGAGGTAAAGGTATAAAGCGAATATTATTAGCTTCACATGCTTGAATGACCTGCTGATTTAAATGCGAGTTAAGACTATTTCCTATAACTAACTCCTTTCGCCCTTCTTGCCGTTTTAATATTGGCAGCATAAGATTTAAAAACCAATCTTTAAAAACTTGGTAGTCAAACCATCCCGAAGCCGTTCTATTATATCGCGCGTTTGCAATTTTCAATCCACGTATTCCATAATTTTTGAGATTTTTAATTAATATAAAGTGGAGCTAATTGACCCTCGGCAGTTCCGCATACCATTAGAGAAGTACAGGCTTTGGAAGAGTTTCTGATTTGCTAAGGGTACTTTGTTCCCCTTTTGGTTATTATTTTTGTCTGGCCTGGGTCGTCAACAGGGTTTGTTTCGTCATAATTCCATATATTTTCTGCAGGAATTCCTTCTCAGCCTAAATTATCAAAAAAATTTTCTACAGTTTCTTCATCAGTGGCAGCCCTAGCATGTGTAATATCCTGCGCGATTCTCTGTGAAAGCTGCGGTTGTCGCTTCAAAAAGGACTTGACCCAATCAGGTCCTGGCATATTGTTTTTAAAAGGCTTAACTTTTTTGCCTTGACGTTCTATATACGATTTAACTATACATCTTAGATCAAAATGTGCTTACGGGAAAACCAAAAGTTTACACAGTGATAATATGGGCGGCAAAGGCGTCTTCTTCTTGGTCGGTAAATACTTTTTGTTGTCCAGGCCTGTTTTTGTGCCGTTCTTTAATTTTCAGCCATAAAGTATTTCGATGTATACCATATTTTTCCGCAGCACCGCGTAATGATATTCGTTTATTTTTTATATCATTAAGAGCTTCAGCTAACGTTTCTCCTGTATAGTTTTTGTAGCTGCGACAGCCATTTTTTTTTCTGTACGCGCTTGGCATTGTATCTAAAAGAAAACAATTTTTTTGGTCTTTGTTTAACAGGTAAGTAGCCCCCTTTGTGACATTTTTTTTGTCACAAAGTCGCTCCTCGTTTCGTACTTTTTTCGTAAAAATAGAAAAAACCAATTAAAAAAAAACTCGAAAGTATACAATTTTTACAGTAAAGCAAGCAAACATATTATACTTTAATATAAACTTACCTTAGTTAAAAAATCTTTCACGGTTTTTTGCGCTCAATAGAAAGTTTACACACAAATCGAAAAACACTTGTTTGCCTAACTCTGCTCTGGTATGAGGAGCGATGTTTTGCTACCGGCTTTTGTCATATTGACCTAGATGGCGCACCCGGTACATTATTGTTATATGAAATTTTAAATCGTTCTATCGTTTTTAGCGACCTAATAAAAAAAATAATTTTAATTAAAAGTGGCAATGTCACAAAGTAGGCTGTAGTGTCACAAAGTAGCCCTACTTTACGGTACATGTTTAAATAATTTAATACAGGTTAATTATATTTATTTTTACCAATATTATAAATTTAAAAAAATTAAAAAAGTCATTAATTTTTATAGTTTTGGTATTATATGGCAACAATGCGAGGGCTAAGAGCTATAAATCATAATAAGAATTGATGCGAGAGTTAAATTGACAAACAAAATTGTATTTCATTATTCAATGAAAGAAATACATAAATATAAATAAAAAAATAAATGCTTATTAGCTAATATTCTATTTCTCCCACCTGTTCCCCTCAATGACCCATTATTCTGTTAGGAACATATTTTTTTTTCTATGTTTAGGCCTAAAAATACAATATTTTTACATAAATTTTTAACAATTTTTGTTAATATTATTTTTCACATTTATATTTTTTAATTTAGTGAATTGTAAAATTTAGTTTTATCTCCACCACACTTCTCTTAAGTCACGGTGCTAGTTTCTTTTTCTTCGCATTTCTTTTTGAACTTTCATACTTAAAGATTGCACACCTTTCTTACTAATTTTGTTTTTTAGTTTCTATTTAATTATTTTACTTCTGTTTCTTATTTCTTTTATTCATATTTCCTTTAATAATATTGTAACGAAATTCGGGAACACACTTTTATTGTCAACGTCAAAAACACTAACCTAACTCGCCTTGACTGTCGTTAAATTGTTTCCAAGGTAAAAACTGACTAAATAATTAAAAACTGAATGAAATG
The DNA here is from genome assembly GCF_022605725.1 of Anthonomus grandis grandis. NCBI lineage: Eukaryota > Metazoa > Arthropoda > Insecta > Coleoptera > Curculionidae > Anthonomus > Anthonomus grandis. The sequence continues at coordinate 25,598,498 of NC_065550.1, read as the reverse complement.
TTATGAAGCGCGTCCTTTTTAGAGCCCGATCGAACAGTTTCGAAATATTTAGAATTCTCTTCATTGTTTTTGCCGAAAGAGGCCCTATAGCGAAAATAGGGCCCTCAAACAAAATGAACTACTTAAAAACTAGACCCTGTAGATAAAAATATTAAACCAAACGTAAGTAGAACCCTAAATAACACCTACGAATCAACTTTAACTACAGAATACTAATAAAATACTACAAAAACTAGGAGAATAATTGACGTATTTACATTTTCATAATAATATTATTTTTTCTATAAATTTCATTCCAATGCTTTATCATCATTTATTCATTCAATAAAAAAATATATAAAGTATAATCATTGCCCTTTATTCTCTGTACATTTATTTTTTTCCATTTGTTTCAATTAGTTTCCGGATTTTTCAATTTTTTAGTTATCGCTTAATTCCATTTTCTTCTTTTTTGCGTATCACATTTGTCCATTTCATTTTAAGTGTAAAAATTTCAACTATAAGCGATGTAATTATGCTTCATGTAACCTTAACAATAATCCACTTCAACATTTGCTGGAATGTTTGAGTGTATGAGCTCAGTATATGAGTTAAACCTTATCTCAAGAAGAGCTCGCTCAACACCCTTGACAATTTGGTATAGTGAAATTGGTTTGTAATCAAGGGCATCGCCAGCCGGTAAGCTAGGGAGGGGCAGCATGAAAGAACTAAAGACAAAAAACAAAAATTTTAATTATAAAAAAATAAAAACCGAACAAATTATTTACATGAAAATCAATTGAAACATAATCTTCTAGGGTTCTTTGCGAATTCGTTAGTCACTTTGTTAACAAAATCGTCCAAGTTTTTAAAAATGTGTTGCCTGTGTACACTCATCATAGCGAGGCCCTTGAGTCGAGTTTCAGACATGGTGCTCCTCAACCAGGTTTTGATTCTCCTAAGGCTCCTAAATGACCTTTCAACTGTACAAGTCGTACAAGGTGCAATGCAACAAGGATCTGTAAAGCCTTCTTAATTTCAGGAAAGAAATCATCAGTTTCCTTGAGGATGTCCACAACACTCATTTTAACCGATTCTGGTTTTTCCTCCCATATTTTTTTCCAAAGCTCTATCTCATTTTGGATATTTGTAACACCGTAAAATTTTTGAAATTCCTCGCAAGCCTCTTCAAGTTCTTCCAAAGAAATGTTTTTTATTTGCGCAGGATGTAGTTTTGACAAAGTAAATGATGGTCTATTTTCTTCAGAAAACCTTATTTCTAGGGAATTTATAATTGAGTCCAAATAAGAAATTGTTATGGACCTGCGCCAAAATTCTGAGGGGCTTTTTGATGGGTGGTTGCTACGGTGTTGTTGTCTTTCAGCAGTACGCGGTATTGATTTCATATCCAATCCAATTTTTTCCGCAATAACAGAAGCATCTTTGAAAATATCTTTTGTTATTTTTTCGGGATTCTTGATCAGTTTTAAAATACGACCAATATGCTGTGATGCCTGAACTGCATCCAAGGAGACTGATTGGAGCACGTTTACGGTTGGTTCTAAAAGAGCGGAATATTTGGCTATCAATCCAAGGCTAAAAATAAACGAAGCTTTGGAAGCTGCAGCATGATGGAGCTGATATGCATGTTTCCTTGTCGCAATATTGCCATCTCGAGACAGGGTTTCTAGTGCCTCCATTATGTCACAAAAGTTCTCTTTAAAAACTCTGATGCTCTTATATTTCTCGCTCCACCTTGTTTTGCACAGCTTGGGAATATTGGGTATTAATTTTATTCTTAGAACCGATTCACGAATAAATGTAATTATATCTTTGCTGGCCCCAACTGTATTTCGGATCTCCGGCAGAGCATTCAGATCATTGATTACCAGGTTGAGTTTATGTGACGAGCAATGAAAAAATAGTGCTCTCTTGTATTTTTTACGCAAAATAGCCTGAACGCCACCTTCTTTTCCAGACATCGTGGAACAACCATCGAATCCCAAACCAACGCATTTATCTGGATCGAGATCCTCTTTCGTCAGGAATTCGTTTATTGCCGTGGCAATCGATTTAGCGTCCAAGGCTCTAAGCTCAGCAAATCCGAGGAATACTTTTTCAATGTTACTGGTTTCCTCATCAAAATATCTTATGCCAGCTGAGAGCTGTTCCTTTCCAGAGATATCCGCTGTTTCGTCTGCTGAAATGCTATATGCTTGCAATATCTTCACATTTTTGATGCAATCGGCCTTAATAACATCTCCACAAATACTGATAATCTCATTCTGGATGTCAACCGATCGATAACTTGCATTTTTCTTTCCATGCTCAAGATGGTTTTTTAAAATAGTGTCTCTTGCGTCAATTCGCATCTTATACAGCCCTTCCAGAATTCCATCACCATAGCTTGCCCCCCTTAATGCTAGGTCGTGGGATCCGCAAAACGCAATGCAGGAAATAATCGATCTTATATTTTTCCTGTTTTTTTCAAGACTTTCCTGAGAGTATTTGTTAATTTGCACATCTACTGGCACATTATCAAGAAAAGATTTAGCTGCTTCCAATGCCGTCTTATGAAAGTGAGTATCTGCGTGTTTTCTGCAGTATTCATGAACATCTTTGAACTTACAAAACGGCCTTATAATGAACGAACCTAAAACACCTCTAACGGAGCTCAGATTGGGTGGAAATAGTGTACAGAATTTACAGAAGGCTCCTTTTTGTTGGCGGGAGTATGCTAACCATGGTGAGTACATTTCCGACCAGGAATGATTGAATTTTCTTTTCAGATACTGAGCGTCTTTGGCAAAGTCGTACCTTTTCCGTAGTATCCGTAGGTTCTTGGCTCAAAGTGAGCGTAATCGTTTCAATTCGCTTTTCACTTGCGAGCGCTTGGAGCCCCCGAAATGTAAATATGTATAGGTACAGTAAAGCCTTATCTTAGATTGAAGTTACCTAATAGCCTAATTATTAAGTGAAATTAGAAATTAATAAGTGATAAGTTACGAAATATACGTTTTCAAAAGTAAAGTTTCAATTAGCCGGATGACTGGCTTAGCGTTAACCTCTAGGCCTCTTCTGTTCTCTCTAGGGGGGGGACAGCTGCCCCCCCTGCCTCTCTCTGGCGACGCCCTTGTTTGTAATACTACCCAAAGGTAATAATCTAGAAGCAAAAGATAGGAAAGGAATGGTTATTAATTATTATTACCATAAGGGCAGATAATTATGAAATCTATGAGTACAGAGGCTAAACCCGAAAATTAATGTAACAAAATAAGAAAACTAGTATAGTTACCTGCTAGTAGATAGTATACTTAGTTGCTGGTAGTAATAATGATTAGTTTGAAGAATATTTAACCTGGAATAATGAGCCTTTAACAAGAAAGGTAGGACTGTCAGTAGATTAAGACTCTAGATGATTATGAGCTGTACAGTGCTTAATTTCAACTGCAAAAGAGGCTATTCAGAAGAAAATCCAATCTCTTAAAGATTCACAGACTTGAACATCAAAAAAGATTTGTAAAATCAACGAAACAGATTGAAGGCTATACTAGCCTGATGTACCAACAGCTTTTCTAAATGAATATTTATAGAATGATGTTTATACTAAATAATTTACTGGAAATGCTGTAAAAGTGCCGAACGCTATGGCCCTAAGAATCGAAGTTCTTAAGAGTTTTGGAATATAAAATTCAACCATTACGATAGTAAAGACAAACCTCCAGTAACGTCCTTCAGTCGCCAATTAGGTTTGACAAGGGTCGAAGTAGAAGTGGCAGCGGATTTGTTGGTACAAGACGCTGGGAATTAATTGAAGACTGAAATAGTTTGCAGGACGATAAAAGTGAGGATGTTGAAGAAAAGTAGAAGCTAAGAATAAAATGACGATGCAAGAGTAGAAATTAAAGAAAAAGAAGAAAGAGCACCTTATTTACTAGACAACTCTACTGGGAATTTTAAACTATTAAAAGGTGAAGAGGAGAATTTGTCAAGAGAACGTAAGATCTTAGTTTGGCTAATGACGTTATGCATTCCGATCTCCAATTGGGACAAAGAACATATTTTATTAATAATCCATCTTTTAGGCACTAAAAACCTATTAATTATCAGCTACCGAATCAGTCCTAGTAAAAGATCTTATGATTTCAAATTATTTGATAATTGTTGTTCAATGTTCTCTGATATATTAAATTTGACTAAAAGAGAACCTTGACATTGGAAGTGAAGAAAAAGCAGAAGATGTAAATTTAAAACAGTGTAAATGTAAGATGTAATAATACTCCAGTAGGCAACATTTATCAATTAAAACATAAATTGTATTTCTTACTGGTATAAGTTGCTGATCCTTGAGCAGATGAAAATTTAAGCATGACAGCGAAAAGTGACTGTAATACTGATAAGTTTGAAGCTCAGAACATCTTAAGAAAGCCTTGGTGGATTTTAGCTTTACTTAAGTAACAGAAAAATAGAAATTAAAATTTAAATCAGCTCCATCGACAATAGCAATTGAATCGTATTATTTCGACAATGACCGTATATAATCAATTTCTTTAATAGTTTCTCAATCATTTTCCAAATTTTCTCTTTAAATAATAATAATAATAATAATAATAATAATAATAATAATAATAATAATAATAATAATAATAATAATAATAATAATTAATGTCTTCATTCTTGTAAACATATATGTTGCACAAAAAAGGCGAAGTTTAGCTTTACATAGCTACTCTACTTAACCATTGTATTTAAATATAAACAATAAAAAAATATAACAAAATACTTTATTACTCAATAAGAAACATTACAAAATATACAACATCAAATAACCTATATAATTTTAAAATAAACACACAATATTTCTAACTACGTCTAATTTATAATTTAACTAATTTTCTATTTCTTCCATCTTAACTCTTAAAGGATCCATGATTCCATATAGCAATTTCGTACCGAATTTAGGATCAGGGTGATGCCATGACAGATTAAAGTTTCTAACAATCTAAAGCCGAAAAAATATGATAAAATATCAATACAGAAGCTAAAGAAACACTCACTTTAGAAAGTCCAACTTCCAACTCCAAATTCGCCAACCGTTTTCCAATACAAGACCTCGGTCCAAATCCAAAAGGTAAATGAACAAATTGATGGACATTTTTATGAGATAATTCGCCCTCGGTTGTCCTCAACCAACGTTCTGGTATGAACTGGTTTGCCATTTTAAAGTGCTTTTCTTCCATTGATGGAATTATGTTTGTTGCTAATATATCGGTCTGAAAACCCAAAGTTGGAACAAAAAAAGACTATTGGTAAAATGGCATTTATTACCCCTTTTGGTATTTGATACCCAGAGAGCACCATATCTTTAACGGTGGTCCTGAGGGTACCAATAGAAACTGGAGAAAGTCTGGTAGTTTCTTTTATAACGGCCTTTAAATATGGTGATCCTCGTAGAATATCTTTGGTTACTGGAGAATCTTTGTTTGGTAAATATTTTCTCAGTTCTTCTCGCAGTAGTTCTTGTTTATCAGGGTTCCTGGCTAAAAAGTACAGAGCGCTTGCCATGGTTCTACCAGTCTAAAATAAAGTTTTACTTAAAAAAGTTTTCGATTAAAATTAATTTAAAAATTCTGTTACCGTATCAATTCCGGCTATCACCATATCAGTGGCCATAGCAATAGCTACTTTCTTATTTGTCTTTGCTAATCTTTCTAGAACGCTTCGTTCATGATCGGGTATATTAGGATCCGGATTAGTGTTTTGTAAGCATTCTTCTATATATTTTTGATTAACCCTAAAACGTACCAAGATATTCGTATTTTATGAGAAAAATTATTCAACTTACTCAGTCATATAGTCTAAAATTTGAACATATCTTTTCCACTCTTTGGTACTGTAGACTGGCCAAAGTGATGGTAAAACGTCCAACTGGTACATCAGTTCAAAGAGTTCTACTGATGAATCGATCATGCGTTGTCCAACAGAGTTTTTATCTAAGTTTGGTTCCAGACAACCTAAAAAAAAAACAAGGTTGTATATATAGTTATTTCCATCTTTCTCCAAACAGTTGAAGTAATTTTATGGAAAATTGAAATTAACTCAACTACCTGGAAGAAATGTTATTTTTCTTCCAGGCAGTTAAAACTTGTTTCTCATGTAACCACTTCACTTCTTAAAAATTATCTCTATTTAATTTTCGTTTGACTTTACTACTACGTTTTCACTTTTATCTGTTTTTCTCATTAATTGTTGTGTTTAAAAAAATATTGTGCATTTCTCTGTTTCATACGTCATTCTTATTTTTCTTTCTTCACATTTTTCCTTCTTAGCATATTTTTCCCCCTGTTTGATGTTTAACGTTTTTACTATGCTTTTTTGCAATTTTTATTTTTCTTAATATTCTTCCCTTATGTTAATGTATTCTTCGTTCGTGAATTGTTTTGGAACGTAAAAATCCCTCCCGATTCATTTGTTTATTTTTTTCTTTTACTTTTTAATATTTGTTTTCACTTGATCTGTATTTCATTGAACATATATGTATATAGTCTTGATTTCTTATTCTTTTTAATTTTTTTTAGAAAACATATTTTTAAACTTATAAATTTTATTACTTTTCTTATATATTTTTTACAAACTGTTTTCCTTCACTGTTTACTCTAATCAATTTTGAAGTTTTAATAATTAATATTTAACTATAATATTATTAAGTATTCCTTTTTACTTATTAAGTATTCCTTTTTTTTCTTAGCAGATTATTTTTCTTTGTCTATTTATTCTGTCTCTTTTTACATTTTTTTCTCTTTATTATTTTTTTGCCACTTATTTTATTTCATTCTCTAAAAATTGTCAATTTTTATTTTAAGTTCTTTTTTATTTTTTAAGTATTTGGAATTAGTTCCTTTTAATATTTTTCAATTTGAGAACTAGAATATTGATAAAGGAAAGAAATATATCGGAAAACTCTGAGCAAAAAATTTCTTAAAAAAAATAAAAAAATAATCAAAAAAAGAAAAAAGAATACATTTTTTAAGAAAAAAATAAATGTATTTAGATTAAATTCCTTCAATCTACATAAAAATATTTTTATTGCTAAATTAATGTAAACGACCAAAATTTTATAAATAAGATACGAGTGCTCACGACAAATATACGAGTATATTCCAGACTACCGGGCTTCTCCTTTTTAAAATACATTATAGCAGATCTAAAGTTTGTCCAAACAGTTGGATAACAGATGTGGGTAGATTCCCACCATAGTTCGAAGGCTCATTAGTATTCTTATCAGGTCCCAGCCTAGGGTTGCTTTTAGCACCATGTGGTCTCATTTTGGGCCCGGTACTTTTCCGTAGATTACAGTCGGCCATTCCTGACTATCTTCGCGCCCTCGTGAAGGCTCCCTTTTCTTATGTAGGCGTTACCTATAACAAAAAAATAAAAACAACAATTAGTAAACTATTTCTCACTACAGTTGTTAATTCTCGCAGTCACTATCGGACTCATTAGAACTAACAACTGTAGAAAACAATTTTAATTTATCAGAGGGACATATCTCTTTGTATGCGGTTTTACAGCGTTCTGCACCCGCTAGGTCCTCAACCACGTATCGATCGTTATCGTGGATATACACCACGTTATAACGTGGTGTAAACGTGGTTATAACCACTAATAATAAGTAATCGTGGTTATAACCACGTTATCTTGATAACGTGGTTCGAGTTTCTTGCTCTGTCCATCATTTGAACACTTTGTTCTTTGGACAAGGACTTGTTGTCCTACAGTAAACGTTTTTATGCCGGCATGTCTTTGGTTGTACAACTCCTTTTGTTTTGCTGACTTTCAGCAATCTTTGTTGACGCTTCCGCTCTCACAGTCGGCAGGTCAACGGGTTCTTCGTCACAAACCTCAGCTGTAAGATAAGCGTCATCGATACCACGTGGCTGATAACCAAGAAATAGCTCATAAGGCGATTTCCTGGTGACCGAGCTTACCGCTGTATTGATGCCCCATCTGACAGTAACTAGGGACTTTTCCCAATTTTGTTCATATTATATGCTAGCCCTTAACGATGAAAGTATTGTCCTGTTATACCTTTCAACTTGCCCGTTGGCTTGAGGGGTAGCTGCATTCCAGAGCAAAAATCTGAAAATTCTCGACTGGTAAAAGCAGTTCCTCTGTCACAAATGATTCTTCGGGGTACACCGAACGTTTCGATAATCTCCCTTAACCATTTTGTAACTGATCCCGTTTTCGTGTTAGGCACCGCATTTAAAAAAAAACAATTTTTGTAAACGCGTCTACACCTACAATAAAATAACTGTTTCCTTTTTTACTTTTTACAAATGGACCCAAGTGGTCAAGATGAAGGGTATCCATTGGTATTGGTTTCTTTTCTATAAATTGTAAACTACCTGGCGTTTTACCTGAAGGCTTTTTATTATACATGCAACCCAAACATGACCTTATATAATTCTTTACGTAATTTCTCATGGATGGAAACCAATAACGTTTTGACAAGATATTTAAAGTTTTATCAACGGCAAAATGATCTGCGTCATCATGATAATAGATGACGATGATAATATTCGTCTTCGTGTCGATTTTGGTATCACCCAGCGATGCCCTGCGGATAGGTGGCCTTGATAATATTTCATGTATATTTGTACAGTGTTTGTCCTGTAATTGTGCAGCAATGGTATCGTTTTCTAAAATAGGGTTGCGGCTAAGAGCATCTACATGATTCATTTTTGTCCCAGGTCTATACTCAATGGTAAAATCAAATGCCTGCGTACTCAGCCACCACCTACCTATACGAGGAATAAGGTCTCGCTTCACTAACGTTGTTCTTAGCGCATTGCAATCAGTGACAACTTTAAAGGTAATAGGTACCAACAAGGTAAACTCTGAACTTTTTTAATGAGCAAACAACCGCCAGAGCGTTATAAGTAATTGCCGAGGTCCTTTGACCTCAAGTATTATTTCTTTGATCCGTCGATCAAATACAAATAGATCTGTCGATCTCAGATATAAATTTGTGATCTTAACTCACTACGCATAGATCCTTTGATCTATGGAGATCCGTTGATCTCAACTAAAATCTGTTGATCTTAGTTCGTATAGACATAGATCCTTTGATCTATGGAAATCCGTTGACTTCAATTAAGACACAATATTTACAACTTGCACACATAGATCCGTTGATCTATGGAGATCCGTTGATCTCAACTAAGATCCTTTGACCTTAATTTGTGTACATAGATCCGTTGATCTATGGAGATCCTTTGATCTTAATTAAGATCCTTTGACCTTAATTCGTAAATATAAATCCGTTGATCTCTACTTGAGAATCGTTAATCATAACTCATACGCATAGATCCTTTGATCTATGGAGATCCGTTGATCTCAACTAAGATCCTTTTAAATTGTCCAATAAATCATCGATTCGTGGTAACGGATATTTGTCTTTGACTGTTTTTCTATTCAAGGCCCTGTAATACACACACATGCGACATAGGGAGAAGAAGATTCACGTATTATTTTATTCTCTAATAAGCCATTTACTATTTCCCTAACTGTATCCCTTTCGCAAAATGGTAAACGATATGGTTTAGAGGTGAATAAATGTCATCAGTTAAATTAATAGACATTTTTATGATATTTGCTTCCCCTACTTCAGTTAAATTTGTAGCAAAACAGCCTTAATGTTTATTAAATAATTCTAAAAGTTTCATTTGATCTTTTAGTTCGATTTTATTATAAGTACATTTTTTTATATCATTTATCGTAAAACTAATTAAAGATTTTGGACCAATAGTGACACTCGATTTGATTTTCTTTATCTGTCGTCGGGTCTGCTGAACAAGTCACACCCATTAATTTCTTTAAGGGGTTCCTTATCTACATTAAATAAACGTACTTGCCCTCCTCGTACTATCATTGTAATATCTGGGTGATCTAGGCTGTCCCACAATAACTGACCCTTGTTGGGCCGTGTCAGGTACAATAAGTGCTTCGACAAAGGCCTTTCCCAAATCTACTTCTAAATTAATTAACGTTTTATGATGGCTAATTACTGAGCCACCGGCATAACCACTTAGTTTTACCTGTACCGGGTAAAGTTTTAATCTTAAATAGGCAACGTCAGATTTTCGTAAAGTGACCGCATTACTACCTGTGTCGACATAGCCACGAAAAATAGAATTATTTATGCGACAATCGATAAAATAGCAGGTACTACCCAAACAATTATTTTTTACGTTTAAAGATAATAATTGTTTAAACTTACCAGTGGATGTTTCTGGTCTATTTTTAGGACAGTTCTGCTCTATATGCCCAAGCATTCTACAAAATTTGCATTCCAAAAAAGGCTTCATGCACTTTGCTTCTAAATGGCCACGTTGACCGCAGTTAAAACATCAAACAGAAGTTAGTGTTATGAACTGATCGTTTATCTTTTGTGATTGCTCGAAGGTCGGAAGCATTTTGATGATGTGCAGGTTTGCTTACATAATTTCTTACTGAGTGTTTTGCTGTCGGCTGTTCATGAAGAACTGACAAATATTCTTCGTATAGATCTTCCGGCGTTTGGTAGCGGCCCGCTCTGGCTCCATTTTGTACGTTAGTATCACAAAGTCCATGTATTAAACAGCTCTTTTTCCATAAACGTCGCATGTTCTTAGCGGTTCCATTTTTTTGAAAATAATATGATGTCATGCTTTCATTTGAATCTTTCTTTCTATTTAGCATCGTTTGAAGACTCACGGCATAGTCAGTATGATCTGGAAAGCTTTCCTTTATTAATGCTTTCCACTCTTCCCACGTGTGGTTATATTTTTTTTCTATAAGCCTTGACTGTATATGATAGATATTATTAATCTTGTCCCACTGGTTGACATCTTTTAATTGGTCGATCTTATTTAACCACTGTTGGGTAGTCAGATTTGTCTTTTCGGAGAAAACTCTGGAATACAATCCGCCTTCACATTAGGTCAAATTGTACTGACCTTGCTATTTTCGTCCTTTCGTTGAGCCAAATTTTCAATCTTTTTTCCAAACGTTTGAAACGTTGTTTCCGGCTCAGGAGTTTCTACGACACGTGATTCTGGACGTCTCCTTGAATCATCGCGTTTTCGTGATTCCACTGAACGTTTTCTTGAACCTCGATATAGGTAACTCTCATACTCACTATCTGATGAGCTAGTAGAATCAGAGATACTGTGGGATCTCTTTCCCACTGTTGAGCCTGTTTTTATATATACACTACAACTTAAGGAACTCACTAAATTACAAAGCAACGAACAAACTAATAACTAATAAACGTATATACAAAAATGTCCAATGCACGATCAATTAGTTAAAAAAAAAAATGTGGCGCGACCGAAAAGCACGCGAATTATTATCCCACACCTGAACTGTAAACGACCAAAATTTTATAAATCCAAAAATCTCATCCTTCTCTAAGAGACCAACATACAAAATTGACGAAAACAAATAAAAACACAAAGTCACGGTCTCACAACATGTAATTTAACGGGCTACACGTGTTTCGCTCTAGGCAGAGCATCATCAGGCCTTTGGAAGCCATCCACACACTTCACAGTACATAAATAAACAATTTTTTTTTTGTTCAAATTTTTTTTTGTCAAAATTTTATAAATAAGACACGACTGCTCACGACAAATATATATTCCAGACTACCGGGCTTCTACTTTTTAAAATACATTCTAGCAGATCTAAAGTTTGTCCAAACAGTTGGATAACAGATGTGAGTAGATTCCCACCATAGTTCGAAGGCTCATTAGTATTCTTATCACGTCCCAACCTAGGGTTGCTTTTAGCACCATGTGGTCTCATTTTGGGCCCGGTACTTTTCCGTAGATTACATTAATATCATTGTTATTTAAAAATGTATGTGTGCTTTTTACTCTTTTTAGCAAGAAATGATAAAAAATTAAAATAAAATTAATAAATTATATTTGCATAAAAAATAACGGCAAAAAATATTAAGAAGACAAAAAAAGAATGGTATGAAGAAAAATTAGGACTAGAAACTAATTAAAATGTGTAAAAAGTATGTATTGTATTTTATTTTCAGATTTGCCTTTTAATGTTTTTTCTTAATAATTTATTTTTAGAGTAAAAGAATCTATAATTTGATAAAAGATAATAAAAAAAATTAATTAAACCTGGACTATTACCGAGAGTATTTTATTAAAGTGTAATTTATTTTAACGAATTTTTTACCTAATTTCACTGATGTTTACAATAATAAATAGCACATATATTATAGGAAATAATTACGCGAAAGACAACATAAAAACACACTTAATTAAAGTTGGAAAAACAAAATTATGATACCGATAAATGCAATTAAATATAATTAATATTTAAAAAAATAGACTGGAGAATTTTACAAAATAAATAAATTTATTAACATTTTTATGTATCACTTACCGATTCTAGTATTATAAGCAATTACCCCCATTGATTCAAGCGCCCACTTGTAAAGTTCGTTCTGAAAATCGTCGGGCATTTCACTTCGAGGATTATTTTTGGAAAATCTTCGTATGTTACTAATAAGTCCATTTGCTACGTCATCCATACTGTATACGTAGAGCTCAGCAGTTCTTGGTTGCATCAGAATTTTATTTACGATTGATCTAAATTGGAACCATTCTTCGCCTTGACTAAAAAAGCAGTAAAATAATGGAAAATTGCATTTTTATTTTATGAAATTGTTGTTTTGATAAGAAAATATATTTATAGGCGCCAAAGAAATCGGTATGTATGGTCACAGATTTACAGAATACCTAATCATATTCTGTAAATCTGTGGTATGGTCTTATTACTTAAAATTATAAGTCAAAGCTTTAAGTAATTGATAGTAGTAATAGTTACCAATTTTCAGTAAATAACAAAATTCTAAACTCGTGCTATAAGAGAAGCTCAGGTAGTACTTTCAGTATTGGGCTATTCGTATTTAAAGAAGGTTATTTGTAGAATACTCTCATATTTTTAACAAAAAATCCTTCTTTCTTACATGTGTTTAATGATATTTTCATTATAAACGATTTCCATCTTTTTTGAGTCTTATGAAGAAAAGTTTTAATACCAAGAAACGCCTCGAAGTATAAAACACCTAATACATAGTCAGCAAATCCTATCTTAGAATGAGAAGGGTGAGGGCGAGTCTGCAGTGCCCAAAAGGTGGAGCCACTCAGCTAAGGGTAAAAGATCCGTTTGAAAATCTTTCTGGTTCACCAGGATTGCAGGATGTGGTCTGCTTCATATCACATGGAAAAAAATTATATTGCAAAAAATCCGAGAAAGAAAACATCATATTTAATGGAAAACCATTCAGTTTACGGATAAGGTTAATGACTTTTAGAACGTAAAATGTGCAAGGCATTTAAACTAAACTAGATGAGAAAAGGCAGAAGCAGGCGTAAGTACACTGATAAAGAAAACGCTAGAACATGAATTAGTAGTAGTAGGCGCATTGGTACACCTTCTGAAGATGGTAAAGGATACATTTTACGACAATGAGAAACTTATTAGAGAGTATTGGAATTAGGAAGGAAGTATTGCTACTAGGTGACCTAAATGCTAGTGCCGAAAGGGAAGTAAATATCAAAGTTATCGGTTCATTTGAAGAAGAAACGTAAAATGGTACAAGATTACTGTAAAGATAATGAATGGAGACTATCAACACAAGGATATCCATACTTTCACGTAGACCCAACCTGAAATTCAGATTATTCTTTCAAAAAATTTCGCTATAATTAAATAAGTGGTAATAAATTTTTAGATGGTAAGTTGAAAGTTTCAGACGCAAAGAGTAACTTTCCAGATAGTAACGGCGAATTTCCAGACAGTAATTAACAAATAAATTAAAAATACCAAACTATAATTATACATTTCCAGATACTTAAGTGGAATATTTCAGATCTTAAGTGGATATTTAATAATTGTAAAGTCTTGTTAATAGATTATAATTTGTTAAATCTCATTGTTAATAGAGAAATATATACATATTTTCTGGACAATCTCAATTCTATTTTTTCTTACGGCTTTTTCGGGTATACGCCCCCGTATCGAATTTTTTCACCAAAAATTCTACGTCCTTTTCGACGTCCGTTTTTAAGGACAAAAATGGGCATCAAAAATGCCATATCTCGACTATCGTAAAAGCTACGACCTTGCGGATAGTCTTGTTAGATTCAGAATGACGAAACTAAGACAAAACCGTTGGAATTTTCCCGATAGCTCCCATAGAAGCCGAGATATCAACCTTCAAAATTTGGGTTTTTTCATTTTTCGAGTATACCCCCCCCGTATCGAATTTTTCCACCAAAAATTGATTTTTTTCGAAATCAAACTAAGTATACCAGCGTCTTATTCTAATCATCTAGATTACGAAAACACCGGGTTATAACAGGATCCGAGCAGAACTAAGGGAATGACAGCACTTTGAAAATCCTGAAAAAGCCGTTTTCGACGTCCGTTTTTCAGGACAAAAATGGGCATCAAAAATGCCATATCTCGGCTATCGTAAAAGCTACGACCTTGCGGATAGTCTTGCTAGATTCAAAATGACGAAACTAAGACAAAACCGTTGAAGTTTTCCCGATAGCTCCCATAGAAGCCGAGATATCGACCTTCAAAATTTGGGTTTTTTCATTTTTCGGGTATACCCCCCCGTATCGAATTTTTCCACCAAAAATTGATTTTTTTCGAAATCAAACTAAGTATAGCAGCGTCTTATTCTTATCATCTAGGTTACGAAAACACCAGGTTATAACAGGATCCGAGCAGAACTAAGGGAATGAGAGCACTTTGAAAATCCTGAAAAAGTCGTTTTCGACGTCCGTTTTTGAGGCCAAAAATGGGCATCAAAAATGCTATATCTCGGCTATTGTAAAAGCTATGATCTTGCGGATGGTTTCGTTGGATTCAGAATGACGAAACTAAGACAAACCCGTTAGTTAGAATTTTCCCGATAGCTCCCATAGAAGCCGAGATATCGAAATTCAAAATTTGGGTTTTTTCATTTTTCGGGTATACCCCCCCGTATCGAATTTTTCCACCAAAAATTGATTTTTTTCGAAATCAAACTAAGTATACCAGCGTCTTATTCTAATCATCTAGATTACGAAAACACCGGGTTATAACAGGATCCGAGCAGAACTAAGGGAATGAGAGCACTTTGAAAATCCTGAAAAAGTCGTTATAACAGGATCCGAGCAGAACTAAGGGAATGAGAGCACTTTGAAAATCCTGAAAAAGCCGTTTTCGACGTCCGTTTTTGAGGACAAAAATGGGCATCAAAAATGCCATATCTCGGCTATCATAAAAACTACGATCTTGCGGTTGGTCTCGTTGGATTCAGAATGATGAAACTAAGACAAAACCGTTGGAATTTTCCCGATAGCTCTCATAGAAGCCGAGATATCGACCTTCAAAATGTGGGTTTTTTCATTTTTCGGGTATACCCCCTCGTATCGAATTTTTTCACCAAAAATTGATTTTTTTTCGAAATCAAACTAAGTATACCAGCGTCTTATTCTAATCATCTAGATTAAGAATACACCGGGTTATAACAGGATCCGAGCAGAACTAAGGGAATGAGAGCACTTTGAAAATCCTGAAAAAGTCGTTATAACAGGATATGAGCAGAACTAAGGGAATGAGAGCACTTTGAAAATCCTGAAAAAGCCGTTTTCGACGTCCGTTTTTGAGGCCAAAAATGGGCATCAAAAATGCCATATCTCGGCTATCGTAAAAGCTATGATCTTGCGGATGGTCTCGTTGGATTCAGAATGACGAAACTAAGACAAAACCGTTGGAATTTTCCCGATATCTCCCATAGAAGCCGATATATCGACCTTCAAAGTTTGGAATTTTTCATTTTTCGGGTATACCCCCCCGTATCGAATTTTTTCACCAAAAATTGATTTTTTTCGAAAACTCAGTATACCAGCGTCTTATTTGGGTCACCTAGATTACGAAAACACCGGGTTATACCAGGATCCGAGCAGAACTAAGGGAATGAGAGCACTTTGAAAATCGTGAAAAAGTCGTTTTCGACGTCCGTTTTTGAGGCCAAAAATGGGCATCAAAAATGCCATATCTCCGCTATCGTAAAAGCTACAATCTTGCTGATGGTTTCGTTGGATTCAGAATGACGAAACTAAGACAAAACCGTTGGAATTTTCCCGATAGCTGCCATAGAAGCCGAGATATCGACCTTCAAAATTAAATTCTTCAGAGGCATTAAAACTATTTACTAGTACAACTTGTCTTGATTGACAATAATAGGTGTCAAGACTGTGACACTAGCCATTTGAACTCTACAAGGGCAAATCACAATTCTATCAATATCTAGAATGAGAAAATTGCAGATAATTCTTCACTTAATAATCCATTATTAATCAAACCTTTTTATAATTCTGATCAGATCCAATGAATAACCAGTATGAGACAGCACTTAAGTCGGGAAGACAAGAAGCTCTTAAGAAGAGCAAGAACCTACTTTAGCCAAATATAAACTTTTACTGATGCAACTTATTGATTTCATCTAAGGGAACCTATTTAGTCCCAAGAAGTCACTTAGAATAAGTCTTCAAAATGGGATATATGAATTGAAATATTTAGGAACTGCAATTAGAGGTTTCTTGATGCAATTTAGGATCTATAATAAACAATCTTCGGACGTATAAATGCTACGACCTTTTGGAAATTTTATTAAAATTAGTCAGTCGAGCATACGAAGAACATGTGGAGACTGTAAAAATATGTGCATTGATAATGATCTATAAAAACCTTATATATTAATGGCCTTACTTTGTAGGTCTCATCACACATTGATCCAGATCTTGATCTTAAGAAAATTCACTATTTTTTTCTGGATCCTAATTTTCAAATAAATAAAAAAGATACTTACACAGTCAGAACTCCTCCTACCCCCTGGAAAACATCATCACGTACATATTTTCTATAATATGCAAAAGAAGGCAAACCAAACCTTATAGGCCATGGCCCCTCATTCCTTAAAGTCTGAAATTAATGAAAAGAAAATCATAAGAGTAGTAGAAAATATTGTAGTGTCTGAATCTCACCTGTTCAATATCTTCAGGATCATAGGCAAACAATATAGGGCGTTTACCCGGTATACCACTTAAATAAGCCAGCTTACCATATTGCTGCTGCAACCTAAAAACCAACTTCAGTAAACAAAATCCTTAATATTATATTTATTAACCATACTTTTTATGTAAATCAATCAATTGAACATTATAATACTCTCCACCAGGAAAGAACCTCCAAACATTTCCAATAATAGGCAAGGGTTTAGGACCAGGAATACGTTTGAAAGGTATGGCATCATACCATCCCTCTGGTTTAATATCTTCTTTGCTATCCAAAGCTTTATTGCCGATTTTCTGGTAGTAACTGTCCCTACCATCAAGTGAAACAGCTTGAGCAGTGGCTTGTTTGGGGTTATTCGTTGATACAAGTCTCATAAAGGTCTTTAGGGTTTGCGGTTTGATTTGAGGCATGTTTTAACAATATTTGCTAGAAAAATATAATTTTTAACCCTGTTACTGTTTGTAAGCAGCACCTAAGAGACTGCCCAGTTTCAATTTAAAAATTTACACAAAAATATGTAATTATATATTATTATTATAAGGTAATTATATTTTGTTGAAAAAATTTGCATTTTTATGGGCAAGTTCGAAATTACATACTATTAAATTTAATTAATCAAATGATAAAATTTTATTTTATTACGTTCTTTAATTACTAGACGCGATTTATTAAGTGCATGGGAACTTAAACACATAGTGAATATTGCGAAATGTTTTTTTCATTATGTTATCAATATTAGAGTAATAACAACTTACAAGGTCCGTTAAATTAAAATAGACTAGTTTTTCCTTAATGGCAAGGATAATAAATAATAAATTTCAGAGCAACATTTTCTTTGGGGTATTTTTTCAGGAATGTTCTTCAATTGATGCTGTAATCAAAAAAATTATCTCTTCATACTTCTGAATCAGACTGTATGACCCTCGATCCATATATTTGTATTCTGGAAGGTTAGTGTCTCTGGATACCAACATTGTATGTAACGACCTGGCATTCAAGTCATATGTCGATCCGACTGAAGAATGTTGTATAATACTGCGTCAGCGTTATCTTTGGCATAAAATGTAATTATATTAACGTTTCTTGCAGCTTTGGACAAACGACAACATACCACAACACATTTTTATTAATAACTGTTCCTCGACGATTTATTTATCTTTCATTCAACATTAAGTCACCCAAATAGATAATGAACATTGTAGAAAAAGTTGCAAAATTCCAGTCGGTAAGTTTAAAAGAAATCTGACGATTTTTTTTTCGACGAATCATTTTTATGCCTTTTTCCAACTTTCTTATGAAATCCTTCTTGATCTAGATCATTAATTCAGCTTGGATTAGCATTTCTGATATTGAGCCTGTACTGTTTAGTTCTAAATAAAATAGCAAAAAAATGACACACCACTTATTTACCCTGATCTTAAGAAGAGCCGATAAGTGTAAGGGAACCCTTTTGTCCTGGGGTCAAGCAATTATCCCTAAAGGCTGAACAATGATGAACTATAAAAGTCCACGGTATGAGGATGCAGAAAGCAAAAGGGAAAAAAAAGGCAGAAGGTAGACCATACAACCTTTTAGGTCATTGTTTAATAAGACTCCTGTGAACGGAATTACGAACAAAGCCGAACATAAATTAATTAATGTTCATAAATCTGATATTAAGATGCAGATGAAACGTGAACACAATGTATCAAAGAAGGAAAAGATTCTTCCTGGTTAATTGCAAGTCATCAAAATTGGCAGAAATGGAGCTCTTTATTTCTAGTTTTAAACAGTATAAAGCCCTTAATTTAACATTAACCCTAGCCCTTATTATAAACAAAAATACCTTAGAGGTTAGATAATTCTTCGGTGCTAACTTTCAAATCCTTGTAACATTCTTCCTGGTTCATTGTTAGTCATGAAAACTGGCAAAAATGGAGCCCTTCATCTCTAGTTTTAAATGGTATAACGCCCCTAATTTAGCATTAACCCTATCCCTTATTATAAAGAAAAATACCTTTGAGCTTATATAATTCTTTATTTACATCATTTGAACCCTTATACACAATGCTATACAAGAAATGAACCGGTTAAAAATAGATATCATAGGAGTTAGTGAAATGAGATGGCCTGGATGTGTGAAGAACTGAATAGATGATCATGATGTATCAATATGCGTTTCATTACCAACAAAAACCTCTCCAAATACGTTACAAACTTCTTGAGAATTACTGGAAGAATAGCTATAAGTCAACTAGCAGCCACATTTGTAAGCACCAATGTTATACAAATTTACACACTGTACAACTGATAGAAGCGAGAAAGAGGTTAAAGGATTCTATCAATTACTCTCAACTATTTTAAAGAAAATAACAAATAATGGGTGATTGGAGTGCTAAGATAGGACAAAATCGACGTGGTGACTTGGTCGGCCCATTTGGAAACAACAACTAGTAGTCACCAACACATTTTTCAAATTACCAGCTCACGGAGTTTATACATGGCGTTTACCCAGAGAAGAAACGGGTAACAATATAAGGATTCAAATTGATTAACACAAAAGATTTCGGAATAGCCGTACATCCGTCAAAACATACCCAAATGCAGATATACAATTTAACCATAAGTCGCAAATTCAAAATCAGATTAAAGAAGATCAAAATAAGAAGGGAACAGGAACGATGGGACCTGCGGAAACTGAAAGACTTAAAAATGGACAAACCAAGTAGATTACATATTAGTGACAAATTACGAAAATGAAAACAAGACGAGATGAACGTCGATCAACAGATAAGCGGGCTACAATAAGATCATAACATCAGTAACAAACATCTTAGAACTTTTCTGTGTACAAGTGGTATCAAAAAGTTTGAACAAGTCCAACATGTATAAAACTAGTAGAAAAGTCGGATTAGATAACCGGGACTTATAAATTATTGTAAACTTTTATTGAGGTCAAACAGCAAATATACGAATAAAAACTGAAGATGACATGACAAGGGTGTATTCTCTTCCTATACTTTTAACCTATACTCTAAGAGACTTTTAACGAAGCCCTAGATGAGATAGAACTGGAAATATCTGTAAACGGCCAACGATTGAACAATATAAGTTACGCAGTATTTATTAACCATAGTAAAAGCCTACAAGAACTCATGACAGGAGTTAACCTGTAAGAAATACGATCTAACGCTGAACATAGATAAGACCAAATTCGTGATAATCCGGAAAAAAGTCAATGTAGTATGCCAACTTACTATTAAAAGCCAGCAAATCGAAAGAGTTGCTTTATATATATGTACTAGGCATAACAATAAACGAAAATTGGGACAATTTTGTCCAAATGCCGAATTGAAAAATCTCCAGCAGCCTTTCTAGAGTACTCATATTATCTTACTTACCTCAGAGTGCTCAAGAAAATAAATGAAGATATGGAGATCATAAAGAAGATCAAGACTAGGAAGCTTCAGTACCTAGATCACGTAATGCGGCAATTAAGATGGCAATGCAACCTGAACCTCGTCAAACTATTAATTTCTCTAGATAAGTTATGTTAAGCTAACCAAATAAGAATTAAACGTTGTACCAATGTTGTAAGTTGCAACCAGGAAAGTGTAAAAATTCTCGGCTTTATGACATTAAAGTTTCTACAGCGTCATAGTATGTTATCAGGAATTAGTTTGGGTAGTCCAGAACATCTCTGAAATAACAACATATTCTCTGAATATTTTGTGAACGAAATGAATAAAACAATGTTGAATAAGGCGACCTGGAACTAATCATGAAAGAAATTTAAATTTCAAGAAAAATTATAAGTTTTATACTACGGTAATCTAAGTTATAAAAATTGGGTATTAAATGTTTATATAAACAAGGGTAGTATGGGGTAAATTTTAATATCAGAACGAATAACATATGCATAAAATAACAACAACACAAATCTTTATCCACAATTTCACTTATTTAATATTCATTCCTCTAATTTCCAGATCTAATTTTTTCTAACCTCGTCAAACCATTTATCTCTCAATATTTCGCATCTAGCCAGCCAAATATGAATTAAACGTTGTATCAATATCATAAGTTGCAAACAGAAAAACTTAAAAATTCTCGGCAATATGGAATTAAAGCATCTGCAACGTCATACTATGTGATCAGGGTTTAGATCGATCAGTCGAGGAGGACATCATACAACCTCACTGAATATTTTGGTTTAAGCCACCTATAAGAAATTGAACAACATTGAATAGGATGACCTGGAACTACCCTCAAAGTAAATTTTAATTTCAAGAAAAAATTTTTAATTTTTAATAACATGAAAATCTTTAAGAATTTTCCATTATCTAAAAGGACAACTCAGTGCACAAATGAAAAGAACTGGGTAAAGTGAATGAATTACAAAGAAAACAAAAAATGTAACTAGCAAACTTCTAACTTTATCACAAGGTAGTTGATGATTCATACCTTCACTGTATCTCAATGAAGGATCGTTTTTCAAGAAAAAAACAAAATCTGCTTTTTCTTTTCCTTTTTGACCTTTTCAGTTGGTGGTTCTCTATGAAACCGATTTTTTCTTGATTTTATTGAACATTTCTTTATGAAATGGAACATGAACACAATGGAGATAAATCTGATATTTCTGCAGTCTTTCCATTTAATTTTTCCTTTATTATCAGTTTCGTTATGACATTATTACCTCTCGTAGATCTGTAACAGCAAAAGTACCACCACGAACATAAGAGCATTTTTTTCCAAATAACCAGCTTGGACTTGCATTTCTGGCCTAAGTCTATGATGTTTAGTTAAAAAACAAATTTATTGAGACTACAGTTAAGATTTCCTTGTTTTTTTTATTAAAATTATTTTTTTTCTTCTTTTATCTGATTATCTTTAATCTATCTATTAATATCAATAGTTTTTATTGAGACCTTAATTTATTACATTCGTGTATGCCCTGATATACTGATACTTCGTGTGATACTCACTCCTGGACTTGGTAACTAACTGGTTTGCAATGTAGAATTGGTAACAATTATCATCATCATATCTTACATAGAATTCTTATAATTATTCCCTTCTTTCTCCTTCTTTATTTTAAGAAAACCCCATTGTAAGCAATGATCCTTCAAAATTTGTTATTTGCATTTTCTTTATAGCACTAATTACAGAAAATTTACTAACATCCTTATCATCATCAGTATCTTTTCGTTCAATCATTTCTCTTTTTGCTGCATCATTACCTGAGGACAATGATCTTAAAATATATGCAGTGAAAAGAAAATGATAAATTCCAAGTGAAATTTTAAAAGCATCAGTTTTTTTTATAATATCGATTTCTCCTTCATGTTTTTTTGTTGAAACTCACGCACAAAATAATCTTTTTTTAGCTAAGGAATTGATTGATTTACTTTAGAAAATTCATCTGTCAGGTTTAATTTTCCTATCAAACTATGCACAAATAATGCAGTTAAACAAAAATTTATAAAAAAAAAGAATTAATGACTCCTTTTTCCTGTTTTTTGATGGCACTTTTTTTTCAGTAATTCATGCTTACCTTACAATCACTTGTAACTATAAATTTCCAAATAAATAAAAACTATTATTCGCAAAAGGTGTAGTGTTTTGTAAAGAGTCGCAATTTAAACTGATAAAACTGTTTTAGATTGCCTTCGTAAATAAGGAAATAATTAATTAAATAATACAGCTGTAACGCTCGTATTCGCCATTGAAGGCGAGTGATTTATTATTTTACGAAAATATTATTATTATTATAGCAAAAGATGATAAAACGGTTTTTTAAATGCACTTCCTTATCTATAGAGGATGTATAAAATCATAGTAAATTGCTTAGTGCATATAAACTCAAGATTGCTGAATTGGCATTATAATATTTTTTTAGTTTTATTATTTGATCTAGTTTTCTAATTAAATTTAAAAAAAAGTAAACAAATAAAAATCTAAAATGTTGTTTGGTTTTTTTTCTATTAATTTTTATGATTAATTTTATTTCCCTAAAAATAAATTTTAAACTTTCTCACTTAATCCGTTATTCTTTAATTGTTTTATTAGTTTATCTATTTTTTTTGCAATTGTTTGCCATTATTTAACATGTTTCTCCTCAGGCATTTCCGTAACCATACTCACACACAGAAAATGTATTATTCATTCATGAAAGTATTTTTGGGAGGGTTCATTCGAACATCCAAGAACGTCCTGAGAACATTCACATTCAAAACGCTGGGTAAAATATACGAATTAATAAGCTATTTAAGCTCGTTTGAGTAAATAAATAAAAAGTTATTGTCTGACTTTTTTAGAGCATCACTACTTCTTGCAACATATGGCAATAACGCCAGTCTAATCAAAAACGAGCTATGACGAATTCCTCCGATTATTAACCTGTGCATCTTACAGTATGGCCGATGAGCTTCAAAATATACTTATACGCAGAGGGGTGTTGCCATATCGCGCCTGTGAATTTTCAGATATGTGTGCTGATTAGTGATTTTAGATAAAATTTTAAATGAATATGATTAATCAATATGGGCAAGAAGTAATATTAAAAATTTGAGGTCTTATAAAGATATTTCCAGAGATCTTGAGAGGGTTATGGTCTTAATGGTTTCTCAAAGTCTCATCTTTATTGTTGTTGTTATAAAGAGAGTGTGTTTCTTAGTCAAAATTTACATAAGGCAGTTGAGACCTCAGTAATAAAACTTCTATTATGCCAAATGTTTACGAGCCTCTGGATCTATTAATTGAGTCAGCAAAAATAGAAGTTGTATTTGTTCTCAAATACAGAGGAATATAAAACTTAAGGGAAAGTTGCATCAGAGCAGTTATTTTTGTATAACATGGAGATAATACAGATGAAAATGAAATACAAAAATCTTTAATTCAATAAGCATGGAAGTAAAAAACAAGATCTGAAGTGCTTGAGTTTAAGCTTTAATAAAGAAAGCAACAAATTGAGAATGAAGGTAAATTAGTGTGAAAAAAAGAGATGTCAAGGTTAAACTACTGAAT
This sequence comes from Anthonomus grandis grandis, assembly GCF_022605725.1. Classification (NCBI taxonomy): domain Eukaryota; kingdom Metazoa; phylum Arthropoda; class Insecta; order Coleoptera; family Curculionidae; genus Anthonomus; species Anthonomus grandis. The sequence goes on along the minus strand of NC_065550.1, from coordinate 25,574,369 downwards.
GAGATGAATTTGTTTATAAAAAGGATGCGTTCTTTTATGATTATATGTTTGAAACTGGCATTTCTTGATCTCCTACTAGAACGGATTCTATTGCCGGTTCAACCAGTAAAAATGGTTTAATTAACTGAGTTCAACCATTGGCTTTAACTCCATTAATTATTTTGGAAAAATACTAAAAAGAATCAAAGTCAAAAAAAGAGAAGAAGGAGTGTTTATGATATTTGGTGCAGCAAAAGAGTCCTCACATTATATCGTCCAAAGCCTTTTTATAATGTTAAAATCTGTTTCTGTTTCTCACAGGTTGAAACTAAAATTGTCGAGACTATAGTTCTCCCAAAGTCATATTATCACTCTTAGGTTCAAATTTACTATTGAGAATATAGCAGCACTTACGGCAATTGGGACCTCAACAATAAAACATCCTTTACCCTGGCGAGTCACGAACTAGAAATAAATGAAGTAGAAATGCGTTCTTAGATAAATAGATATAGACATCTATGAAACTTGATAAAACCACAAAAAAGGTTTTATCTGAAACAATCCCTAAATCCGGTGGAAATTTTCAAAGCTAGAAAAACTCAGAAGGTTTGTCAAGCAATAAACGCAGAAAGTGATCTTATAGGAGAGTTGAAGGAAGTGGATGTCGTATGTCAGCAGAAAAATAAAAGAAGATGGAGCTTTTGATGAAGCAGTAAAGAAAATTTTTACAAACCACTAATTATTTTTGTTTTGCTTAAGAAAATATTAAGATTTTTAATATAGAAGAATTTGGAAAAATCTGATGAATCAGCAAAGGATTTTCATCCAAACCATTAGACATTTTAGACTAGACAGGTGTAGTAATGATAAAACAGATAAAAAATGATTACAATAGAATAAGTGTAGATGAAGTTGGAAACCGACTTAAGAAAACCAACAAAAAAGGGCTAGATAAAAAAATGAAGCAAACGTAAGCAACCGTGCTTCTGCTTTTTACATTTTTGGCTGATCCAAGATCAACTGAAGACCGCAATGGAAGTTTCATTAAAAAAAAAGCCTGAGGCCAATCCTTCCGACCAAGATGGAAACTAATTTTGAAAAACCGAAACAATTGCAGAAAGCGAGTCTTGACAAGCAAGTAATATTGTTAACCTATAAGATGATGAAAATCTCTTTAAGACATCTTGATGGTTTTATGTCTCATTTACGTATTTTTGCATGTTCTGAAATGTCCTGTAAGAAGAGAATCGATAAATATTATTTCTGGTATAACCAATAAAACTCAGTAGTTGTTTCAACGCTGAGCAACTCTCTTTTTATATTCGATAACTTTTTAGCAAAAGAATGTGAAACTACTAATATTTTTCAATATTAGGGTCCATGTTGAGCATATTTGATCTAGCAAAACAGACTTCATATTATATTTTCAGTATTAGGGCGTATCCTAAACTCAGTAATATAAGAAACGATATTTCTCATCATAATAATTTAAGTAATAACCTGAGCTATTTCTATCACACTTAAAAGAGATCAGAAATTCTTAAGATTTTGCACATCAAATTTATGGTTGTATTGATCTCAGAGATTCATAAAAAAACTTAGAAGAAGGATGATTATATCATACAATATAATCCAAGAAAAGATCTTACTGTAGCTAAAGCATTATGCAACAATTTTTCAAAAAATCATTAAAACTTTGAAGGTTTGACAAATTACTGGATTTATCGTGTGAACTTGAACAAATCAATCAAGTGATCGTATTTAATACCTTTAACATATCAAGTATTCTTTTAGATTTGGAACACAAAAATCTGAATAAAGGAAATTTGCATCCAAACCAACAGTACATTTTACACCATAATGATAAAACTGATACTGTAGAATGTAGATGGAGTTGAATATCTAACATCGAGAAAATCAACCAGAAAGCAATAAATAAGCTTGAAGTATAGAAACTGTTGTTAAATATACCAAAGCCACTCCGTATATTAATAAATCATAAGGTCCGTTATATAGCAGTTGATTCACAGTATGGCACCAAAATAAAAGAAATGAATATTTCTCGTGTCCCAAATAAGCAGTAAATAAATGGACCAAACGTAAGCGACCATGCCCCTGCTGCTTCCATTTTGGTTGATCCAAAGTCAAATGAAGTCATGTATGATGATGATGCGACCAGGCCAAGCAATGCAGATACCGTTACCCTAGAATGTATACAGCAGTACCTGCGATAATCAGGCAACAGTTCTTCATAGAGCCCGCAGACACCGCGGTTTAGTTCTTCGTGTCAGGTGAAATTCAGGTGAATCAAGTCGTATCAAGTGATTTGAGCGCGGCTACAACATTTTTATTTGTCGTTTGTAGTAGTTTCAACGTTTTATTGTGCTCTGGTGATCTGATTTTTCTTGGTGCTAAAGTGGACTATCTTCGAAGATTTTAATTTTTTTTTTGTTGATTAGTTTGGACTATGATGGTTGTGAAATGGTTTGCGGTTTTGGTGGTGAGTAAGGATGGAGTTTGATTTTTGATTAAAAAAAAATATATTTAAGGTGAATTTTGACAAATCTTGGTCCTAATGAGCGTTTTCACTTTGAATTCCGAAATCGATATATTTGACTCCTTTGAAAATATTTTTTTAAATGTGATTTTGGTTCCTTATAAATATGGTGCACCTCTTAAGACAGTCTGGTGACAATTCTCTATTACTATCCTGATTTTTTGCTTGACTGTCTATATATTAAATTATACAAGGTGTCCGGAAATTACGCATCAGGATTTCGGTGAGCGATTTCACATGAAAAATTAATGCAATTAATTTCTATACATTTTTTTCGAAAACTCGAAATTAAGGAAGATACATGGTGTTAAAAAAATATTTTTTTCTTATTTTTTTTAATAATAATTTTTTTGCTAGTGTACTGATTTCTGCCAAATTTTGCATGCATATTAATAGTGTTTCTTTGTATTCATTCTATTAATTTGACGCTAGTCGTCAATGACAAAAGGCTTAAGCTGTCCTTCACCTTAGAAAAATGAATTAGAACTTTATTGCTTTAACCTTTTTATAAATTTGGATGTCAAATTAGTAAAGAGCATCAAAATATGTTTTAAAAAGGTAGGTGCTCTTGTTGCATCATCATAGAATTAACAGTGTCTGAGATAAACGACTTTAAACATTAACTGTACCTTTAGTAATTAAAAATTCGTATTTTCAAAATTAACACAGCAAGTCTTGAAAACAACACAATATGTACATTGTTAAAGGGTAATTTGTTAAATAAAATAACTATTTACGATAACACAACTTATTTAATTTTAAAGTAATACTTTCATAAAAATTTTTCGAAATGTTGTCCTTTCATTTCAATACATAAATTAATTCAATTCTTCTATGGAAGTTCCAACGAATCCTAGATAAATATATACCTTCCTTCTGTTTAATTATTTCAAAATTGTCAATAATCCGTTGTTTCAGCTCTTCACGGGTTCAGGAACCTTGTAAACGAGAGATCTTAGGTAACCCCCAAAAAAAAATCCATAGCGTTTAGATCTGGCGATCTGGGAGGCCATTGCACAAACCCACCGCGTCCAATCCATCTTTCAGGGAAATTTTAATATAAATGTTCTCTCACTGCTCCATTGAAATGAAGTGGAGCGCCGCCTTGTAGCTGCCTTATTTTTATGACTTATTTGAAGAGGAACATCATCTAATAGATTGGGCAACTTATTTCTTAAAAAGTTTTAGTAGACCTCACCTCTAGGTCTTCGCGGGAAAAAATGTGGCCCTATTAAATGATCGTTAACAATACCGGCCCACACATTGATGGAAAATTTATTCTGAAAACGTTGTTTGGAGGGTTTTTGTCGCACCAATGATGTTCATGATGAAGGTTTATTAAACCATCATGTCCAAAGCCAGCTTCATCGGTAACGAGAATGAAACGTGTGAAATTTTTATTACGATTATGAAGGTTTCTAATGGTCCTACAAAAATTAAGTCGAGCCACTGAATCTTCAGGGTTTAAAGCTTGAACCTTTTGATAATGAAAGGGATGTAGGAGTTGCTCTTGTAAAATTTCATGAACTGCACTTTCCGGAATATTTTCCTGAGTTGCAATTGATCTTACGCTAAGAGTAGGGTTATCCTCAATCTCATTCAAAACACGGAGTTGCATTCTTTGAGTTCGAGTTCTTCGTGGACGCCCCACATTATGTCGACTAATTTTAAATGCTCCAAATTCTAGTCTTTGATGGATAGTGCTAAAAAGTCATTTTTCTAAGGTGAAGGACAGCTTAAGCCTTTGGTCATTGACGACTAACGTTAAAATAATAGGGTGAATACAAAGAAACACTAGTAACATGCATGCAAAATTTGGCAAAAATCAGTACACTGGAAAAAAAGTTATTAGAAAAATTAGAAAAAAAATTTTTTAACACCTTGTATGAGTTTTTAAAAAAATTGTATAGAAGTTTGTTGCATTAATTTTTCATGTAGAATCGCCCACCGAAATCCTTACGCGTAATTTCCGGACACCCCGTATATTATAAATGATTTATTAGTTTATACAGATTGGTCCATCACTGTAGGAAACTTTTATACTTAAGAAAGAAAAATTAGTTCTCAGAAAAGTCGCTTTTACCGGAATTTCCATTAATACCGGAGTGAAATTACCCTATATACAGTGTCCCACATTGCACTCGAAAATCGAAAACTGTAAAAGATACACAGCCGGTTAAGTTATGGTAAAGTTACGTAGATTGAAGCGTATAAAAATGCCATTTATAGATTCAGAATATTCTAAAGGTTTCTCGAGGAAAACGAAAAAGAAAAGAAAATATTTTTAAAAGTGTTGTAAATGGCATTATATTTACTCTACATTATGTTGATTTTAAATTGATGAAAAAACATTTCGTCTGTTAGCGTTCGGTCAAATCAAGAAACCAAGATGACTCATTAGCTTTTCCAAGTTATTTGGCCTCTGAATTTTGGGTGAGAATCTAGAAATCCATCAAGATCTATATCTCAACTTCTTATTCCTATCAGAACCTCAAATACATCTAATTCATTCAGTAATTAATCGCTTTTTGAAAGTAAATTTTGAGTTTCCTAAATTCTCTCAGGACCACGAACATCAACTCTAATTAAAATTTCCTTCGAGAAGTTTGAATGTTCTGCAAAAAAAATTTTATTTCATTAAGTGAAAGATGAGATAAGCTAACACCTTTACACCTAGTCTATAGACGTAGAAGCAAGATGATTCGTTGACATTTCTCAAGTTCTTTTGCTTCTCATTATTCTTGGTGAGGATCCAGAAATTTATCAAGATTCTTAAGCGAACCTGTCAGTAGTTCCAATCGATAAAATTCACTCTTTAGTCAATCGTTTTTCGAGAGGAAACCTTGAGTTTCCCAGATTTCCTTTCAGGATCTCATCACATAAATAAAAAAGTGAAAAATAAGATTCTAAAAGGCTGCTATTTTGCTATGGGTAGAAGTAATGACTTAATATTCTAGGACCATAAAGGATTGAGTGGGAGCTTTTAACAATGTATCGCATCACCCTCTTTCTATTTAATTTTGTTTTTTAAAATGGCGTCCCGCCGCCATTTTATAGTTTTGCAAAATGACCTAATGACCAAAAAGTAGTATTTAGGTTGCTAATGGTGTGTGCCAAATTTCAAATTTGTATATAAACGCATTCAAAAGATAAAAAGGAGGAGGATGACAACTAAGAGCCGCACTGCATAAAAATACACTGGAACTTTGGTAGTTAACGTCTAAATCAGTCTATTGCGCCTTTTTTGAGTCGCATCTCCGATATACCCTTTAATTCTCCGGCACATGTTGTGCGACTTAATTTGCGAGTCTCATTACAAAAGAGAGCTGTTCGTTATTTAATGACTAATTAATAGGAATCCGTGTCATAAAATCGTTAAAAAATATAAAATTTTAACTTTCTCTTCTTTATTCATGTTATTTAAATTCGTTTGCTTAATTCGCAAGTATGTATCAGCAATTCCAGAAAGGCTATATCTAGATTAAACAGGAGCTATGTATGTAAATATTTTAAATGAAAATTTTCATAAGCCCTAAATAATAGATCTAATCTAACTAATCTACTACCATTAAAATTTCAATACTACTAAAGCATCAACACTATTCTAATAAAAAATATATTTATCTAAGTATTGTTTATTTAACCAAAATAATTGTACGCTAATAATAAACATATACATAATATGTTTTGATGATATGTCTACCAACTATTAACTTAAGGTAGATAAAATTTTTGAAATTTAAAGGAATTATATTGAAATATAAATACAAAACCAGACATTTGACATTTAAAAAAAAATTAGTTAAAGATAGATTACATAAACAAAAGTTGCTGTTAATATGATCTTTTTAGCCTCATGTGCATAAGTAAAAAGATATTTTAAAGCCTTTATTTGGAATTTGAATCTAGCTTCAGATGCAAAAGCAGACATTTACCTTTTAGCCAATCAAGATACGATACTATTTTATAAACTAAATAGTTTGAATTAAAACGTGGGATAATAGTTATTATTATTATTTAAAATATTTTAGCTGAAAAAAATTGTTTTTAAGATTTTAAATGAAATAAAGTTTTGTGGTGCCTAAGGACATGGATAGTGACATTACTATTGAGCCAAGTCCATCTGGCAAGAGTCGAAAAAGACTGATTAATAAGTAGAAATAGAAAACAGAGAAAGACAAAATAAAAAGGTCCGTTTACTTTAAAAAAATTAAGACGCCTTCCTAAATTTTTTATATGTGGTAATAAGAAAAACTTCAATATTCGTTGCTAACTATAGCTATAATACGGAAATTTAAAAATAAAGAAAACGTTCGAAACAAACTTAAGACAGACAGTGGCAAGTACAAAATTATTACCTCATGAGAACCAATTTATGTTTTTACAAAGACATTTGTGGCTATAATGGTATTGTAAAAAAGGTCAAATTTATTCAATAGTTTATAGTCAATTAATGAATTAATTTGTTTAAATCAGCATTATATATACTAGTTCTCTCTAAATATTTTATCTTCTAGTAAAAAAATGTAAAAGTGCTTTTTATAGTAGTAGTCAATGTCCCAAGAATACACATTTTGGTTACATACTCATATTCATCACATTCTTAAATGCTTTATATTTTTTAAGATTTATAACATTTATTTACGGTTGCTGAGATAAAGTTAAAAAAAATTCAATTGAAAAAAATCCTCACACCTAAACTCTTTTATATACTATCACAGTTACTAGTAGTAAAAAAAAAATTAACATTTTAGGATATGCCTTTCCTCATCCTGTACATTTTTATAGACATATTTCCAACTTTCTCTAACACACTTTGAATAAATTAATATGAGTGAAATTATTAACGTAAAGTTAATAAGATTTAATATAATTTTGAATAATAGTAACTCACGGGGATATTCTTTTAAATACATACCTGATTACAATTTTTTTAAATATATAATGTGAAATCTTCACAACAAACTGCCTAAAACAAGACTTGACTCTCAACTATCTCAGACAGTCTGGTTCAAAAGGATCAAGATTAAAGAAGACCCCAACAATTTTAATTATAACAGGTTTATTTACAAACTAGTTCTATTTTATGAGTTTTAAAATATTTCTTTAATATAGTTTTTTGCATAACTTACTTAAATCAATCAAAACCAAACAAATTGTTTCGAATATTTTCTTTTAACCAATGTGGGTCACCACAACGAGCTGACACTATTACGAGCAGCATTTCCTTCTTCCTCTTTCACTTGGTACTTTTCAAATACCGACAAAGTACGATATACGTCAATTACGTCACTTGTTTGTTATATACGGAAAAGTATAGCGTAGGCCTTAATCGAAGATTGATGTAATTACACGGTAGATGGATAATTGTTGTGTAAGTTTGAACGGTAATCAGGGTATAAATAAAATAATTATACTTTTTTGGGTGTTTTTATATTAGAGATCGGGATTATTCAATCACGTAATGTTAAACATTTTTAGAATCTCGAAGGCGGCAAAGGACTATTTTTGGGTCAAGAAAAATATCTTCAGGAAAATGCATAGAAACATTTTTGGCGATAATGCAAAAAACCGAACTTTCTTAGAATTGAAATGGGAAATGTAATACTATCAGATGTTTCAAAGTGGCAACCTTCTTTTTGAAAACTGGATATAGAAAGTAAAACTCAATGGCATTTCTAGAAAAAGGCTTAAAAGAAGTTTCTGGCAACAGTTCCCAAATACTTATAACACCAAATGTTTAAATTAAGATCTGGAATGGAAGATCATCAGGAGCTACTCTAAAATTGTTAATCTGGTTCTTGACGACAACATCTAGAAAATGAGGTTTCAATAGCATTTCCCGAAGACAGTTTAAAATAGCAATATTAAATTCGGACCTGGAAACTGGATGAGTAGAAATTTAGAAAAAGAAACTGGAATTGGAAATGTAGGACCATTAGGAGTAATTGCAAGATTGACAACTTAGAAATTAAGAGAGAAAAAGAAGAAATTTGTTGATAAAAGGCAATTACAGGAGAAAATGGAATATTTAGTCTTTGATCATTTTAAGTGCTAGAAAGAATCAAACGGGAAACAAAACTGATCAAATTATAAAAAATTTCAAAGACATTCTAAAATTGCTGTTAATATAGGCATTGTTACTTTCAACGTACACCGAAAGATTAAAGAGTTAACTGGGACGAGTACTTAAACATGTCATCGTCCTAACTAACAACGAGAGAAACCCTATGACTAATGTTGCTGACTTGAAAGACGCATGAAAAACATACGTAGAACAACAACACAAGACCCGAACCTCTCAAACTAAGTTAAGTTAAAAATGTGGTTAATGAGATATACAGTTCTAGTTAGATTCCCCACGAATAACTCACATCGGAGCTAATCACCTTACCTAAAAAGTCAGAAGCTAAAAATGTGTAACGACTTTTGAACGATAAGTCTCATGAGCCAGCTACTGAAACTATTTCTAACAATCTTACACAGAAGAAGCTACAGGATCTGTGAAGATGAAATTACACCTATACAGATTGGTTTCAGAGAAGTAATAGGAACACGAGATATATGAAGCATCCAAGTTTTATTTAAGCGATTTAGAGGCATGTAAAGTGTAGTGTGTTTGCATGTCCTTTAGACTACTAGAAAACTTTTGATAGACTAAAATATTGAAAATGGTTGAAATTCTGAAAAATGTAGGCCTGAATGAAAGGGGCATCAACATAATAGTCAATCTGTACTGTATCAGTCAGCTTTTTTCAGAATTGGAAATAGAACAATGAAGGAAATGAAGTAACTAAGGTATAAGGCAAGGCTGCATTATCTCCCCGTTGTGGTTCAGAATTCATATTAGAGAAGAATTAGAACACACAGATTCAGGAATATCCTTGTATGGAGAAACAGCGAACGATTTTCGTTATGCAGAGTACAGTGATTAAAATTAATATTAAAAAGACAAAGCTAATGATTGTCAGCTTTTAATTAATCAAAAACAGAACGATTGAGCAGTATTGTTACCTCGGAACTCTGGTGAACGAGCAATGGGATCATTCGCAGTAAATACGAAGTATAATTGAAAAAGTCAGGACTATTCATTTATTTACAATCCATCACTTAATATTCCACACCAAGATAAGACTCCTGCTCGTTTACGTGTTCTCTGTCCTGCTTTACGGGTTAAAGAAAGAATTTAAGATTACGGATTAAAGAATATTGGAATCATTTGAATTATGATTATATAATAGAATATTGAAAATACCATGGACAGACCTCAAAATAAATATCGAGGTTCCCGGCAAAATGGGAAAGGATCTTATGAGAGAGGATATTATGATATATGAGGAACGCATGTTCCAATGTAATAAAAGTTATTAGGAAAACAATTGTTTCTACCCACACGAATCTCATGGTTAAAAAACCTTAAAATCTGGTTTGGTATAGATACAACTGAGTTGTTTCGGGGTGCAATGAAAAAAGTAAAGGTGTATATGATATAGTTCAGTTCGGAGATCTATTAGAATCTTTGATGTGCCGCGAATAGTCCGTGTGCCGGTGTTGCTTGTATTGTCACATGACATGCATGCTTAAATCGCAAAATTGAATGTAAAAAGAGTCATAAAGTAATATTCTAAGCGATCTTTAATCATTCCATTTAATAAATAAATGTTTTAAGCATTTTTAAAAGAATTTATACATTTGATTCGTAAAATTTGACTACATGCGCCCACGTACTATTTTGTTAGACGTCTGACCTCATTCACAGCCACTCAAGCGTGAAAAGTTGCACAGGTCCGGCCTTAAAGTTTATTTGTATTTGAAACTTTATTCGGGATTTTTGGGTTTAGTTTTATTAAGTTAGAAATTCAAGATAGTTGATAGCAAGATAATCTTTAACTTAACTATAAGATTTAAGTACGTAAAATTAGTTTAACCAAAAATTTTAATTTAGTAAGTTTAGTTTTTAGCGCCATCAGTGGGGTGTTTATAATAAGTGATGAGAGAATAGGTGGTAAGAATTACTTAGGCCTATTTATTCTGTGGGCATTAAAGATTTACTCCTTGACACAAAAGGGTAAAATGTTTTGGTTTGTCTTTTAAGGCAAAATTTTACATATTTCCTGAATGTAATATTTATTAATTTGTTTGCCTCGTATTTAGTTATTGTGCATAATAGAAGAGATTAAATGAAAATTAACAAAAATAAATGCTTATACTAAAAAGTAAAAATCTTATACACAATCTTAAAATTACAGTGAGAATACTAAATACTTTTATAAATGTAAGTACTCATTTGAATCTAGTCCTATAGGTTAATACAATTTTCTAAACTCTGTGTTTTTGCTTTTTTTCTTTAGCAGTTTCTTCCAGTATGGAAAGAACCAGTTTCTTTGTTGCCGCTAATTACTACTCAGATGTAAAATAGCCTTTTTGTTTCCTGCCTCTCTGGAACAGAACAAGTGTGGCAGTAACTGTAAAAAAAAATAGTTAAATTGGTTTTATAGTGTCTCTGTAAGACGAATCATGAACAAAATACTGTAAAAAAATTTAAACTTATTTAATTAATAATCATAGGGTTGTCTTACTATGGTGAAAAAGGGACTTTTTCCCAGAGAATGCAGAAAGAAACAGTTTGTATTGTATCGCTGAGGGACAAATAGAGGCAGTAAGCTGTAAAAAAAAATCAAGTTTATAACTTTTTTATCAAATTTTGGATACTTATTTTTCCTTCCTTTTTAGTTGTCCCCAAATCAACTCGATAGGATTAAATACACAATAATATGGAGGTAGTCTGAGGATAGTATGACCATACTTTTTAGCTATATTATCTACTACATATTGCTTTTCCCCTGATTTGGTATTTACAACTTCCAATAATTATTTCTTTGTATAAGATTCATGAATATAGAGATCATGTTTTAATAAAAATGTCTCAATTTCCAATTTATGTAAAGATGTGTTTGGGATTTTTTCAGAAAGCCTTAAATGGTATGATGCATTATCCATAACAATCACACTGTTTTCTTTTAAATTTGGAATTAACGTTTTCTCAAACCAGGTTTCAAATATATCTGCTTGGATGTTTCTATGATAGTCCACATTGCACTCTTCTATTTTTTTGCTACACAATTTCAGCCCATCTTTCACCCAACCTTCTTTTGAACCAAAATGAATAATGATCATCCGAGATGCCCTGTTTGGTGGAACATCTTTTAGGACACATTTGTTAGAACTATCAGTCCAACTCTTTTTTGCCGTGTCATGTGTATCTTTCTGTGTATGATTTTTCTTCCTCCCGAATTTTTTTAATATTCTCGAAATATTCTATACGCCACCTAACAATTCTAGTACTTTCCATTACAGCAGCCCTTTTGTTAACCATTTTAAACTTAAATCCAGGTTTTATCAGGTATCTCGGCAAGGTTGAGACTAAGAAATGTTTGTCCCTTGCTGATAAGGTGTCCTTAACCATCTCTATAGTTGGAACCTCATTGTTTTTGTATTTAGAATACACTTATATATATATATATATATAAGTGTATTATTATATAACTTCCCTTAGCAATTTGGCAATATCCATGTCAAGTCCCTTTGATTGTTCTGCATCTTTCTTTTTTCTGTCTTTAATCCCTTTTTTACAAAATAGCATATTGTACTGTATGGAACCCCTGTTAAAAACGCTGTTTTTTGCAAAGCACTATAATCATTTGTGATCTGAGGATCATTCCTTATATTGTTATAGACATTTAAACACATTTGTTTGGCGTCTGTACTAAACAATTACGTTTTAAAACCCCTTGATTTTCCCCTGTAGCTTTTACTTCCCTGGCCTCTTCCTCAACACTAGAAAATCAACCATCAGAACTATCTGAGTCTAAACCCCTGTCCAGATCACTCTTATTGTTTTCACCATAAATATTATTGTCTTTCTTGTGCACCCACGGTCTCCATAAGCCGGCACAAACACTGTCCTCTTCATTTGCCCTATTTTTCCAGAATCGAAACATTTTAAGGTTTTTAAGTATAATATGAAAACAAATCCACAGATACAAATAAAAAAACACACTTTCTCACAGTAAAAACTGCAAAAAATGTAGACGAATACAGGCCAAATTCTAAATTCTTTACTTTCATATACGTGTTAAAAGCAAAACCGGTAAAACACATCAAATAATAACCTCGCATGACCCCCTCCCAACTATTAAAGGCGATAGACTCATCCTTAAAGATCTCTTTAAAAACACGACGAAAGTAATACAAAAACAGCTCAAAAATTTATCTGGGTACGGCCCCGTAATCCTCAAAATCAGTGGGATAGAAAGAGATACACAATCACTTGCACAGCCTAAAGTAGGAATCGCCAGATCGCAGGTGTTTTATCTTTGTTTAATAGACTAGCTAAAAAGAGGCGACAAGTCTGGGAGTGCTGCGAGTGTTTAAAATGATTTGTAAAATGCTTGGATTTTAGTCCGCGGTCAATTTTTTGATATTATTTTCTTTTTAAAAATGGACATTTTCAAAAGAAAAATAAAAAATAGTGTAAAACATGGGAGTTTACGTATATTGATTTCATAGATAAATTATATAAAATGTTGCCATTTAAACATGTATAAATAAATACGACATAGACACACGAACTATTTAGTGCGGCATCTGCGACACATCAAAGATTCTAATAGATCTCTGAACTGGACTTTACCCAACATCAGAATTATAAGAAGAAGAAGAGAGGTATTGAAATGCATGGAATAAAAAATTGATAAGGTCTATTTTATGAGTAATAAATATTTAAAAGAAATAAAATTATACAAAAATAAGTAAAGAACGTGAAGAAATAACTTAAAGATGGTGATATAACAGTTATTTTAAAGAAAGAAGACCTAAATAAAAATGGATAGTAAAAAATTCTATATTTAAAGTAAAAAATGTGTGGTGAAAATTTTGAAGAAAATAAAATGATGCTAAAAAACTTTATGTTACGTTTGTAAATTTCCTAAAATTTTCTAATAACATCAACTGGGTAATGATGATAGAGATCGAGTGCTGAGTGACTAGAATAATAGTTGATATCAGGAATGGTTAGCTTTGACATTATTATCTTCATCTTTTTCATATCTCATCAAGGATGTAAGAAAAAAGGTCATTTCTAATAAAACAATTTCGATTCCTAAAGACTATAGAATCTTATAATAAGTTAAATTAATAAATTTCCCTATTATTCTTTTTTTTTTACACTTTTTTCGAGACACATAGTTAATGAATTGTACCTAATGACATTGATTTTGAACACAAGAAGGTCTTTTGGTTTCCTGAAAAATACTCATGACTTTCATATCTCTTTAAAAATACAATAGGAATACATAAATCGTTTTAATTGTTCAAGATCGCTTTAATAATAAATAACCAATAACAATTAAAGGTCTTTCCATTGGGGAGAATAATGAATACAAATGTGAAAATTATACCTACTAAAATAAGTTTATTATAAGGCTCCTTATTTTTGTCGACGTTTTGAGTCATTTATTTATTATCTTCAGGATAATATAATCAGAAATTAAAATTATTAACCAGTATCTTAAGCCTATATAAAAACTCATCTATCTGGAAGAATTAAAATTCTGCAAATACTTAGAATTAGAAATAGATAGAATTTAAAAAAATTCAAGATTCTTCGAGATATTTGTTGTTGGAAAAATAAATATCTGAATGAGGTGTCCAGTTTATTAATCTGATTACCCATCAGTTTGTTATTCTTATCACATATTCTGCTCATTGATAAGTATGTCATGTGTTGTAACTTTTGTGCTTTGCCGTGCTTCTACGTTTCTTATGTGATCTCATAGACTTGAGTTGTGCGACTCTTAGTACACTGACAACCAGAAAAGCGGAGATCTATGGGGAGTGTATGGGATGGAGAGACATCATCGCTGCAGATCTGACAGCGATGGGAATAGGATACGTTCCTAAATTGATACAAGATAGAGAAGGATGAAGAATGATCGTGCAGTCAGTCAAGACCCACCAAGAAGTGAGAGCTACAAATGATGATGGTCAATGTCAATTCAGCGAATGATAGGAAAAACATACAATTTATTAAATTAAACAAAAACAGTCACGTACTATATTATTTGTAATTATTAGATTTAACTATTATTAAAAAAGAAAATATTGTAACAAAATCAAGTCAAAATTATGAACTGAAATCCAAAAAAATATAAAATATTATGTAGCAGATATTAAATATGTTTTTGCCCATTATATCGAAATATCGGATTATTTACTAAAAACGATTGCTCATCAAAAAGCAAAAAAATTGAGGCTATTTAGGTATTAGTTCCAATAAGATAAAAATTACTTTTTTCAAAAATGACCGTTGTAATTCGCATTAAAAAAGTTTTTATAAGAACATCTTGTATTTCTAGCAAAATTTAAAAACCTGTAACTTATGTACTTTCTCTTTTCATAGAAGAGTAATAACATAAAATTATCCAAATTAAAACTTTATATCTCATCAAGTAAAATGACAGAGAAAATTATCACGATAAGTGGGTATGAAAGCTGCGCAATAGAGTACAGACGGTACCGTAAAAGAACGGTAAAATATCATTATTCAGGTAAATTGTGAAGACCATTAGTAAATTAGCGACTAAAAAGATGTGTGTGTGAGAATTGGCAAAGAAAGACGATAATTAGTTACATAAAGTATAATGAGCGCTGACAGATTTTTTTTATTATTTAATATGATGTTACATAAAAAAGTACTTATCTACTAGAATAAGGTACTAAAAATTTGATTTTGTAACAGGCACTTTTTGTAATTACATTACATAAAACTATAAGTTTTACTACCTAAAAGTGGCTACAAATTAGTTAACTGTCGTCAAATCTATATTGAATCTAGAAACTCTGTATTAAATGCCATAAAGCTGCAGGATTATTATTACCAAAGACTACAGAAGTAGGCAAAAAACGCATACTTAAAAATGTCTCACAAATATTTACAAAAAATAATAAAACATGAAAATAAAAAATGCATCAGACGTATGAAACTATATGTTCAAATTAAAGTATAAAAGAGAATTGAATCGGTGAGTGGAAGAAGGGTCTAAGTGCGAAAATACACATTTTCCAGGAAATAAAAAAAATTAATTATTTCAATTAGGAAGAAGAATTTCGTGATAGTGTTTACAGGTAACTTGTTTATTAATTAACCCGAAGTTGTTTTATAGAAAAATAACATTTACAACGACATTGAAAACTGGTCTTTTTGGCAAAAATATTTAATGATTTTGGACCCTTTTTCCACTGAATAGATGTTTTTGAAACTTTTTATTTTTTATTTATTATTTTATTTTGTTTTTTTGCATTCTAAGAAATATAAGATAAGAGTTAGTATAATAAAGGTGAACTCAATAAATTTTATTCAATAGTTTCAGAAGTAGTAACATTCCATGAAATAATATGGTAATAGAATGCTAAATCTTCACCACTAACGTATTGTAGAACTTTCTTTAGGTCCTGGATTTTTTTGTCATTAATAGGTACTGTTTCGGAATAGGCTTTGTCATTTGGAAGCTCTGGCCTTACGTTCGGTTTAACCAGTTTAAAACTGGAGGAAAATGCACCGCCAATGAAGTCAGAAACTGTTACATGACCTGGAGTTATAGCATCAAACGTAAATTCACAATATTTTGAAACACCGAATACATTGTTATTTCTCTTTTCGATAGGCTTACAGCTTTTTTTATAATACTGTGGCCACCAGTTTTTGTAGTCAATAATATCGTGGTACGAGATCCTTTTAAACTCAAATGGCTTGGTGATTCTACTTCTTAAAATCATGCTTTCATATTCTTCTGGAAGATAAACCCTGCCGTGCTTTTTGACTAACCCCTTTAATGTACTAAAATGGCGGTCACAAGGAAGGAAAGAGTGTCACTTGTGGGTTATCTTGACATAATTTTTGAACGTCTTGCAACTTATTACAAAAATTTTTTGCACGCCTTTTGTGAACCATTAACTCAGCGGCTGCCACTCGTTTAGCATTATCATTTAGATTGGGATTTCTGAGTTTAGTGTCTAGTTCTTCACAAATAGAACAGACATCAACTTGGGGTCGTCCGAAGCGAAGTTGAAAGTTTTCTTTAAAATATTTTAAGTAATATTCATATTTTACCTTATTTCCTAATTCTGGATACTTTTTAAGAAATAGGGAATGCATTACCCTTACTGTGACTGTTTCATCTAAGTAAAAAATAGTTTTTGAACTATAATGTGCTTGTTTTTTGAAAAATGATTCTGTGTTCTTTAATCTTGATAAGTATATTTAGAGGTAATATATGACGTCTTGTATTATGTTTTCCTCTCATGTCACAAGGAGCTTTTCCCATTGCGAGTAATTGGCTTAATCGTTGAACTTGGTGATGAGATAGCGCATAAAGACTAATAAATGCTTTTTTACAAATAACGACCCTTTCATTCTCACTATTCAATGCGAAAAAGGAGAATGTACTACTTTTTTAAAAACATTACCTTCGGTGGGTTTATGTTTTTTGCAAGGTTTTACTTCTATAAGACCTATTAGGAATGTATCCTGCTCATTCTTAGGTTGACCAGCATATAACTTTGCAATAATATGGTTTTTAAATTCTTCGGAAAACTTCTCCGTGCCCTTCAGCTTACATCTGAAAAGAAACGTATACATGTTAAGTACAGTTAGGTAAGTCTAGAGAGAGACATCTAAATAGAGTTCTATAGCGAGTAAGTATTTTATGAAATAAAGAAAAAAAAATGGTACTTACATACAAGGGGGGCCAGGTTTCTTAGCCACTTTAATGCTACCCGATGTACTACTGATGTAAGATTCACCTTCTTCATTTCTTCATTTTCCTGCCTTGCGGTTGATTACTCTCGTTGCCTCTATCACTTACATTTTCACTATCACCGCTTTCCATTTTGATTTCCAAAAGTTAAATATTATTTTCTTCGTTTTTCAACCCGGTAATAGTTCGATAACAAATGAATAATAATCTCTAAAAACGACAACAACAAACAGCTGACGCAGTCGCACACATATTGCCCACTGAGTCGCAACGGTTCATTGTGCCATTGAGTGCTCCACATGGACCGTTCTTCCGCTCAGTCTGTTTCGACAGGGGGCTGATTGTGGGTAACGGTATTGAATTTTGGACCGTTTTTGAGCTCATTCGATGGAAGGAGGTCGTTTAATAAAGATGGCTGTCTCACTTTGAAATGTCAACTTGGTCACTTGGACCCTTCTTCCACTCACCGATTCAATTATGCAATTACATAAACAAATTTTTCGTAAAATGAGTAGAAAACTAGCTCCTAAGCTACCAAAGTATAATATTAGTCGATCAAATGAGTTATTGTGCAATAAGGTGTTTAGATTGAAACCAGCCACTCCTAAGTTGATTAAACGCATTATTTCTGCCCTTGACACAGCCAAAGTCTAAAGCTTCTGGGTTTAATAACGGTGGTCCTAAACAGTAAAACCATGCATACATAAAGAAAAGATGTGTTTTGCAAGTTGATAAATTAATCAATAGAAGGTGGCATAGTCCCTTAAGGTCTGAAAGTTAGCGAGGACCGCAATAATTGACGTGTGATCGATGTCACTCTTGCCTATAATGTCAAAGGTTCTAGAAAGATTCATTCATGATGAACTGATGGTTTATTATATGAAAACAATATTTTGTCATCGGGTGAATAGCTTCCGCAGGTCTAATGACACTAGTTCAGCAGGTGTAGATTTTGTGTCAGAAATACAAACGGAGGTAGATGGAAAGCAAAACTGTGCATTGGTGTCACTTGACTTGTGTAAGGCGTTTGACACTGAATAATAAAATGCTTTTAAAGAAACTAGTGTTTTTGGGTATACGAAACTCATATTTGGATTGGTTCAAGAATTATTTAAAAGAAAGGCAACACTTTTTAAGCATTAACAATGCGGACAGTGATACGAGTAATGTTCTTTTTTATTATATATAAATTCCACAAACAACCTTTTTATTTGACATGATGTATTAAGCTATATGCAGATGACATAACTCTTGTCTATTTTAATAAATCATATAAACAAATCGTCAGTCAAGTATCATGATCTAAACCTAATATCATTTTCATCACCTTTCTTGAAAATTGGAATCACCAAAGCACTCTCCCAGACATTGGAAAATACAGATTCTTTAATGCATCGGTTTATTAATTTTGTAATGGAGAATAATAACAATTCTTCAACCATTTCTAAAGTCTTACACAAAAACCAAAATAATCTTTGCTATTGTTATTCTTTATATATTTTGAAAAATGTCGCATTTCAATAAAGGAGATTTTTTTTTATTTTAAAAAGTATTGCTAGAGTATTGCCTAAGAATAAATGCTAAAGAGATACTAGCATGATTTGTTGATAATAAATAATAATAACAAAAAACTCATTAAATTCGTTGACAGAACTCAGACTTGTTATTATTTTTTCAGAGAATTTGTGTGACAATTTATCATATCGCATGTGCATTTAGATTTATTCTATACATTGTGAATCAAGTTGTCATTGTAATTTATCTTTGCATTGATATGTGCTTTTGTAGTTGTTAGCTTTAGACTCTTGTCCAAGCCCCTACCGAAAAGCTAAGACTTCAACCAACAGAGTTTGAGGTACCTTCGAAACATAATTACTATAGAGTTAATTTGCCTTTTATGTATGAACTAAATTCTTTGTTAACTAACATTAATATTGAAGCAATGTTAGATACTAGTAGTCCTATAAGTCTCGTAAAGCAACAATTTTTACCTAGTGCATGTATAACTAAGAGTGGTTGCTACAAAAATCAATATTATGGCATAAATGGGTCAAGTTTAGATATTATAGGTACTTTTAATGGTAAGGTCATATTTAATAATTTATGTGCACCCATTACATTTGAATCGTGAATTTCGAAAAGGACTCATCTCGCTGATGAGATGAGTCCTTCTGGATGATTTATTTAGTAGGTAGATATTATATTCAATATATAATATATACAAAAATGATTTTGTGAAAAAATAGTTTTATCTTTGTAGGTGCATTCGAAAATGTTTCGATCTTTCCGATGATGCCAAAAAAGCAATATTGAATCGCATAAATGGTTTTAATACCAAAGATGAACAGGACATATATTCAAGGATTGATGGAGGCGTTCCCTGTGGATACTTCTAAACGTCAAGAAGATAAAATTAGTAAGCCAAAGAGTTCCTCTTATAAGTATTTTATCGAAGCAGATGGAAATAGAAAAGAAGTATGTAAAGTAGCCTTTCTAAACTTGCATGGTGTTACCGACAAGAGAATAAAGAGAATTCGACTACTAAAAATTGCAAATAAAAGCCCCCACGATATGCGAGGAAAACCTGCCGGGTCTAGAAGCAATGTAATGCCCGCAGAAACATGTGCTTTAATTCATAACTTTATCGAGTCAATTCCTGTTAAAGAAATTCACTATTCAAATAACATTGTAAAAAAATACTTATCATCTGTTTTGAATGTGACAATATTGCATGAGAGATTTTCGGCAAAATATCCAGAAAGCAAAGTAAATTATCAGTTTTTTAGAAATTATTTCAATGTAAATTTTGACTTGGCATTTGGTAGGCCACAAATTGATGTGTGCTCAAAATGTGATGAAATTAGCGTTAAGCTGAAGAATCCCCATTTAAACGATAATGCCAAGAGGGTCGCCAGTGCGGAGCTAATCATACATAAGCGTCGGGCATCGAAGTTTTTTAATAAAGCCAAAGCTATTACAGAAAAATGTAACGAGAACAGCAGTACCATTTTCGGATTGTCTTTCGATTATATGCAGAATCTACCACTGCCAGTACTTCCAGTCCAAGAAGTGTTCTATTACCGCCAACTTTGGGTATACGAATTCTGTGTACATAATTTGAAAACGGGGAAGGCATCTTTGTATTCCTATCACGAGGGCCAAGCGTTGAAGGGACCAAACGAAGTAGCTTCGTTTTTAAATGACTTTATATGTAAGAATGTTCCTGGGCAAAATAAAAATAATACCATAATAAAATATCTTATCGCTTTGTCACTTACTCGAAATTTAAAAGTTTTTCTTTATTTTCCCCAAAGAGGTCATTCCTTTAATGACTGTGATAGAGATTTTGCAACCATAAAGCCTAAGATTAGAAGAGAAGATCGTTTATTTACTCACAAGCAGTATACGAATTTAATACTCAGTAGCACTAAAACAGACAAATTTTGTGTAAAAACGATAACTTATACCGATATCATTGATGTCAAGGCATGGTGCAAAGTACACTTTAAAGCAAAACCGTTATCAGAAAGATGCCATGGAAAAAAAGTTGCTAAAGAAAACAAAGTATCTTTTCAAGTTTCAACTTTTTATGAATTTGACTTTAATCCAGAAAAGCCTGGAGAAGTTTTATGCCGCCCCTTCATTGACAGCGAAATTAATACTGAAACTTTTAGCCTTTCAAAAACTAAAGGTATTTGTGCTAATCTTCCTACTGTTGAAGACTTTCCATGCTACTCCTTAAAACTGCCAATAAATAACTTTTACGATAGCATTTTGAGCTGGCCGACTACTGACAGAGAAGCAGGAGCTGACATCGAACAAGACTTTTAGCAGAGTTACTTTTTATTTGTTATTATTTTCCAAATAAATTAACAACAAAAATGTTGATCTTTAAGGATTTTTTTAGTTTTTTGTATCTTTCTTTAAAAAATAAAGTTGAAGTTTCTTTATTAATGTTCTTGTGATTATATAACCTCTCAAGTGGTGTTTAAATTTCGAAAACGGCTCATCTCGGAAAATTCTAAAGTCCATTTTCTCCATGTATACCTATTTGAAAAGAAAAAAAATTGGCAAGGTTAAGATGTCAAACAAAGGTTGTGAATATTAGGAAAATTTATATTCTCGTAGTTCAAATCTGTCAGAAGCAATTCAGTTTTTAGCTTTTCCTGGAAAATTACGTTTTTGCGAGATAAGCCCTTTTCGAAATTCACGATTCATTTTAAGTTGTCTCGAATGAAACAATGTGTTTCCCAGGTATTGTTGGAAGAGATTTTGCCTCATTGCAAAGTCTAAAGATCACTTTAGATAGTGATGTACAAATTATAGAGCGCCCTTATGCTGATCCTTTTCCATAAGAACTCCTTTTAATTGAGTATGATCCTCAGACAACCCCATTGAATATTAACCGCAAGTTAGACCCAAAAATTTTTTATGAAGTTGAAGAAATGTTCAATAAAGAATATTTTAATGCCACTAAACTTTTAGAGTCCCAAACCAATTTTGAAATAAATTTAATTGTAAATAGTAAAGAGCCAATAAGTTTTAGGCCCAGAAAGTTGTCATATACTGAGAAATTAGAGTTACAGCATATTATTGATGACCTATTAAAACAAAATATAACTAGAGAGAGTGATTCGCCCTATTGCAGTGCTATAGTTTTAGTAAATAAAAAGGGTAAGACAAAATCTAATGGTCAAGCGAGGACGGTATCATGGATAAAGGCAGCGTAAGAGACAATAATTCCCAGAATGAAGACGATTCTGAGAATTACATAACACAATAAGGTTTAATTTTTGTGTAATTTCTATTTTTAATTGATAAGATCGGGTCGATCTTTAGTCAGGTTAGGCCGAAACTGTTAGGTTGGCATAAGTGATTGACAAGTAGAGATTATGACGTGACTCGATTATGGCGAGACGTATTAATTTAAATTGTGGAGGGTTGTTGGGTGGGGTCAGAAATAAAACAGAAACCTGTTTACCTAAATGTCATAAAATCATTGTTGATTCTAGTTTGCCCACAATAACACCTACAATTTAACCCATGTTAAAAATAATTCTACGCTCCTATTATAAATGTGTTTTAATTATAACTTAAGAAACCTAGACTTAGTGTCCTGAGGATGACTTAATATAAGTCGAAACGTCGACATTTAGATAAACAGGTTTCTGTTTTATTTCTGCCCTCACCCAACAACCCTCCACAATATTGAAGATATTGGGTCACAAACACGAAATTGAAAAGTATTAATTTATGTATTTCAAATTAGGGATTTATAAGTTATGAGTTGTAATTTGTGTATTTATTTAACCGAATAAAAGGCCATTCTACACTTTGTTGTATTTTTTTCTGTATCCTTTATTAAAATTAACATTAACAAGTGTCGGATTTCTCTTCGCAATATCCGAAAGAGAACACAAATGATCCCGAATTATGAGCAACTAATCATTAAACCAATTCTGTTTTTATTTTGTTACTTGAAATTATAGCTTTTTTAGAAAATTAGATTTTTCGAATATAAAATTTGACTCATATACTCATAATCCCAACAAATAATTTAAAAAAAATATATATTTTTTAAATTGTAAAATACATTTTCTTTATTCAAAAAATCTATTGTCCCCTTTAATTTTTAAAACTACTGATTTTCAAATATTATAATAAGAAATACATTTAAGAAAAATTCAAATTTTCAAATGCAATTTCCATTTTTTTCTAAATTTAAAGGTTTATATTTTCAAAAATGCACATTTTTTAAATTATTTTCCTAACCTTTATTCAACATGTAATTAATTTTTATTTTTTGCCATATTTTAATTTTAATCAAAATTTTTTATTTTACCTTATACTCTATTTTATTTTAAAGGTTTCATCATAATTTTTATTTAATAGAAACCATTGTCATTAATACATACGAATAAAATACGAATTGTCAATAATAATAATAATAATACTGTTCCTTTTTAATTTTAATATTCAAGCAACTTATTCTACAACGACACTACAGAAAAATAATTTTAAAATAAGAAATATAAAATTAATATATTATATAAAAATAAAATTAAAAATTGTGCAAATTCAAAGACAAATTTACTAGGTATATCCTAAAGTAAGTGATATACACAATAGATACAGCAACATAACACAAAGCAACAATACATATAAAATAAGAATTATTATAACCTTTAACTAAAATTATTAAATGTAGAAATAAAAAATTAAATAGACATTTACACATACTGAAACTGAAAAAATTTTTATAAAATAACATAATACTAAAAAAAATAATTAAATTAGGATTAAAATGATAAAATGTATAAAAATTGACATTCAAACCCACTTTAAATAAATTTCCTCAAGACCACATCAAAACTCTAATTATTTTTATCATTTTAAATTGTTTGTATTTGTTATGGTTTCCTACAGTATATGTACCTATGTACCTCGAGATGAAATAAGAGAATTTAAAAATAAATCGATGTTGAACATAGTAAAGAATACCAGCTCAGTCAATATCCCTCTTGAGCAATTTTAACATAGTGCGAAGGAGTTTTCCTGGTCTTCGCAAGTATTTTAAAAACACTAAACTAAGTAGTTCTGATCATATTCACGTGCTGGGTAGACACCATATTTTCTGAAAAAAAATCAGGAATTTTGTCGCAAAATTATAAAAAAAAACTCATATACAAAACAATTTACATAAGAAATTATCATATTAAAATTTACTTATGTATAAAATCCTGCCATTGACCTCCAAAAAATGTTGATCTCTTCCAAGGTCTCTTGCATGTGGGTCATCGATGCCACGCGCGATTTGTTTGTGGGTTGACGGTTAACGAGCGTGTTTATGATCTTCAATGTTTATTATACTTTCCTGCGCTCTTATAGGTGATCAGTTCATCCATATTTAGGTCATATGATGCAGTCAATGAAGACTGCAAGAAAGAAATACATTTTCAGAAAAATATCTATAAGGGTGTCAAATTCATCAAAAAAAAGTTTTCTTAGGACATAGGTTCATAAGGACTTTTTTGCTTGATATCATCTAAGGAGACCCGTCCATCCCTAATAAAGTCGTAACTCTTTGCCATTTTTCCCTCTCTCGATTTCCGAATTTGAATTGATAAGTAAACATATGACCCAATGCCATTAATAAACTAACAAGTTCCATGAGAGGATGATGACATCGAAAAAGAACTGTTACAAGAAAATTTAATAAATATTACTTGTGTCGATGCCTACGTATTTGTATAATGAAGCCAAATTCCACATTTACCGTTGCCCGTTGGTTATTTGTGTAAAATTTAGCACTGGCCTTCCTCTTTTATGGGCTCGATGCTAATTTGAAGCCGGATTTAAATCTTCGTCCAAGTCACACTTTCAAAGACGTGTAGTAAGTATTAATGCGGCGTAGGTCAATATGTGCAGTTGGTACCCGCCTACTAACACTTTTGATTTTAAATACTTAATATTAGACAAAGAGTTGTTAATAAGAATATTTCGTAATTTGTATTAGGTGGGTTTGTAAATAAAAATGCTAATTTTCTTTGTCTAAGTTTTATTTTTTTTTTCTACACAACTGGTTTTTATTGGATATACAATTTTGGGTTATACGTACCACCTCGCCTTTAAAGTATATATACACCTATACCTACAATACAATGTTCTAAGACAATCTGGGATATAAAAGGAAAAAAGTATGTTATAAGAAAAGACGTGACTGGAATGTTATACGTGCAAAGTGCATATTCTCGGATTATACCTATATTAACAATATTTTTTATACCGTACGTATTTTTGCCTAAAAAATTATAAATACAACAAAATAATAATTTCAATTGAAACTTTTATGTTTTTTTCTGAACCTTCTTTATATTTAATTAATTTTTATAACACTTGTTTTTTTTGAGAAAAAAATCATAATTAAAAATAAAATATATTAAAATTCAAATATTGTAAAAAATTTCAAAAGACCTTAGTTCTTATTTCTTTTTGGTTTTCCTTTAATTAAAAAAATATTTATTTATTTATCTCCCTTTAAAATGCAAAATAATATTGGGTTTTAAAGGAACACTTTTTATACACATTTAAGAATTATTGCATGAAAAGAATGATACTACATACATTTAAAACTAAACCTAGACAAAATAAAACAAGTAAACAAAAACACAATACATAAACTAAGTAAAATTTTCGAAATTAACAGCTTTTCCAAACTACGCATTTAGTTTAAAAGCACCCTTTATTTGTTTTACAGAAGAGTTTCAAAAGTCTATACCACGCTTAATTCTTTCTATATCACACTTATTTATAGGTGAATAATCAGTGTTATTAGTAGAGAACAGTCTATTATTATTTTATTTATAAGAAAGCAGTCTTTATATTTAATGTGATTAACAACATAATAGATAAAAAGTGCTGAATGCAAATTTCTCTTATTATCGAATCGCTGAATTTTAAAACAAATTAACATATCATTATGGAAAATCATGTATGGGTATGTACCAAACTTTCTGACATAAAAAAAACCTTAAGAATCGTTTTTGAACCTTTTCGCAATCAGATTAACATTGAGTTCGACTTGTGGTGCCCATATAATAGAGGCCTAATTCAAGTGAGGTCTAGTATCAATAAATCTAAATTGAAAGGCTAATATCTTATCTAGATAATAAGGTTTTCATTTAGATTGATTTTCAGATTTAACCTATCGGAAAGGTATGACCTCAGGAACATATATGCTCCTGAAGCAAAACCAAATTTGCTTACTTTTTCAATAAATATACAGGGTGTTTCAGAACTATGGGATCAAACTTCTAGGGGTCTACAGGAACCCATGTACGGAAATCTGTCACTACGCCACTACGGCCCTAAGATGCGTTTAAACTTAGAAAAAATATTAATTACCTAAATAGGATCTTATGCATTTATTTTTACCTTTTGTACATGATACCATCACAACAATTGTTCAAAATGTCTTCCTCCAACCTCAATATACCGATTTAAACGCTGCACATGATTTCGACGGACTACACTAAAAATTTGATCCTCGTTTTGAATGATTTCAAATGCTGCTGTTATTCGTCCAATTAAGTCTAGCTCTGATTCTACTGGAGTTTCGTAGACTAAAGACTTTACATGTCCCCACAAGAAAAAATCGAGCGACGTTAAATCGCGTGACCTAGGGGCCAAGAAACTGCTCCACCTCTGGCAATCCAACGGTGCCCAAACCGCTGAGCCAAATACTCGCGTACTTGTACAGCAAAGTGAGCCGGCGCTCCATTATGCTGAAACCACATTTGCTGTCTAACGTTTAGTGGAACATTTTCAACGAGTTCTGGGAGAACTTCCTCCAAGAAACGCAGATAAATAGGTCTTGTTAGCCGTTCCGGTAGAAGGTATGGCCCGATTAAATAATCATCAACAATGCCTGCCCATACGTTGACAGACCAACGATTCTGATGTTTTCTTGGAAAAACTGCATAAGGATTTTTTTCGTCCCAAACATGGCTATTCCTACTATTAAAAATACCGTCTGTGGTGAAAGAGGCTTCATCGGTCCACAAAACATATCGTAAAAAATTTGGTTGTGCAATGATGTGATCCAGAAGCCATCGACAAAATTGAACTCTAGGATGATAATCGGGTGCAGTCATACCTAAACTTTCTGGAAGTGGTAAGGATGAAGTTGTTGCTGGTGTAGTACCCGCCAGACAGAAGCGTTACTCGTATTCATATTCTTAGCGACGTCACGTGTGCTATTTGATTGTTTATCGGCAACTCGCTGAAGCACCTCTTCTTCAAATTTCACCGTTCTTACGGTTCGAGCAACACCAATATCATGTATCTTGGTCTTAAACATGCCTGTCTCAGCGAGCCGCCGATGAACCGCAATAAACTTTTTGTATCCAGGATGCTGTCGTTCGGGATAACGTTAATGATACAACCGCGATGCTGCTCGTGCATTGCAGTTTGTTGCTCCGTATTCCAAATGTATATCCGCCAATTCTTGATTGGTAAAGTCTTCCATTAGCAATAAATGTTTAAAAATTGTAAGCTATAAAATGTTTAAACATGACATTGAGAATTGACATTGATAAGCGTTGATTTTAAACAATTGTTGTTATGGTATCTATCATGTACAAAAGGTAAAAATAAATGCAGCAGATCCTATTTAGGTAATTAATGTTTTTTATAAATTTAAACGCATCTTAGGGCCATAGTGGCGTAGTGACGCATTTCCGGACATGGGTTCCTATACTTAAATGGATTCTTCTGTTGCACTGAACATGAACAACCCCCAGAAGTTTGATCCCATAGTTTTGAAACACCCTGTATAGTGATCAAATTGATCAAAAGCTTTGACGCAATCGACAAAAATGACATCCAGTTGAGTTTTACGATTTATGACCTTTGCTGCAATACTTGTAAAAGAACACAAATTTGACACATTGAACTTGTACTGGTGAAAACCCATATTTTTCTGAATGGAACCTATCTCTTAAGTAATTTAAAAAATTATTGTAAAGCATGTGTTCAAATACTTTAGAAAATTAGTATGAAAGGCACAAAAAAATTCTCTGCAGGTCCTTTAACAATATATGATATATGCTGGTATATTGTCCTTACCTGTGGCTTGTTTTGGTTTTAGTTTTTAAATGCTTTGAAGAATAATCTCAATTGTCATTTTTGAATAATAAAAATTCCGTTGATTCAGTGTCAAAAACAGAGTCAAAGTATTCTGCAAAAACATCTGCAATATCGTGACAGCCACTATGTCTACACCTTCATAAGATACCCAAACGTAGTCAGTTTATTTCCTCCCTACTTAGCTGTTTTACCTCTCATCTTAATTATTTGTAAAGCTTAAACCAAAGCATTTGCAGATTTATTGACCTGCCTATGAAGACACTTCTTACATTTTATCTTAAATATAAACTCAGAAGTAAAGAAACCCTTAGGATACCTATTTGTTCGCAAAGCATTCCTTGACTATATTTTGGGTATTGGACTGATCAATGTATGCATACAGCTTTCGTATATATCCACATCTAAGCACCCCTCTAGATCTGCTTAGTCCATACCATGTATAAGGTCATATAAAAAAAGAAAATCGCCGTTTGCATAGGCTAAAAATGAGTTTTTAATAAGTCTTGATCGAATGTAAAACACTAAATGTGACAATGAAATCAAGGCACAAGTAGTACACCGCATTTAGTTAAATTGTTGACAATCATGTTTGAGAATATTAAATTCAACCTTCTTTCCAAGCGATTATGCACTGAGTGGTGTTGACTAAGGTTGTGAATTTAAAATTGTTTAAAAAATCGCATTTTGCATAGCCTCTATTACGATAAAAAGGTAAATTAAAATCCCTTATGAATAAAAAAATTTACATTAATACCCAAAACATAGTTTTAAGAGGCAAATACGGAAGACACCAACAAAAAAATACTTTTTTTAATTTCCTAAAGTTTTAGTTCCTTAAATTTTATCTTTATGGCAACATCGGAATTTATTCGCTATTCAGTGAGGCCGCAGTATGCTGTCTACACGCTTTCCGGCTGTCACCTGTCAGCTAGGGACCGTTTTATTTAAGGTCACTGGATTGTGAAGGCTACCTGCACATAGAAGCCACGTAACGAACCATAGAAATTACATAACCAAATTGGCAACAATAAAAAGAAAAACAATTAAAGTAACCAAAATTTATTAAGCTATCGAAATATTTCTTGTCACGGAAATAATTTTTACCGCGGTTTCGTATAGCAGTTTGATTGGCAAGAATATTTTTCTGTGTTTTTATAAACCGTGTCAACCACATTTACCTATTATTTAAAATACAATTAGAGCGTAAACTATTTTACATAAATATAATAGCCATAACAATATTATAATAAAATATGCATTTCTTTGTCATTCTTGCTAAAACGCTATTTTTTACAGTCTGTTAAACAAAAAAATCGATTTTTAGGCCAAGTTATTGGGTTATAACAAAAATAATTTTTCAGAGATTGGAGGGACATAAAGTCAATGGTCTCAAATTATGTTTATTTTTTAAAAAACGATTACACGTGTTTCGCCCTAAGGCATCGTCAGATCGGTAAAACTATTGGATTAACACCACAAACATTTAAGTTAAAACAAAAACAAATACTTAATATTTTTATTTTATTTAGCTTTGACACCAGATTTAATGTGAACGTCAGCATTATTTTTTATTTTGTATGTATTTATTTTTGTTTTAACTTAAATGTTTGTATTAATCCAATAGCATTACCGATCTGACGATGCCTTAGGGCGAAACACGTGTAATCGTTTTTAAAAAATAAACATAATTTGAGACCATTGACTTTGTGTCCCTCCAATCTCTGAATTTTTATTATTAAGAGGTCTCTTTGAGAAAAATTGACTACTTTTTTGAATTTTTTTCAGATTTGTCTACACACCATGACCCCAACCAAAGCGGACGAATCACAAGAGGAACCTCCAGAGGGCTATTATGCTTTCGTGGAATCTCCAAATGCTGAACCCCCACGTGTCAGACCTCCACCCTATAGTTACACCCTTGCAGACTGCAAAGAAGACTTAAACAGATCGCCCCATTCTGCGCTGTTTAATTTATGCGGAGACTTGAATAAGGGTACGATCCCTAAAAACCCTATGGGACAAAATGTGTTGGGGTCAGCTTATCCTTTGTAAGCCATTTTTTGGTTGTTTTGTACCATTAATTAATGAAACTTTTTTCAGTGAGCTTATTAGAAATATGACATTAAAATACCTAAGCAGAACCTTACCCATCTTGAAAGCTGATGAAACTTTACCCAAAGTGGCTCAAGTACAAGAAGATTATATTTCACAGAACTCGTAAGTTGCAATAATTTTTATTACTTAACCTAATCCATGCCTCATTATTTCTGTTTTCTCCAGATTAAATCCGTATGAAACAAGTAACAATGATAGAAGTGACAGAGTGAGACGCTCAACAAAAAAAGACTCTACCATCAACCAAACCGCTACTCTACAAAACGCAACCAAAGCGGTTGATAGACAAGGTCGTAAATTCTGCGACCAAGGCGGGATTTTTTGCACATTATACAACGTAATTAATGGAGAGTCCAGCAATCAACCCACCCCGGTCCAGCATCTACCATTAGAACGAAGGGACGATGTTGTCCCCACAAGGTACGAAGGACCACCGACTCCTTGTCCTGCCAAAGTAGAATATGCCACCCCAGTATTTGCTAAGAACTACCAAGGCACTTGGAGATACGTGGTGCAGATTCCTTATGAAGGATACTTCACTCAAACTGTTGAAGTTACTAGGTAACATCTCCCACTCTTAGATTTTTTATAGTCGTTCATAAATAAACGTTAATAGGTGTTTGCAGTCCAGATGTCACTACTTGGATGGCGGGTGTCTTTCATCGCCAAGGTGGTCAAGTCTTTTGGTAGCAGAAATCTACTATCCGGACACCATCTTAAGTAACGCTGACCAAACCAACCCGCAAAGAAGCCCAGTAGCTGGATCACAACCACCATCTGTTCAAGATTTCCAGAACTATCAGCAGTATCTTCAGAAACGTGCTGGATTACAGCCAGGCGCATCAGAACCGACTTCTACAACTCGTCCGATGCATTGCGATGGGATCGATGCTCTCGGTTGTTTCCAAGTCAGACTTTATTACGATTGGTTCTTGATCCCTGGCTCATGTAAATGCTGGAGACCCGATTACTTTAACAAATACGTCAGGAGAAAATCACCTGCTACGACAGTAGATGTTTAAGCTAGAGCCAGATGTTTACCTAAGACTGAGTCTAGACCTTATTGTATGTTATGAGAAATTAATTTGGGGAATTCAAGTAAGTTGTAGAGGAAGATGTACCAGACTTGGATTTCTTTAAATTGACCTTAAGGGGAGTTTTTTTGGAAGGGTATTTTGGTTTTAGGGAACGAGTGCGCCCACTAAACACAAAATTATTGGTTGAAGAATGTTTCTCAGTGACCCTTGAGTTATATTCCAGTAATATTCTAAAAGTTTAATAATTTGAGATAATTATTATAGAATATACCTGAAATGTTTAGGAGGTTCTTCGAATCTTAAAGTCAGGGGCGCATTTTTTTTAGGTGACAATTATGGGTTAAAAATATGAGATGGTGCTCATTCGCCATTTTGAAACTGTTATTTTTCGGTTGAACAATAGATTAGAAAATATACTTGCTAGAAAAACTTGTTTATGTTTTACCTATCTATTATTGATTTATAATACCTTAGAAACGGAATATGTTATGGTAGCAATAATACCTGCTATCACACCTAGGGCATTATAAGCGGGCATTATGATAATGCCCGGAAATTTTATTGCTTATCCAATTTTATTTCTTTCATAATAAAGAATAAACATTCATTTTATACAAAAAATTATGTTTCTTTAAATACTAAAAATTAAACTTTATTTCCAAAATAAAAATTACAATTTTGAAATGTCTCGGAAAATGTAGCTGATCCCACTATAGAATGGTCGGTGTTTTTTGTGATGGTAGAGGTGGCAGCACTAACGCTATTTTGTATAGTTTGTAAATTGTCCATTAAAGAATTTACAATAGTCGATACGGAACTAACCTCGGAATTAACTGAATTGGCAATCATTTTGGCTACTTTATTTTTGGATGAAATACTTTCTTCTATATATCCTTCAGCTACTGAAGAGCTTTTCCATTTCCCATGTTGTTTTAGCATTTCAAACGAAGCACCTGCCTCAACAAGTAAAGTTGACGATGTGCGACGCAAACAGTGACCGGTATAAGCTTCTGCATTATCCAGTTTTAAAAATATTGCTATCAATGTTGGGATGCTTCCTATGGTATTTTTTCCAACAGGTTGTACTGGACAGCGACTCTTTCTATAGGTAAGAAAGAATCTTTGCTCCTTTATTCCAGCTGGTCTTAATGCTGCGTACTTTTTTATTAAATTTAAAGCGCCTAAATCTTCTTCAATGATAGTCAAACTTTTTGAAGTTGGAAGTTTTAGTTTCTGGTACCTTTATAACCAAGACCGTTCCTCTATCTTCAATATCATCAATGGTCATTTTGACCAACTCATCTCGTCTTAAACCTCCAAAAACACCTATTACCAATATGACTTTGTGTACCAAGTAGATATCATCTAGAGCCTTCTTAATAAATTTTATTATTTGTTCTCCTTCCAAAACTTTAGACTTCTTCGGGACATATCCTTTCGACTTAACTTTTAAAAAAGATATGAGACGATGGTGTTGCGAGATGTCTATATTTTTATAGACCATTAACGTAGACCTTAGGGTAGAATACTTGGTCCAGAGAGAGTTCGGACTGTATTTTTCCGACTAAAAATATTAAAATTTGTTAAACATATGTACCTATTAAAATAAAATCAATAACTTACCAGTTTCTGAAAATATGCCATAAGAACGGTTTCGGTTATTTGAACAATTGCGTTGGCATCTTTCCAAATACCAAATATGCCATACTCCCGATCATACTGTTGCCTTGATTTAACTGGCAAAAGATTTTCGGTCTCTTTTATGGCCTTTTCTCTTATATTTTGTGGAATTTCTTCCATTTTAAGCAAATATTTAAACAAAAAATGCCAACTGACTAACTGACAGAAACATCAAAGTCAAACTTAAATAATCACTGCAAGTCACTTGATAAATTTCTGTAGGTAGGTATGTACGTATACCTACCTGTACAGGTAGACCCTATTTTTTAATTAATATTAAAATTATTTTTGTTCATAAAAATCAATTTTTAGGTAAAACATAAAGCATTGTATGCACCACGGGCATTGTTAGACTTTAATACCCATCAGGCGGAAGCCTAGCTCTCGAGCCAAAGTCCGCCAAAGGCCCTTGGGTTACTATTTCCACCTTCCGGGCATTATCGTCCTTACAATGCCCTTGATACATAAATAGCTATTGTAGTTAGCTATTTTCCTTCTATAATTTTTTTTGTTAATGGATATATTAATATTTTTCCGTCACGTCACTGTGACTTAATAGTGTTCAAAAAAAGCCACGCCCAAATTAAGGAAAATATTAGGAATTAAAAGTTATAAATTACAGAAAAAAAATTACGTCACGTGACTTTGACTTGATTGAAGTGTTAGTTTTAATAATTGAATTTCTTTTCCCCGTTTGCCACTTTGAAACTGCTGTTGTTACGTCACGCCCAAATTCCTTAGAAGAATCCTGTAATATTCTTAAATAATTATTCGCATATTTTTTAGAGAATATTTCTGAAACGTCTTCTAATAATTACAATCAAGAATATTAAAAAATATTCATAGAACATCTTAAAGTGATTGTGTTTAGTGAGTGTTACAAGTATAGTTTTCAAGATTTGTCAAAAACATGTTTCTCTATATTGCAAAGACTTATTGTTAAGATTTTATTGTATTATTTCAGCACTTTTATTTGAGATTTCATTACGGAATATTTCTTGATCAATTAAAACTATCTATAATTTAACATTAATTTAATGCGGCAGTTATGATATGGAAATAAGTAGAATTTATTGTAATTTAGGTGTATTTTTAATAAACATGTTTTATAAGGTAAAATGCGTTTCCTGTTATGTTCAAATGAGCAGTGGCGTACCCAGCTTCTGAAGACGGAGGGAGCAGAATTTTTGCAAAGCAAAATAATAATAATAATTACTAACGTTTATGTATTCATTACTCAAATTGTAGATACATATAAATTACAAATAAACAGATTTAAGTAGATTTTTTTATGCCTAGTTTTGTTAGCGAATAGCTACCTAAAGAATATATTATATTATATAAGTATCATAGCATACGTTTTGTTTTAATTTTTCTAATTTTATCCAATATTACTTTAAAAATCTTTGTCTGCTTTAATATTTAAGACAGATAAATCATTTAATCACCCTTCAAGAATTGTTGGCATCGTATGATTTTATTTGTGTTCAACGACTAAAATTTCTTTTGGCATTAGCACTGTTGGTTCCCATTTACAAAAAAACAACAATACAAAGTCGAAATATTTTGGATTTTAAATTATTCGCAAATAACCCATTTAATATTAAGGAAATAAATCAGAAATAAAATACTATCTGTTGTTGTTAATATTTATTAACTGCTACATAAAAACATGTTTATAAAAAAAAAAGTATTTTTTTCTTATTTTAGGAAAAAAAAAACTGGTGCATGAACCAACCACTGAATACAAATCATAGAAGTTTTTTTTTAAATAACTCTTTGTTTTGGTCTAGTCTAAAGCTACTGATGTTTACTAGATGTGCTGGCATAAAAACTCAAAATATTTATAAATTTGAAAATGTAATGTTCTATTTTCAAAAAAAAATACAATTTTTATTGCTGGTTCCGTAAGCGAACGACTATAGTATTATAATTTGTTTTATTATTTTTAATGAGCCGACAATTTTGAGTATGAGGAACCATTCCTTAAAAATTTAGCCTTGCTGGTTATCAAATCTAAATTCACCCATAAGTACCAACATTTCTTACAGATCTACAAATATCAGCTTATAGAAGACGTAGAGCTTATGATTTGACATCTACTTGAGTCATTTCATCTTCATTTACTAAATTATAAATTTTCCACGTATTTACCACCAAACTAACCAATGCATTAGAGAATATCGGCCACCAAAATTTCTTTCCCAAAATTTTCCACCAGTTTGCAATGCCATTGTCGTGTAAATCTACCCCACCCATAAATTAGTAATATTGAGATATTGCATAAGGCTATTGAGCGAATGTACTTTCTTCTTCTTTTCTATTGCATCGTTTTATTTTGCTTTGAGGTTCTATATTCGTTCGATCGTTACAATTGAATTGTCATTCCGGCGCATTATGGAAATCTTGATCAACTGCATCACCATTAGCTTATCTAATATAGAAAAACGACTTATTCGATTGTGAAGATAAAGTAAAGGATAACTTAGTTCAAATAAAATAAAGGGTACACAACATTTGTTCAGACCTAACAACTCAATGAAATATTGTCACTCAAATAAAAAATTTATCACGGGATACTGTTTTACTATTGTATCTTTCACCAAGAAGCGCTTTGTGCGCAAATATTTCCGGATGGAATTTGTAAAGTTATGGAATCAGTGATTACCAGTGTCAACACCATTTTAGCAAAAGCACTTAATCATCGCCAAGTCAAAGAATTTTTATTTAAAATGGAAAGTGAGTATACGCTGATCTTCTGTTTCACAACAAGGTGCGTTGGTTATCAAGAGAAATGAAAGCATTTTTCCTTGAGAAGGGTGCTTACTCTCTAGAACTAACAGATGATCCGTGGATGCAAAACTTTTATTTCATGGTAGCCGTTACGTCTCATCTAAATCAGCTTAATCGTAAACTATAAAGGAAAGGAGAAGAAGTCATAATATTCGAAAACAAATTATCAATTTTTGCTCAGGATTTTGAAAGCGAAACATTGTTTCACTTCTAGAACCTGCTGAAGCATCGCCAAGAAAATAATTCCTCTAATAAAAAACAAAATTTTAAAATAGTAATTTTAAATATGTTTCAGGAATTTAAAAAAAGCAGAGCAACTTTAGCAATTGTCAAAAATGCTCTTAATGCAATGATAACCGAGTTGAACTTTTCTCCTTTTAATATTTACATTGGTAGCTTTGAAATACAATTGGTGAATTTAAAAAACAAGGAGATAAGGCGATCTAAATTCGAACATCTTTCTGTTGAATTGGAAATATTGAAGAAGAAGAAATGTGATAGGTCACAACACAATTGTGACTTGAATGACGTGGACAGGGAAGACATGATCATTTTTAACGCTTCTTACGATCAGCTGAAAAACTCGCGTTTGCTGTTCTTTCTTTTTTCGATTCTATATATATATGCGAACAATTTTTTTGATGAACATTATCAAAAATAAACTGAGAAGTCCTTATTGATGAGAACTTGGTATCATGCCTAAAATTAAAAACAACGTACAAACCTGAGTTAGTCAAACTTTTCAAGGAGATGTCGAGACAAATATTATCTGAGGCGGTATTTATTATCAATCAATGCTTTATTGTCAAGAAATTGTTACATTTTGTAGACAAAGCTATAAAATAAAAAAGACACAAAAATACAAACAAAACACAATTAAAAAAAAGAAAAACAAAACAAAATTAAAAAAAAAAATAGAATAGAATATCTACAATATATACAGATTAATACAATTTAAAAATTGTAAGTAGCCAAAAATATTATTATAAAATATACAATTTAATGTATACCATGTCAAAAAAAAATCATTAAAAAATATCTTTATGATAAAAAAAAAATATGTGACATTTGGGAGATTTATGTTAACTCCAAAAAATGTTTTTTTTTTGTTAACTTCACTAATATAAATAATTTTTTATAAATTTTTATTTGATCCAACCATGATAAGTACAGCATTAATAGTAAGTCGGTTATACTTTGGTAAAATATCGATAAATCCTATTTGCTTAATATTTGTTTGGTATAATAATTTTAAAATATCATATCATGTGTTTAACAAAAAAACTAAGGTAAAACAATTTGATACAATTGTAATAAGTGGTAGTTTTCATGTTTAAACCAAATATCGTAAAAAATATTTAGATCATTTTGTGTTATGTCCCACTTACCATATTTCTACCAAAAAAAAATCCTTTTTAATTAGTTGTTTTGTGAATTCTTCTATGTAAGTGGGATATAACATAAATGTACCAAATTTTTTTTCCAGTGTATTTGTACTTATCATAATGACTCGTTTATACTCGTTCGTCGTCGCCAAGACGATAGCGTATTATTGTTCCCCTGATTGGTCAAGGCTACCGGTTTTTGAACAAGTGATCACTTTTATAGAGCCGGAACAGACTGATACTTACCTAAGCCTTGAAAATAACCCACATCTTCCATCATAACCAACTGATTTCAGTTCTGGATCTAGTGTATTATGGGAACCATCAAATAAAGAGCAGATGACTGACAATGAAGCTGATGTTTCTGAAGAAACCCAAAATGAGTCAGACGATGACATCCCTTTATCGCTAATTACAAATTCAACTAGAAAGAGAAAAAAAGGGCAGGGTTCAATGCAAAGAAAATTGCGACAAAGTCGTTCTGAAAGTAGAAAACAAGGCGAGGCATATGTTACTGCCAAAGGTAAGAGTATTCTAGCAAAAACGTCAAGACCAGTTTCTGAAGGCTGCCGAGCAAAAGGCCATTTAAAAACTGCCCATATTGACATGAAGCAAATCTTTACTGACTACAGAAACCTACCAAGTAGAGATATACAGAAAAGGTATTTAGGTAGTTTAATTACAATAAAACCGAAAGAACGAACAAGGTGTAATAAATCAGCAAAAGATAGACAAATCACAGTACTTAATAAGTTAGACGGCATTAATGCTCACATCTGCAAAACTTGCTTTTTGAACGTTTTTGGTGAAACCAGAGGTTTCTTAGATGATGCTATTAAAAAAAAGAAAATATCCCCTACCTCTATCATCCTGAAGTCCGATTTAAGAGGCACGCTACCTTCAGGAAATAAACGATCAGAAGCGGACATCTCATTTGCTAGAGATTTTATTAATACTTTTCCGGCTTATGAGAGCCATTACTCAAGAAATCATACTACAAAATGATATTTAGCACAACACTTAAACTTCCAGATATTGTATACGCTTTATATAGAAAAATTCGAGAGTACAAGATCTGATCCAACTACAAAGCCTTTGGGTCTAACTGTTTTTCGCAATGTTTTCATAACCTTAAACTTAAAATTTAAGAAACCAAGTAATGATACGTGCAAAACGTGTGACGCATTTTCTCTAAAATTAAAATGTTCTGTCGACGAGGCGGAATAAACCCAATTAAAAACGGAGAGTGAACGACATCAGGACAAGGCTTCCTTTCACTATGCAAGAAAAACAGGTGATAAAGCAAAAAGTAAGCAAAGTTTAGGCAGGATTGTAGTAGCGGCATTTGACTTACAAAACTGTTTGGCTACACCCAACTTGACTGCTAGTGTGTCTTTCTACAAAAGAAAGTTATGGACATTTAATCTGACGATCCGCAATATTACTACAAAAAAAACTTCGTGTTACATATGGCACGAAGGTGTAGCACAACGAGGAGCCGATGAGATCGCGTCTTGCTTGTTTCATTTTATTAAGGACTTACCAGACCATGTGGAAACTCTAATCCTCTATTCTGATACGTGCCCTGGTCAAAATCGGAATAGCATATTACCGATGATGTTTTTAAAAGCACTTGATGACAAGAATACGTTGAAAGAAATTCATCACAAATTCCTAGTTCCAGGGCATACTCATTTAGAGTGTGATACCGATCATGCCACTATAGAACGGTTTATGAAAAAATGCAATCCCATAATCTCAGTTCCACAAGACTGGGTCTATAATAAAAATGTCTAGCCCTCATTTTTGTGTAAAATTTATGAGACAGACAGATTTTTTTGGATTTTCCAAACTTTTAACCACACATTTCATAAAAAGAAATATTGACAAGGATAAATCATGCTTTGCGTAAAACAGCATATTCTGGTTATACTACAAAAAGGATAATGACATCGGCTTCAAATATACATTAAATTCCGATGAACATTTTCGATTTTTTACCATGCTAAGAAGAGGCAAATCTTGTTCAATGTCTAATATAGAAATACCTCCAGCATATAACGAGCCTTTAAATATAGACATATTAAAATATCAACATATTCTTGACCTTCTGCCATTTATTGACCCAATCTATCATGGATTTTACAAAACATTAAAGCACACTCCAACCAAAACACCACAATATGTGAGCGACAGTGATGAAAATTTTGATGAATAACTGTTTTTCTTAATTAATAAATTTCAATTTCTAAAATTTGACATTAAGGTTTCAAAAATTGAGGTTTTAGCCAACAGTGTATTAGAGTGTTAAGATTTTAGTTGATAAGTTTTTTCCATAGAATTATTTTTAATTTTATATGTTTGATACAAATATGATATGTGCCATTTTATTAAAAACAGAATTATGTACACATATTTTGCTTACTATATCTAAATCTTGATATATTAAAGTATTCAATGATAATTGCTAGTTTAATTTATTTATTATATGCGATTTAAAAAACCAGCCCACAACTTAAAATGTCTGTACTGAGCAACATTAATTTTGGAGTTATCATATGTGTCCCAAATGCCACCCAAATGTAAAAATTTTTTAAAAAAGTAAAAAATTTAAAAAAAAATGCTGAAATAGCTACACAAAGCAGTATACCTAAACATGTACAGATAGTAAAAATACATAATCAGCTAGTGCGAAATTTCAAATCAATGATTACAAAAAAAAAATTATATATAATAATAAATGAGGCGTCCGGTTTCTAAACTCTCAAAATCCATTTTATATAAAAAATGAGGTAAGGGCCCTGCTGCCATCTATAATTGCTTTTTTATCTTTCTCTAAATAATATCTGCACTAAAACTTCTTCAATCCAATAAAAATTATATGTAATATTCCGGCCACGGTAACAGAACTCTCTCACTCCTTCGTAGATACTATTTCAAAACTCTTGGTGCTGCCGCGCGTTCCAGACCAGTCAGCCTATTATTCAAGACAATTTTATTCGTATAACTTTACCATATGTGAAGGTTATTCTAAGGCAACACAAACAAAAGATACTGTAACTTCTTACACTTGGACCGAGAACATAGGAGGAAAAGGATCTAATGAAATAGTTTCAATGGTTAATCACAAATTGTCCACACTTAATCTGGCAGAAACTAAGTGGATTAAGCTATTTTGCTATGGTTGTCCTGGGCAAGATAAAAACTCCATCATGATTGGCATGCTTATGCATTGGCTTTACTTTACAGAAACTTCAGTTCAAGAGATTCACGTAATATTTCCCAATGTAGGACATTCGTTTTTGCCACCTAATAGAGTCTTTGGAAGAGCTGAAAAAAAAGTTAAAAAGTTATCCTTAATCCACGAGAATATCGAGAAATATTATCTGATGGTGCGACCGTACTTGATCTTGAAAAAGATTCTGATATATTTGACTGGAAAAGAGCAATTGAGGTCTGTATTAAGCCACCTAATCAATAATAACAATTTCCAATTTTCAACTGCAAAGAGAATATCTATAAAGAAACAAAACCAACAAACAGGTAGTATTGTGGTGTATAAAGTATTGTTATTAAAGGAGAAGTAAACTTTAGATCGGATCTTGGTACCTATAAATCAGTGTTAAAAAAAGGGAAAAGCCTTACTTTAATAAAGCCTGAGCCGTTGCCAAAAGTTCATTCTATTAAAGAAGCTAAAATTAAAGATGTTGATGCTCTTTTGAAAAAACATTTTGGATTGGACTGGAGATATACACCAAACGAAGATTTGACTTTCTACAAGAATATTATTGACAATAATAGTGCGATAGAACAGGAAGACAATGCGAATACTGAAGATGTCATCTATAATATTGAAGAAGACGATGGGCTTAGAATTTAATTTTATTTTGTACATTAATGAAAATATAACTTTGTAGGTTACACTTTCAAAATATTTTGCATTATTTCATAAACTATATGAATCGTTTATCACTTTCGGGTTTTCATAACTCTTTAAATCCACTGTTTGTTAACAAAACTCGTTACATCCAAACTTTTTTATCAAATTGTTTCTCTAGTTACACCTAAAAATATGTTTTTTGTCAAAAAACCTCATTAGAAGGGTCCAATTTTTACATATAATAAATTTTATAAATGTATTTTAAATAGTTTTGATACTACA
Organism: Anthonomus grandis grandis; assembly: GCF_022605725.1. NCBI lineage: Eukaryota > Metazoa > Arthropoda > Insecta > Coleoptera > Curculionidae > Anthonomus > Anthonomus grandis. The sequence goes on along the minus strand of NC_065550.1, from coordinate 25,533,198 downwards.
GGTTTTTTACATTTTCTGTAAAACTGCTTATCTTGGATCTAGGAGACTTTTGAAACCGCACGCCTCAAATATAATTTATCTGCCTTCTTACGTCATACCCAGCACTAAGTACGATTTTTCTTTAGCAACCTGACAGTATATACTTATAGCAACTAGTAGCAATGCCCACTTAAAATGTGAAAATCACTAACTTCACTTCTATTTATCTACATCTGTCATTCTTTTATTTTGAATATTTGGCAAATTTAAAAGGAAACGAAACCAAAAATTATTAAATTTTTGGTTAAAATTACGTTTATTTTAAATTAAGGTAGGTTAATTTTCAGTTCCTATAAACTGTATATTTAAATCGTTAATTATTTACTTTCTAGTGTCAAAGAATGAACGAAGATGACTGTTTTATGAGTGATACCTTGAATGAATTCACTTTTAATACTCAAAAAAAACTTTTCTATAAGAAAAAAGAAAGCCTAGATAGTCAGGAACTATCCTTTGATGATTCAGCCTTCCTAGACAATCTAACATTTGATTTTGAATTAGCTGGAAAAGTTATTACAGGGAACAACAGTCAGGCAGTAAATAACAGTAAGAAAGATAATATAAAGCAATGTGTTACTCAAAAACCCTCTCCTACAACCGAACATTCAGATACCAAACTAAATGTCCATGTTAGTGACAAAAATGAATCTCCAAAAGCAACACCACCTGGACCATCAACTCAAATCAATGCCATTGATAATAAATCATTTAAAAATAGCAAACAGGTGACATCCCAATCACAAGACTCTAACACAAGTACTGTATCCCAATTATCTTTAAACCAGATAAGCTGTAATGTCTCCAGTAACAGCAACTCCCAACCACACACTTTATCCCATGAAATTCTTAGTATGCCACCTAGTAATACCTATGAACTTTCAGCTTGGGGTCTACCAGAACTAGTCTTTAAAAAATACTCATCAAGGAAAATTAAAAATATGTTTCCCTGGCAGTATGAATGCCTTAGCAATCCTAAAGTTCTTCATGAATTATCTAATTTAATTTATTCAGCACCTACTTCCGCAGGGAAGACTTTGGTCGCTGAAATACTTGCAATCAAAACAATATTTGAGAGGAAAAAGAAGGTGATTTTAATATTGCCATTTGTGTCAATTGTAAGGGAGAAAATGTACTACTTTCAAGATATTTTGGGTACCAGTGGTATAAGAGTGGAGGCAATTATGGGATCTTATAATCCACCCGGTGGTTTTAAGTCTATACATTTTGCGATTTGTACTATTGAGAAGGCTAATGGTCTCATAAATAAACTAATGGAAGAAAATAAGTTGTCTGATATAGGTTGTATTTTGGTGGATGAAATGCATTTATTAGGTGATTCAAATAGGGGTTATATTCTTGAACTTCTATTAACCAAACTCAGATATATTTCATTAAAGGACGAAAATGTAAAACTTCAAATAGTAGGTATGTCAGCCACACTTCCAAACCTCGATCAGCTTGCAAAATGGCTTGGTGCAGAACTATTTTCTACCACTTTCCGTCCAATACCTCTATATGAACAAGTTATAATAGGTGGCAACATTTATGATAGAAACATGCAATTAGTAAAAAAACTTGATCCCTTGCCAGATATTTGTGTAGACACCGATAATGTTCTTCAATTATGTTTAGATACAATTAAAGATTCATGTTCAGTGTTAATTTTCTGCCCATCAAAAAACTGGTGTGAAAACCTAGCCCAGCAACTTGCAGTGGCATTTTATAAAATAGGCAATTCAGATACTCCATTGGGAGAACTTTTACGTACTCAAATAAAAAGTGATTTAGTTGTGGAAGTTTTGGAGCAACTCAAATTTTGCCCTGTAGGCTTAGACTCAATTTTAAAAAGAACTGCTTCCCTTGGCATTGCCTTTCATCATGCAGGTCTAACAGTTGATGAAAGAGACATTATTGAAGCTGGATTTAGAAATGGGGCCATTAAAATCATAGTTGCCACCTCAACTCTTTCCTCTGGTGTTAATCTACCTGCCAGAAGAGTGATTATCAGAAGTCCAGTGTTCTGTGGAAAACCTATTGATCTTTTAACATATAAACAAATGGCTGGCAGGGCCGGTAGGATGGGCAAAGACACCATGGGGGAAAGTATTTTAATATGCCAGCAAAGTGAACAAAAAATTGCCAAATTACTTTTGAGTGGACAATTGCCAGCTGTACAAAGCTGTCTTGAAACAGGTGACAAACTTGAGAGGGCCATTTTGGAAGTTATTGCTAGTGGAGTAGCTTCAAAGCCAGAAGATGTCACTTTGTTTACCAATTGCACCCTATTGTCTGTTATTAATGAAGGCAATGGGGGCTTGGAAGATCCTATAGGAGAAGCCATTGAATATCTCAAAAAGAATGAATTTATCAGACTTCAGTCTTTGGAAAACCAGGTTTCTCAGTATGTTGCAACTTCATTGGGAAAGGCTTGTTTATCTTCTTCCATAGCACCTGATGAAGGACTAGCTCTCTTTGCAGAATTGGAAAAAGCGAGGCAATGTTTTGTTCTGGAATCAGAACTTCATTTAATTTATCTTGTTACTCCATATTCTGCTTGCCATTCTTGGGGTAATATTGATTGGATGTTCTATTTGAATCTATGGGAAAAACTACCAACTGCCATGAAAAGAGTTGGTGAACTAGTAGGCGTTAGAGAGGCATACATTGTTAATGCCAGTAGAAGAAAAATAGATACAAACAGTAGTTCTGGCTATAAGAAACTCATGGTGCATAAGAGATTTTTTGTCGCTTTGGCTTTGCAAGACTTAGTAAATGAAATACCACTTGGAGATGTGTGTGCAAAATTTAACTGTAACCGGGGCATGCTCCAATCTTTACAACAATCCGCCTCAACATTTGCTGGAATGGTAACGTCCTTTAGTCGCCAGTTAGGTTGGGCAAGTGTGGAAATCCTGTTGGCTCAGTTTCAGGATAGAATGCAGTTTGGCGTTAGCCGTGACTTACTAGATTTGATGCGACTACCATCGCTAAACGGCAAACTTGCTAGAACATTATATAACGCTGGGATAGAAACTGTAGTTCAGTTAGCCAATCATGATGTAGCTACCGTCGAGACCGTTCTTTGTAGGGCAGGACCTTTTGAGAGAAGTAAGGAGAGAGAAGGCGAATCAGAATTTGATTATAAACAAAGAAATAAACTAAGAACTGTGTGGATCACTGGCAAAGATGGACTGACAGAAAGGCAGGCGGCGGAATTGTTGGTGCAAGATGCCAGGAACTATTTAAAAACTGAAATGGGACTGCAGGAGGCAAAGTGGGAGTCATCTGCTTGTTCGCAGGGCGATAAAAGTGATGATATTACGAAAAGGGAATCGGTTGTAGAGGTCGAAGAAGAAAATCATAATGAAAAAGATAAAGAAGTAATAGATGAATTTAAAGAACAAGAAGAAACACCTGATTTACTAGAGAACTCTAGTGGGAATTCAAGTATTAAAAGCAATTTGTCTAGTTTTGGAGATGAAGAAGAGAGCCAAAGTTTTCTAAGTCCTAATAAAGCATCCACTCTAGATAAAAATGAAGATCTTAGTTTAGCAGATGAAGTTATGCATGCTGATACACAATTGGAGCAAAAAACTTATCAAAGTCCTGAATATAGCAGTGATTACCAAACAGACACTTTTGAGACTGTTATTAATAAGAAGCTTGTAGACACTGAAAAGCCTAAAAGTCCTAAATCGCCCAAATCAGTTGCAAGTGAGAGATCATATGATTTTAATTTATCTAATAATTCAAGCTGCTCAATGTTCTCGGATATAAGTTTCACCAGAATAGAAGAGAACCTTGATATTGGGTGTAAAGAAAAAGTGGAAATTGTAGATTTGAAACAGTGTGATCAAATGCAAGATGAATGTAACAATAGCCCAGTTAAAAACACATCGCGAAAATCATCAACAGGATTTATTAGTGGAGAATCTTTGATCCTTGAGCAGATTAGCATTGAAGATTTTGGTATGTCAGAAAAAAGTGATTGTAATATTGATGAGTTTGAAACACAAGGCAATTTTGACAAAGCCTTGCAGGACTTTAATTTTACTCATGAAATAGAGAAAAATAGTAATGACTATTTGGGTAAAAACCAATTACAGCTAGTTCCATCAACAAGTAATGCTAATTTAGACGACATACTGGTATCATCAAGAAAACGAAATCGTTCAGCCAATAATTTAGAACTATCTTCTGAAGATTCATTGGTAGAATCAACTCCTCCAAAGAAAATCAAAATGCTAAATAATGTAACTAAAACTCCATTCAGCAGCACTATAAAGAGGATCTCTCAGATAAGTCTTACAAGTAATAGTGAAAATAAATCAATTTCTCCACTGTTCACTAATGTTGAAACTGGCACTAAAAATACCATTTCAAAACATGTACTTACCAAAGAAACACCAATGAGAAAAGTATCTGTTGGGATTCCAAGCAAAACCCTTCAGCTAAAACAAGAAGATAATAGTATTAGTGAAATCGAAGTTCTTATGGAGATAGCAATTGTTGATGTATGCACTGCAGAAGACTCTTTAGTAGCGTCATTTTTGGGACTGCTTCAAGAGAAATCAGAATTTTCCTTATGCTGCTATTGGAATAAAATAAAAGAAATTAAGCCTGTAATTGGTGCGAATATTTTGGAGTTAAGGCAAAATAATAATATTAGTAGTGCATTACATAGTATGAGATTTAAAGATAAGAGGGTAGAAGCTTTGGCGTTTTATTGGGGTGGCAAGGAGACCTACTATCTCTCCACAAAAAATCTTATTAAGACAAAACAATGGCTTACACAACTGAGAACTGTTTTTGGAGATGAAAAGAGATATGTTAGAATGTTTAATGCTAAGGAACAAATTAAGATTTTAAAGCAATGCTGTGATATAGACTTTAGATGTAAGATTGAGGATCCAGCAGTTGCCGATTGGCTCTTAGATGCTGAAGAGAGGGAAAGAAATTTGGAAGAAATGGTGAGTTTTTAACAAAATAGGAGGCAAGTTGTTACACATTTCTTACTTATAGGCAAAGAGTTATTCTCATGAATCTAATAAAGCTGTTGTCACGTTATTTGAAAAACTCAAACGTTTAAAACAAGATGCTGATCTAGTAGATGAGAGTGTTATTTCTAAAGTAAAGTCAGTAGTTGAGGCAGTTTATGCATGGAGGCTCATAGAGACACTAACTAAAAAATTGACTGAAACAATGCCTAAAATTAAAAGCGTTATGAATCCACATTTTCCTAGCAATTATGGTAAGATAAGGATAGGACTAATATAGCAGAAAATTAGAATATTTTGAATTTTAGATTTAGAAATGCAGACCCAAGTATGCCTGGCCAATTTAGAATTAACCGGAATGGGTATAAATTGCGTGATCTTACAAGACTTGGCAGATATGATGAAAATTCAACAAGGAGCAATTGAGAAAAAGGCATACTCTTTAGCAGGGAGAAGATTTAACTTCAATTCATCAAAAGACGTTTCTAAAGTAACTAGTAAGTAACCCTCTTCAGTTTCTTATGCTTAGCTCTTAAATGTATTCTGCAGGATTGTATAAAGGGAAGAAGGGCAGTACGAAACGGATGTTTTTGGAGCAAAGTGACCATCCAATATCTGAATTGGTCATCAACTGGCGTAAAATAAACCATAGTCTTACCAAAATGGTTTATCCCTTCTTAAGGGCCTGTGACAGTGACCGAATTTATGGGAATTATTATACCCATACTGCCACTGGTAGGATTACTATGCATGAACCTAACATTCAAATGGTCACTAAAGGTAATTAATTAGGAGCATATTTTTAAATTTTTTATTGGGATGATAATAATACCTTGCAGATTTCAAAGTTACTGACTTTACATTAAAAAAGGAGATTGTTATTAGTTGTCGTAAAGCTTTCACAGCATCACAAGGATTTATCTTGGTGTCAGCTGACTATTGTCAACTAGAGCTTAGAATTCTTACTTACTTATCCCAGGATAGTTTATTAAAAAACATCATGGACAACCCTGGAGATATTTTTAAATCGGTGGCAGCCAAATGGAATAACGTCTCTGAAGATTTGGTAATGCTTAAGTAGTAAGGAATTTCCAATGGATATTTAATATAAATTTAAGGTCACAGAGGCAATGAGGCACAACACTAAACAACTTTGTTATGGTATAATTTATGGCATGGGAGCAAAGACCTTGGCTGACCAGCTAAACATTTCCGAGGACGAGGTGGTTGAATTCATGGAAAGTTTTCGAAATACTTATTCGGGAATAAAAGAGTTTGTTAAAAAAACTGTGGAGTTGTGCAGGAAGAACCAGTATGTGGAAACGCTTACTGGTAGAAGGAGATACTTGCCTCATATAAACGATAGTGATTTGGCTGTTAGAGGTATTGTTTTAAGAGTAAAATTTGTATCAGTGTTTTTGTTATTATTAAATTCACATTTTTCACTGATTTTTAGGTCACGCAGAACGACAAGCGGTAAATACAACAGTACAAGGATCAGCGGCGGATATAGTAAAAAACGCCATGATAACGATAGAGGATGGCATAAATTCGATTTTTCAAAAGACCCGCTGTAAACCGAAGTTAATACTTCATTTACATGACGAACTTATGTACGAAGTGCCTGAGAAGTATGTGAGAAAGACGGCAAAAATTATTAGAAAGGGAATGGAAAATTCGGCCTTTGTATTTGGGCATTTTCCTGTTAAAATTAAAACTGGATTGTCATGGGGTGAATTGGTTGAATATACAGAATAACATACAGGATGATCTTTCATAAAAATTCATGGAAAAGTAACATTTTTTGTATATATAGAAAGTTATTCGTATTTTTATGAAAGATAGCATATCCTATATGTTTATGTGTAATATTGTTCTGAAGTAGATGTTTATATACATTTGTAATATTGTATATAAACTTACCTATTTTTATACAATTTTTAATATTTATTGTTGCAGAGAACTATTTATTAATTGTGATACCTTTTTATATACGTATATATTTGTAAATTGTTTTTAATGTCTGTAGCACATATTTACCCATTATAGTCTTTTTACATATTTTAACCATTTTTTAAAAAAATGACCAAGAAGTCTCATTTTAGTGATAGAGTTTGGACGCTGTAGCCTTTAAAATATATTGTAACCATTAATATTTTATTGTTCAAGCATTTAATTTATTGTTGTTTTTATTAACATTAACTTAAAATTGCTAAAATCCTAATACTTTACATTTTATACAACTTATTGTATTTGGAGTAGATTCTATTTATGTGCCTTATTTTAAGGAGGCATTAGTAGTTTTTTAAAGTTATCTTTAGCATGTATATGTTTTGTATTTTATATATTCTTATAATAAATTAAATATTTTAAAATCCCAGATTTGTTAACTTATTTTTAAGCCCGTAGAATTAGGACAGTTACAATGCCTGGATATGCTACTGTAAAATTGTTGATTATTTATAACATAATATAACAATCAATGAATTATTGTCTCAATTGTGAGGAGCACATTTTTATAGTATGATCATTGATACTTCACCGACATCTTTGAAAATTGTTTTTTTTTTAATTAAAACTTTAATAATTTTAAACACCCTCACATTTAACACAAAGATATTCGACAAATATTTATGGACATCCTTTAGAATGTATAGTGTGTCAACAACAAGGCCTTATGAGGTCTAGAAAAGTAATTCTTTTATAAAATCCTCTAGCATATATAAAAAGGGAATAATAAATTCTGACAACTACTAAAGAACCCCTATTTATAATATAATATATGTATATCTACATAAAAATCTTGCAAATAACATAATTCCTATAAAAAATACTTTATTTTATTTTGTACAACAAGAACCAACAGATGAAAATATCTTAAAGAGTAAATTGACACTAAATCAGGAAATTTACTAATTACATTCGTTCTTCCAACCCAAAAAGAACAACAATAATATTGCATTAACCACTTTTTTGTAAAACATAAAGGATACTGGCATTCAATCGCGGATTATGTGTGGTGGCGTGTTTGATCATTTTTCCATTATGTTAAATATTAAATTTAAAGAAAAGAATAATTAACAATTTAAATCATAAAAAACTACTGATAAAGCAGGAAAGTTGGTCGGACATTTAGCAGGGTGCAGAGGTTGACTGTTAGGCTTATATTTTTGTTAGTGAAACAAAAAAGAATGCTGAATTACCTACACAAGGAATTTTAAACTCAACTAGAAGAGATAAATTAAAAAGTTAAAGGACAATAGAAAATACGGATGAAGGATATAGTGCCTTTAAGAAATACAGGGATCATCCTAGTTCACTAATAAAAGCAACAAAAATTAGGTATTATTCTGAAAAACTCAATTTGTGAAAGAATATCATCAAACAAAGGTAGAAAATAATAAAACAGGAAACCAATGAGAAAGAAAATAGTATTAATACCTTTACTTGACTAAAATTAAATTAATAACTATAATGTGATTAATCATGAGGACCAAAAGTTAAAAACAGACAAAGAAGTGGCAGAGACTTTTAATACATATTTGGGTGTTTTGGTTTTAATACAAGGTGGGTAAGAATTTGGCAAATGGTATAAAAATAAGGAAAACTAATAAATTTAAACCTGAAATCCAATAAGTAGCAACGAACTTGTACTACAAATTAAATCACTTAAAGATCAAGCTTCTCCAGGTAGTGGAGTAGCAGTACATTTCTGTTTTATTAAAGTTGTTAGATAAACTGGGTATTCTGAGAGCAGCTAAGACACATCTGCTGTGACCTTTTTTCAATCTACTCGCATCTCAAGAGGTGTCAAACTAATCCAGGCTATTGGGCTTCAAATTATTCAATTCAATTTATTCATTTGATGAGTTTCCATCATGTTTTTAGTATTTGTCAAAATATAGTTGTGTTATATATAGTATAATGGGTTAGTGTCTCTATTTTAAAATTTCTAACTGTGTACCTAATTGCTCTAGTTTATTTTAGTTTTTAGTCTTATTGTATTTTTCCTATTGACATATCTGAGCATTTCAAATGTAAAAAATATATTGCATATTATACCGTGCATTCTGACAAATTAAGAAAAAGAAAAGAAATAGGAAACATACAAATGCTTAAATTTACATGAAATATTACATTTTTTTTTAAATAAAAAATTATTTAATTGAAATAAGTTTAGTATATTCATTAGTGTCAATAACTGGGTAATTCTCCCAAACATAATTCTTGGCCATAATTGATTTTTGTTTGGTTCTTTAACATGTTGGGGTAACATGTTAATGAATTTGGGTGCAAAGTAGGTAACTATCCTTTGTGTACCGTAGAATGGGGCTATTCTGGAAATCAGGGGTAATTTGAGAATTCATCCGAAAAATGTTAAAAGCGGCAACAACGCCCACAGAGTTAATAACAATACGCAAACGCCGCGCAAGGCCATTAGTACACATGCAACCGCGTACTCGAGCGCAGATCGACGAAAGGTAGCTGTTTTATTTTGGCGCGTAAAAATATTAGGAAAAACACGTGTTTTTTGGTGAAAGAACGGTAAGTGGTTAACTTTACTCTGTAAATCTAAACCGATTAATTGTATGATATTGGCACTTAATCCAAATAAAAGGGGTTTTAGGAAGGTGTATTGGTAACATAAACATTTTAGGACTCTTTTGTTTTTTTTATTCAGTATTTTCTGGAGTGGGGTAATTTGAGAAGTGACTGGGGGCTATTTGAGAAGGCATGAGGGCTATTTGAAAATTGTTAGAAATTGCTTTCAAATGAAATTGGCTTTTTTAGAATAGTATGAGATAATGGTGCGCACTTATAAAAAAACATTTAGCCATGTCAGAAATGGCAAAAATTACGTGCCATATAGGCATTACTCAGAGAAAGCCTTAGCCAGAGCAATAGAAGAAGTAAAAAAAGGGCGGTTAACTTTGGCTAAGGCCTCCGAGCATTTCAAAGTGCCCATCGCCACCATAAGCAGACGTGCTAGGGGGACCAATATATTTGAAAAACCGGGAAGACCTTCAATATTTTCCAAGGAAGAAGAGGAACAGTTTGTAAAATACCTAAATATCAGCAGCAGCTTGGGGATTTCCCTTTGACATATTGGATCTAAGACTTTTTGCGAAGAATTACCTGGATAAAAAAGGTGTACAGGAGGTTCGTTTGAAGAATAACTTTTCTGGTAGAGATTGGGCATTAGCTTTTCTTAAACGACACGAAAAGCTGATATCAAACCGTCTATTATCCAATATTTCAACTAAAAGAGCTTCACTTTCACCAGAAGTTATCGATAATTTTTTTGATAATGCCCGAGATACTTTATTAGCGGTAAATCCTAGTTTAACGATAAATTATGATGAAACAAACCTTACCGACAACCCAGGCACTAAGAAATATATTTATAAAAGAGGATCAAGGTACCCAGAAAGAGTGATAAATTCGACAAAAACAGCCATAAGCTTAATGTATGCTGGTACTGCTGATGGCCAGATATTACCAGTTTATGTAGTGTATAAAGGTGAGCATCTTTGGGACTCATGGACTGAGGGAGGCCCTAAAGGTGCCAGATATAATAGGTCTAAAAGCGGGTGGTTCGATTCCGCTTGTTTTCGAAATTGGTTTTTTACTGTGGTAGTTCCATTTTTTAAAAATAAACCTGGAAAAAAGGTGAGTAGGTATAACAGAGAGGTTTAAGTCATTTTACCCATATTTAATTTTCATTTTAGGCTCTCATTGGGGACAACTTATCTTCTCACTTTTCCGAAGACGTCCTTAAAACGTGCGAGAAAATGGATATTGCATTTATTTGTTTGCCAAGCAATGCGACCCATGTCATGCAGCCATTAGACGTCGCATTTTATTCTCCACTTACGAAATATTGGCGCGAAATTCTGACAACGTGGAAGAAAGGCCAAGGGCGGAAAATGACTACACTCTCAAAAGATGTATTCCCTAGATTGCTTGCACAGCTCCATAACAAGATTGAAGAGAATGGCAAAGGAAGGCAATTTAATCTCCGGATTTGCCAAAACTGGATTGCACCCTCTAAATCCTGCGCAACCAAAGGAAAGATTACCTGCATCGTCCACCATAGGTACTGATTCTAATATTTTAGATTCAAGCATTTCAAGCTCAGTTTTGGATGTCCTAAAAGAAATGCATATGGGTAGTTGTGAGCAGCGTAAAGCACCGCGTCGCAAGAAGCTTACTGTAAAAGCAGGAAAAAGTGTTTCTACATCTGATTTGTACCCGTCTACTAGTAGAAATGTTTCTGAAATAAGTTCATGCGAATCATCAGATGATGAAGAAGACCAGCTACAAAATATTGACGATGAAGACCTTCCCTGTTTTAATTTGAAAAAACCTGATAAAGAAATCCAACCAGAAGAACATGATGATGAAAATCAGCAAGAAATAAGTGACGACGATGACCATCCTCTTATAAACTTTAGTAATCTTAAGGTCAATGATTGGGTAGTTGTTCGATACCCGGCAACAATTTCAAGCCAATGTTACAATGGACAAATAAAATCCGTTACCCTGCTAAACGGGGAACGGGTTTTCAAAACATCGTTTTTAAAAAAATCCTCCAAAACGGAAAGATTTTTATCTCCTCCTAAGTTAGATGAAGACGAGGTAACAACCGAAATGATTATCATGATACTTAGCCCTCCTAAGATTGAAGGTTCAGGGACCAGGCAATTTTTTACCTTTTCGGATAATCTTTCAGAACTAATCATAAAATAAACATATAGTTACCACTGTTTGTAACCTTCAAGAAACCTTTGTTACCTTCAAACCAGAGTTATTTTTAAGTTGTTTTTTTTGTTTGATCATTTTTTAGAGTTATGTACTTTATGTTTTTTTGTTTACATATTTTAATTGTATATTGCAATGTTGCAAGAAATATTTTTTGTTTTGTATATTTTTTTTATATGTTAACATGTTTTTTATTTTTTTAAAAATGTTTTTTTGTTTTCCAAATATCCCCTTCAGTGGATAAATGATGATTTATGCAATTTTAAGCCATATTCTCAAAAAGCCCCACCCTATGGGGCAATTTGAGAAGGCCCTAAAAAAATTTTTTTACTGCTCCCAGAAGAGGAAGCCGTTAGTCAAATATAAGAAATAGATACCTCTATCATAGGTCTTTCCAACGCCATTACAAAATTGATCAAGCTTACTTTTGTCTTATAGATATCGCTCAAAAACCTCAAAAAAATTCTCAAATAGCCCCATTCTACGGTACGCAACTTAAGATAAAAGCTAAGAATTTCTCAATTAGTAATGCAGAAGTGTTATTAGAATATTAAATGTTCTCTCAGTGGGTAGTAGAAAAATTTAAGCTTAGGAGTCTCTAATTTTTATCGTTATATTTAAATCATATTTATTAACAATACACTTATTGTGTTCTGATCTGAATATTAATGTTAAATAATATACACTGCAGAAAAGTAACTGCAGCATAAAAGGAAAGGTGAAAGTAATTATTGATATCACTTTGTTCATTTCCTAATTCAACAAACATTCTTAGAATATCCTACAAATATTTCAGCAATGTTTGAGTGTTAAGTATATTGCTCATATATTCTGAAATATATCTTAGTTCATTCCATTAAAAAAAAATGGTATTTAACAGATTTTTCATAATTTTTAAATGTAAAATTTAATTTTGATTATGATACAGATTTTTTCAACAAATTTATTTATTTGTATTAAGCAGATGTGGAAAATAAATAAAAAAGTGAGATTTGTTTATTTAAATTCCAGCATTAACACCCAAAGATTTAAGAATTATGTATTTTAATTTATCTTGATTTAGTAAAAATAAATATTTCACTCTGAAAAGTCTGTGTAGCTTTAAAATAATGGCACCCTATTCCCGTACCTATCTTAAGATATAATATGTATATAGTTGGCAACACCTTTAAAGTTTTTAATAATTTTATATCTTAGATTTTATCCTTAGACATTGTATATGTTTACTGTACATTTTCTAAATAAATAGTAAAACAAATTTATTTAAAAATTTTAAAGAAATGTTTCTCTATATGTTCCAAGGAAATGAATGTCTTAAAGTATGAAATTAATTCAGTACTCACTTTTGCAAAAAAGAAAACCTAAACTAAAAAAGTGACCAAACTGGCTTTATAGAAAAAATTGTTCTGAAATTTGGAATTTTGAACATGGAATATGTATGCGGGCCCCATGTTCTAATACTCATTACACCTTAAATGACTACAAAAAACTTTTCAACTAAGAAGTTGAATTGCTTTTTATTTAGAATTTTACTTTATATTTTATATATTATATTCTTTTTAACATTATTTATTTCTTATTTTATATACTTATTTTTATTATAATAATATATACATTAATTTACATTAATTTTGTGTGACATTTACAGTTACATTCCTATTCTTGGTTGCTATTGAGATACAGGTTGAAACTGGCCAATAAAAAAAGAAGAAGACTTGTTTGTGGTAACCTCACTTTATAATTTTGTCAAAATCATCTGATTGGCAAAAATTCATAACAAATTTGTTGAATAAAAAGATGTAGTTGAAAATACACTTTTTAAACATAATTCATTACACATCCATCAAACATCAACCAGTAAGTTATCGCAGTTATCTTAATATTTAAATTAACCCGTTTTTCTTTATATTTTAACAGGCAAACATATTGCAGCTACTAAACCCTCTTTCTTGCCAATAAAGACTGAAACTAATAAAATGTCCAGTTTAAACGCCAATGCACAAATGCAATACCTTGTACAGTGGTTCAACGAATGGAGCGAACTTCAAAGATCTGATTTCTTGCCAATTTTAGCTGAGAATTATGCTCATAAAGCATATGTTAATGGAATCATTAATAGCATATCGGGGATTGACTGTGGGGATAAACCTATGAGTTTATTTCAATGCAGGGTATGTAAAATATCAGTAATAATTAGAAGCAATCAAAAATTGTCACATATTATATCTTACAAGTTTTGTTCTTACTTTTGGCTTAATGGACAATGAACAAAATTAGCTTAGTTCTAATTCAGTTGCTGGGTTTTACCAGATAATTAAAAAATAACTGGTTCTAATAAAAAAGGATTCTTTATTTTATTGGTTACACATTTCCTCCTTTAAGGACATTATTAAGAACTTAAAACACCATTAGAACAGAGAAATTGCCTTAGCAGCAATCCCTTGTCATAACCATAACGAAGACTATAGAAGTAAAATGCCCCCATCTATAAGTTTTTGTTGGCGAGTCACTCTTCTCTTCTAATAGTTTTTAAATAAAAATTATTGTAGGTCTGATGATGCCTTTATAGAGTGAAACATGTAACCACAAATAAAAATGTGTTTACACAAATAAAAAAATCACAATATTGTAGATTTTCAATCTAATTTTTTCCAAGAATTTATAGTTAGTAGGGTGAATGCGCCTATTCTCGACCAGTTAACATATGAGAATGCTGACATTTAGTTTTTAAAAATATTTGATTTGTATTTATTAAAGTAGGTACAAAATATTAATTATATTTATCATTTCAAGAAATATTATTGACAAGGCAAAATATAAAAAACTACCCTTTTCCAATTTTTGACCAAAGGTGACATATTGTCGACCACATTTAGCCCAGTTTTCGACCGGCGGTCGAGAGAACTGGATTTATGTGGTCTATTTATTGACTATAATATAAAAACCATTTTAAATAAATAAATCAATCAGGTTTGTTTCTAAATTTATTATAAGTATTTATAAAATAATACATAAATTTACAAAAAAAATTGGTACTTCTTTGGCTATTAAAAAACTAAGTAAATGCATATGCATATATGAATAAAAATGAGTAAAATATTACTCATTTTTAGTTGATTGAGTTATTATGTACAAAACAAACAAGTATATTCTCTATCAGAAATGTCATCATAAGATAGTCCAATGAAGTCTGTACATTTCATGTGGTACCACCTAAAACACTTATCACATTTGACATTTTTTTCATCTTCCTCTTCAGTATCCCTTATTTAATCTTCATTGCAAGATGAACATTGCAGATGTCCTCGTTCAATTATTAAGTTATTATCATTTTCTTTTTCAAACTCTTCTGGTTGTTGGAGAGAGTTTTCATCTTTCTTTCCTGCCTTCTTTTTCACAATTTTGTTTTTATTTTTCATTTGCCTGTCCTCTTGCTTCCTTTTTATATCTTTCTCTTTTTGTCGCTTCTCATCTTCTTGTTTTGTTAACTTTAGTCTCCAAGCTTGAGAAGAAATTGCACTGGGAAACTTATCCTTTACATTCCTATTCTTACCTCTATATTCTACTGGCTTGGGGTATGACAAATGATTATCCAAGATGGATTTTAATCGCATTGCTTTGGGAGGATGCAGTGTTGCCAGGTCAAAAAAATTAAATTCACCAGAAAAAAAATGAAAAAATCACCAGATTTAAAAAAAAATCACCAAAAATTTTAAAAATTAATTTTTAAAGCTGTATTACTAGATTTAAACAAAGAAAATGCATGCTCAAATGTCTGTGTACAACTTAGTAATTAAATTGTTTGAGAAAACAAAATTTTTAACAAAACAAATATTTATTTTCCAATGTAATGAATATTTCTGAGTATTGTACTCTCAATATTGCTGTGTTTAAGGACAATCATCTCGTCTGTGCTGAATGTAAAAGTTTATGGGGCATTATGTTTAGAAAGGTTTGAAATTCTTTAAATTCTGACTGTCTTAACACCATGCTGAAAATAAGAGTAAGTATTTCTAACAAACTTTTCTACTGAATTGGTTAACTTCTCACACGCATAAGAAGCACATAGACCATAGTGCTAATGAATGGCAAATACATTTCATAATGAATAAATGGGGAATGTCTTTCGATAAATGAGTTTTCAGAGAATTTTTTCGCCCCATCATGGTATTAGCACCGTGTTTTATTTTTCACCATTTTTTATTTTTTTATAGACAGTTAAATTTTTATTTCTTCCAGGAAGTTAGAATCAGAAAAACATCTTTCAACTACCTGAAGGAAATATTCAAAAAGTATTAATACTACTATAATAAATATCAAGACTATTAAAAAAAACATAATTTTCCAGAGAGTTGGCATAACTTAAATTTTTTATTTATTTTTTTTCATCGATATTTGATTTTTTAATATTCTAGTGATGTTTTATTTTATCCAGGCAGTTGGAATTAGAAAAAAAATACTTTAGCTGCCTGGAATTTTTTTTTAAATTTATAAATCGGCTATTTTTGTTGAAGATTTCCAATTTTTCGAGTTATCAGTAATTTTATTGAATAGAAGCATGTATTTTGAAACTTTAAAGGTATTTCGTAATTATTAAAAAAATATATAATAGTATTATATGGACCTTCGGCACTTGCATCGGTCACGGGAATTAACGCAAAAAATTCATCTTTAATTGTCAAATCTTTACTATTAAAGCGTACCACCATTGCTAAATTTTTTACCGCGAAATTATCAGTAGATTCATCAACAAGCAACGAGAATTTTTCTTTTTTCAGTGTGTCTATTAAAGTTTCAAAGCTTACTTTACCTATTACATTATTAATTATAGCAGTACACTTGGTTCTGCTACATGATAGTCTTGATACGGGAAGAGTTCATTCCAGAATTACATATACTTTTGACCAACTCAGACAAATGATCCGCTACATTGATAGGAATAGTGTATTCTGTAATAAAGCCCGCTGTTCTTATTTCATTTTATTTAACAATTTTTTCATTAGTTTGAAACGCAAGTTCTTATGCAAATCGGACTGGTTTTTTAAACTTAGAACGTTTTTTTGAGGCGTTGTGTTTTTTTACTGCCCCAATGGCGCCAATAAAATTCTTGTTACAAACTTTGCATTTAAAATAAGTGTTACCTAGAGTACTTTTCTGAATCCAATCCTTAAAATCATTATGTTGCTCCCAAGTTGAATTATATTTGTGAGCATAGCATTTTTTTTTCTGTGGAGTGTCTTCTGCATCATTGGTGTCTGATAAATTAGAATCAGATGAGTCCAAAGCGGAAGTAGATGGAACCAGCAGAGGAACTAGTGCCAGGCTTTATTATGTTTGAATCTATTTGCTTTTCGACACGTTTAAAAAACCGTTTCATGATATTAAATATTTTAATAAAATTGGTAATCTAAAAAAAAAAACATAAAAAGCCATACATAAGTAAATCTGTTATCTATCATATTCATTACTTTCCTTTAATTTTACAAATTTTAAAATGCACAATCGAAGTTTATATATGTAATTTTAATAGGATAAAAATGAAATGACGGAAACCAAAACATGCGTACGAAAAATTTTCTGGTATATAAATCGCGCGTAAATCTCACATCCCATAATACGCGAAGCCGCAAAATGTGGTATAAGTTCGGGAATGTAGTCATTATTGGAGATCTGGTAACTGAAAAATTGTTGAAAATATTTAAAGTTGATGAAATTTTTAAAATCACCAGAAATTGCCATTTTACAAAAAGTTTTCCACCAATCACCAGGTTCATCATAAAATCACCAGATCTGGTGAAATTTCACCAGACCTGGCAACAGTGGGAGGATGCTGAATGTCAGATATTGTTACTGACGCGCTTACATCATTAATTACGCATTTATTAGATAATAATTGGTCATTATTGCCGTTAACTTCAATAACATTATTATTACCTGCTGTATTTTCTGTGTTTGTTTTATCTGATGTTAAGGCACAGTTGGGGAACTTCTCACCGGATAGTCATTCTCAATCGGTGATTCGTTTTCTTCAGACACAAATTCTACGATAGGTGCACGATCATTATGTTTCGAGTTTTCGCCTATATCTTGAGCGTCAGGTTCAGTTATAGCAATGGCTTCTAAATTGTTTTCCAGTGTTACAGCATCGAATGGAACTATTGTAAGGTCTTGCAAACTAACAATGTCTCCTACCTGAATTTGATTTTGTTCTGTTTGTAACCTATTTGCGTCTCCTTCAGCAGATTTAATTTCGTTCAATATCACTTCAACATTGATGCCATACTCTGTTAAGGAAGGAGCTAATTTTAAAATTACCTTTCGTGCTGCCATCAATTCTGCAGGTGTAACATCTTCTTCGATATTTACTATATCTAAATGCATGGTTTGTTCCTGTATATTTTTTACACATTTGGTATAATCAACATTATCTGGATTTAAAGGATACAACCCGCATTTCCGAAATCCGTTAATTATCTGCCCTTTCATGTCGCTATTATTGAGAGTTTCTTGGAATAATTGACAGAACTTTAATTTTGTAACAGACATATTTGTGTTTTCCGGATGCGCTTGCCAGTTGTGAACAGTCTTTTTCCATTCGGTCTTCAATGGCTTAAAGACACTTACATCGGCAGGCTGTAACATGTGTGTCGTATTGGGTGGCAAGGCATACAGCACGATTTGATTTTGGTCGCAATATTCAGATAAAGCCAAAGTCATATGCGACTTGTGACCATCAATAAACAATATGACTGGACGTTGTATCTCTTTCTTGTCGAGCCACTTCGAAAAACCATTTGCTATATATTCGTAGAAAACATCACTCTTCATCCAACCACTATCAGAGCGCCCCAACATCCAATCGGTTGGCATGCTTTGAATAACGGCCTTTGGAGGACGAATACATGGAAACAGAACTAATGGTGGGCATATTGCTCCATCAGCCGAGAAAACAATCAAAACTGTCAAATTTTCTTTATAATTTCCCGTTTTTCTTGATATAAGTTTCTCCAGCCTTTTGAAGCTAAAACTTTTCCACTTTTTGGACAAATAGCAAATCCACTCTCGTCTCCATTAAATATACGGCTAGGATCATGCAAAATATCTGTGAAATTATTATCCTTTAAATATGTTTGCAGATCGTTAAACCAGGCCCTAACGTATTCTTCGGTAACAATAGCTCTGGCCTTATTAATTCCTTCAGCTTCTCTTAGGGATAGCTCTGGGTGTCTTTCTAAAAACCATTTTTGACCTGGTCGCCCATTTTTAAAAAATTTTGCTTTGTCAATGTCTTTGGCAATTTATTCTATGGTATCAAGGAGATCTGCTTTTTTTAATGGAAATCCACATTTAGCTATTTTAATAACCCAGTCTGTAATCCTTTTCTCTACTTCTACAGTCAAAATGGGATCTGGTCCAGTTTTTCTTCGAGCTCCTAATACTCTTCCGTTCAATCTATCTATCAGCGTTGTTTTTGAAATATTATATTGTCTACTGGCCTCTCTAATTTTCAGATGCTTTGTTTTAATTGCGTTTAATGCAGTCTCTAACTGCTCTGCAGAGTACTGAAACAGTTTTCTTTTTATTTTAGTTTTTTGAAGCTTAGCAGCGGAAAGTTGCCCTGTGTTAGATTTTTTAGGCGCCGACATCTGCAACAGTAGGTATAGCATATTATTATATTATGTTACCTATAATATTGACATATTTGCTCAAATTCGACTCAAAATCAAAAAATTCATTTTGTTCATTCATGATTATTTTTTTTATTAATTATTCAATTAAATATAAATTCAGGATTTGTGGTCGAAAAAACTAAATTTCGTATACCATTTCTCGACCACTCAAAAATGACGCGAAATATTTAAAAAAGGATCGAACTATCAGGGTGGTCGAAATCTGGCCTAGACTTCCTTTATCTATGTCAAACAATGTCATAAAAAGAAAAGGAACATAAGGAGGAAGCATAAGTTAAAAAAAGACGCTATATTTTAAACGAATTAATCCATTTCTCGACCACCCCGGTCGAGAATTGGAAATTCGTTAATCTGATGTTCCAGATGGACGACCACCTTGATTTTCACAAAAAATGCAAAAATAAAAATGCTTTTTTTATAAAAACTAAGTAAGAAGGATCTTCTTTTACCTTATATCGAAAAACATATTAGTTAAAGATAAAGCATGATGATCTACTTACTATTTATTAATGAGTATACCACTAGAAAATCACTAAAATCTTGGGTACACGTGCAACTGGCAAATTTACAATGTCTCTAATGGCTGACTGTTTTAAGCAGAGATTGCGCTGGAAATTTCAAAAATCTCTATTACGGATGGTCGAAAACGGGAATAAGGATTATGAAAATAGATAACGAGTTCGGTTCTTGCTTTTTATTGTTTTATACATAAATGGTCGAGAATAGGCACTGGTCGGCTAACTGGCGCATTCACCCTATCTTTGGGAAAATGGAAAAAAAATCAAAGATGGTGAAAAGACATTTCTTTAATAAAAAAACAAGATATGAAAATATGACTCTTGTTTTACTTATTTTTTTTCTCTACATTTTCTTGTTTTTACTTATTTTTTGTGCATTTATTTCTTTTTGCAGATAAAACTGTTTAGGGAATGGTACACTACATGGAGTGCAGACATGAAAGAAGCATTTGTGAAAAAATTGGGTGAGATTGATCCTGCATTTTTGGAGAAATTACATGCAGAAATTGAAGAAAAACAACCAACCCAAGTGAGTAACGGAAATGAAGAAAATGGACATCAGTCTGAAGAATCTTAAAAGGGTTAATTTTATGGGGTTGAATCTCCTTTAACACTCGAGTCAATCTGGTTCTATAATGCATTTTAATGAATGAAATTTGTAAAGTTCCTGCATACAATCTGCATTTCCATTATTTAAAAGTTTACATATTTATATAGTTATTATTATTTAAGTTATAATCAATATTTTACAGATTTCTTGTTTTTGTTAAAATTGCCAATTTCAAATAAACTTTATTTATTTATATTTTCACCAAGAGTTGTCATATAATATATAAAATGTTTTGCTTTTTAATTTAAACATAAAGCCATATTAAATTATTTTATTTGCAAATGTTCGCGTTTTGGTGGAGGTTATATTAAATCAAAGTAGGTTTAAGCAATTTTGTAACCATATGTGATTTTGAAAATCTGCCCTTTAGTTTTTTTACTTTAAGTATATCTGAGATATGGATAATAAAATAAAATATGTGCAATAAAAATGATATATTTTATTTACAGCCATATGATCTGAATCATAATAACTGGGATAGATAAATATTCATTGGGATATACATTCTTTGGTTATACGATAGATTATAAAAATTGAGTTGAAAAACATATGTTGAATATAAAAATAAACTAACTATTTAACTTTATATATATTTCACATTTGAGGGTTATTGATTCGTATTCATTCAGAGTGCCTGTTATGTAAAAAAACCAAAATTAAAACAGGAATAATAAATAACTAAGCAATAATATAAGTCTATATAATTTTCACAGCCTTTCTATTATCATCGAACGAGTTTTTTTGGTACATCTATTTACTACTAGAAGTTGAAGAGGTAGACGTGTGAGTGTATAAACTGATGGCCCTCACACAAAGACCTCTGACGGTCAACTGGTTGGATAATTCGGCTTCCCTCATAATTCTCTTAATATCCACTAACCTTTTATGTTTTGAAGCAACAAAGAACGCTTGTTGCAACAAATTTGCTTCGATATATGCAGAAATCTAAGAATAAGCGATTTAAAAACATTTTTTGTAATTTAATGGTGGTTAGATTACCTACCTTAATAGATTTATCTGAAATCATTTTTATAAGCTCTTCCGCATTGTTCTTATTTGCACCGGCATTCTTTAGAGTCACCACAATGAAAATTAGCATTTCGTCACACAATTCGTCCCGTTCCGCTTTTGGGTTTTCAGTGCTCTGTATACAGTTGACCAAATTAGATATTTTGCTAAAATTATCGATTTGGGCTAATAATTTTCCTGCTTCTTTGTATATTTGACCCGGTTTCAGTTTAAACTCTTTAATAATTCTATAAACGAAAGCGTAATATTTATCTAATAAGACATCCTAAGTTCTAAATTTACCTTAGGCTCATGTTAAATCCTTCAGTAATGTTTTCAGCACAAACAATACAAAGTACAGCCAAATATTTTCGCTCGTTATTCGATCCAAAGAGTGTTGGAATGCCTATTTTTTGGGTGCTACTTCGTACAGTTCCTACACAAAAAGCTCTTAATATACCAGACAAAATAAATTCATTAAATACTAACCAGAACTCTGTAATATTACATCAGTGTAAATTTGAAAAGGGAACACTTCTTTGGTTTCCCTTTCAGCTAAGAACTTTGCCACCTCCATTTGCAAGCTGGTGAGGTCTGTATATCTCGTAATATCTTTTTCGCTCATTGTTTTTATTAGAGGACTGCTTATGAAGGTTTCTTGCAGAATTTCTTCATCGATAGTTTTCACTAAAATATCATAAATTGATCATTCAGTAAAAACGTATTTTAAGTATCTTGTAATGTTATAACTGATACTAGTGATGCTCTAGGGCTGAAAAAATGTAAATATTAAAAGGTCGTAGAATTAAAGAATTTAAAATATTAGACCAGGCATTAGGCATTAAAAAAATAAATTATTTATGTTGGACATCACTATGATTAAAACTAAGTTAATAATTGAAGTCAGTAAAGGATCAAGAAGATCTGATAATGTTCCACCTTTATTCCCGAAAAAATATTGTACAAAACAGGCTACCTGACCCACATTAACGCGACTTGAACTTTTCCGCTACAATTGGAAAATATTTATTTATTTACAACTTATCAACATGTTTCCTTTAAAATCTTATTGTGAGTTTAATATGAACAAGTAACAATTATTAAAGTGCACGTTATAAAATTTAACTAGTTGATCTGTTACTCCTCTAAACCCATAATTGTTCCGGTGTAAATTCTTTGATGTGTAGCTCTAGTTGGGATTTTTAATGAAACTATTTAAAAGAAAATGGCTGTGGATTTAACAATTCAACAATTTAAAGAGAAAATAAATTGATGCATTGCTACTTCGTCTTTCCAATGTTTGCAGACCGATTAGCCGACACCTAATATCGTAAGTGACTGTTTCATGCGGAAACCTATTTTTATAAAGTAAACATTTGCAGAACTTTTCCTATATGGTCAATGTGTGCATTTTAAATTGAAGACCATATGATTTTGATGAATAGCTGGTTAAAAATTACACTTCGATAATGATCACTGCATCAACATACTCTAAGGCACACTGGTTTAATACATATTTAAATTTTTTAGAGCACTTTTTTACGATACAATGAGATAACTTTATATTTTTTCATATTAAGGTTTAGAAGGTTTTCGGTGCAACACTTATTGAAATTTCAATGTCCGGTTGTACTAAGGAGCAGTCTCTAATTCACACTCAATAGTCTTAAAGGATTTTAGCATACAAAGAGTATATATAAAACGAATAAAACCGGCCCAAGATACTATCCGGTTATTTAAATATGATTTCATTCAATTCAGGTGTGATCGGTGTAAACGACTTCAATCTAATAGCCTTCCTCAATCCCATGATTTAAAATTTCTTGAAACTCTGCTAAATTTGTAGTTGTTGATCTGCCTTTGTAAAATCCATAGTAGTGCTTAAAAGAAAATGTCTGTTTTAAAGATAGTAAAAATTTCTTAAAAGAAAAATTGACTCGAGAATTTTGGAACAAATGGAAAGCAAGGAGACTGTCCTATAGTTTTCAATATCAGTTTTGCATCGACTAAATATAGGAAAAAGTGTTGACAGTTTCGATCATCAACAGAAGGATGTATCGAATGTCTTCTGAAAAATGGACTGACAAGCCCTAACCAACACACCAGAACAATTTTTAATAAACAAAGCCGAAACTCCATCAGGTCCTGAGCCTTTATCAATATCTAACGAGTACTACGTATATATCTAATATTTCTTCCGTTGTGAATATGTGATGAGAAAAAACTGAAAACAGATACAGGTGCAATATTTTTATTCGAGAAATCGGTGTAACAGAATTTAAAGAGGTCAGCAAAAGCATTAGTTATTTCTTCAACAGTCCTTTTACTCATTCCTTTATATTTCACTGATTTTGGTATGCCCATATCCTTGTGCAGACTGTTAACGAGGATCTAAAATTACTTCTTGGTATCCTCTGCTCTATGTTTGTGACAAACATTAGGTAATATAAATCTACAAGGTACTTCGTCTCTTGAAGACTTGGTTTTTTATATTTTTGATGAAGCATATTTCTAAAACCAATCTTGTTTTTGAGTTGCAAATTCTACCACGCTAGAAATTTCTTATGCAGGACCTTCGTATCTGGCACAAACTTACTAACCAATCAATGAATGCAATTTGTTTATGAAGCTCTTTTCAAATAAATGAATTAGCTTTAGCCTTATTTTTACAAACAGAAACTTCTCTTGGTATATTTTACGCTTCTACAGCAGGATGAGAAAAATCTAGCCTAAACAACACTTAATAGGGAAGAGACATCTTAATGTTGTCAGGGGTGTTTGTAAAGATCAAATCCAAAAGCCTAATAATTATACCATAATACCATTTCCAAGTATAGGGTGATGTTCAAAGGCAGTTCATCTTCTACAAAATCAAAAACCAGGCAATAAATCTGCTGTCAGAAACTATAGACCAATCTCTGTATTATTACACTATGAATTAAAAAAACGATCCACTCAGCTATTTACTTATCAAAAAAAAAACGCATTGGAGAGAGGTCACCAGGTTGATGTCATATATACACACTTTTTCAAGGCATTTGACCGAGTGCATCATCAGATTTTGATCTCTATAATTTAATGGGAATCTTCCTGAAATGGGCAACCAGTTATTTAACAGGAAGAGGACAATTTGTTCGAGTTATAAAAAGGTCACACCTACGTCCCCTTTAATTTAATTGTTAATAAAATTTTAAAAAAAGATTAACGTTGAATGTTTTTTGCTTATTATCTAAAACTGTTTTGCATAATTATGTGTCTAAGTAATGCATTAAATCTTTAACGTTGATTAACACGTTGACTGCCATAATGGTATGGTGGCTCGCGGCCATATGTACTTTATGGCTACTTTATAACTCTGTAAGAGCCTCGTGAAGCCACTCTGGCTGTTCAGCTTTCAACGCGGCAACGTAGCATGTGGCGCACGTGTAGTACGAGAAATACCAATGTAATGGTTTGGGCGGTAACATTTTAGTAGTCCAGCAGCAGTTGGATGAATAAGAGTGGTGAATTTACTTTTATTTTCTTTTGTAAACAAACATGAGTTACGAAAAAGACCAGGAACGGTTGAGATCCCTGTGGCAGGTAATACATTTATAATAATAAATGAAAGGTATAAGTATTTTATAGACCATATTTTATGATGTCTTGTCTGCGGAGGACGATAAATTATTTGAAGATCTTGGCTCGTCAGATGAATATGTTCCTGAGAGTAGTGACGAATCATCGGAAGATGAAGTTCCTACCAAGAGGCCTCGACTAAAAGTTCCTTCAAGCTCTATAGATCTGGTGAGGCAGGGTGGGGAGTTGCAAGATATCAGTGATAGCGATGGGGGTGTTAGAGACACAATAATGGAGACAATTGAGGATGTAATCCAGCAGTATACGCAAGATGGCGAGGAGAATGAGCAAGGTAAAAGTGAGGCACCTGCCCTTCTTTGGAACCTTGTTACAAGTCTAAACTTAAAACAGTTCACCTTTGCGGAGCCATCTTGTGGTATTATTATTGATTTATATGGAGATTGTTATAATAAATCTCCCATGGATTTTTATATTTTATTCTTATCTGATGATATAATAAATTTGATGTTGACTGAAATCAACTGATATGCATCACAGTGTAAACAGAAAGAAAATGCACCAAAAGCAAGAATTCAAAATTGGCATGATACTGAAGCAGATGAAATAAAAAAATTTATTGGAATTCTCTTTTGGATGGGTTTAGTTCAGTGTCCTACGCTTGAGTGCTATTGGTCTTTTCATAATAATGAAGAAATCACGGAAAACAGGTTGCAAAAAATATTACCACTTGGATAGACTTTTTGAAAAAATTTCAAAAATATTATACTCCTAAAGAAGCCATATGTATCGACGACGCTCTTGTTCCTTTCAGGGCGCGTTTGAGTTTCAAATAATTTATTAAAAATAAGAGACACAAGTTTGGGATAAAGCTTTACAAACTTTATGTCGAGAAGGGTTATACTTACAACTTATCAGTTTATTGTGGACAAGACAAAGTAGAAAATCAGTCGTCTTCCCAAAAAAATAGTTCTTACACTGGCCAGCAACTTATTGAACAAAGGACGTACCATTTATACTGATAACTACTATACTAGTGTTTCATTGGCACATTCTTTATTAGATAAAGAAACTCATTTGGTCGGTACATTGAGAGCCAATCGAAAACTAAATCCAAAAGATGTGACCCAAAAGGAACTCGAAAGAGGTGAGACAATAGCGGCTGAAAGCAATACCGGAATAGTTATTCAAAAATGGAAGGACAAGCGCGATGTTTTGACACTAAGCACCAAACATACTGCTGAACTTGTAAAGGTTACCTCTGGACACAAAGAAACGGAAAAACCTTCCGCTGTTGTGGATTACAATAATCATAAAGCGTTTATAAGATTCTCCCTGATCAAATAAAATCATACGCTACATCTCTTAGAAGAGGAGTCAAATGGTATAGAAAATTGGCAATCGAGCTACTTATTGGCACCTCTTTAGTAAATGCGTTTATATTACACCAGCAAGTTACTAACGACAAGATGAGCATTACTAAATTCAAGGAACTTGTCACATGGGAATTAGTCCAATTAAAAAATACAGAGGTTCAACTTCATAAAGAACCATCACCGCCACAACATCTTTTAGAAGATGTCGGTCGAACTGGCAGACGGAGATGCGTTGTATGTTATAAGAACATGAGTGATGAAAGCGGTAGACTCTATGCTCAAAAACATGCATCATTCACAAAATTCAGGTGCAACATATGTCAAAAAAATTATTGTCTTCCTTGTTTTTTTACAGTTCATCAGTGTACTAAATAAGTATAATTATACTTGTAAATTATTATTTTGCTACATTTCTTTAGTTTGTTCATATTTTAAAAAAATTCTCGTTTGATAAAACTTGTATTCTTTATGTTGTGCGTTTTTTTCACATAAGTTTTCTTTTCAATTTACAATAATTAGAAATATATATTTGTACTAGCAAAAAAAGGTAATGCGTTTTAATTTCATATTACTTTACAGCCATGTGAAGCCACATAGAAATTTCGACGACACAAGCCAAAACCTTATTTTTGCACAATTACCTACGTGGATTCACATGGCCATTAGATGAAATTAATTGTGAAGCCACACTTGCTTCTCATGGCTCAGCCATCGTGTTAAAAAAACCTTCAAAATTGGTATAGTTCAAATTTATTACATCTTAATACCAGTAACTGTGTGATAATGCGATTTTATCGATCAAAAATCTCTATCACACTATAATCTTAAAGGAATTTAATTAAAATGTGTTCAAAAGATGCGTGACTTAGATGTGACGTTTGATACACCCTTTTCTTTCAGCCCATATAATAAATCCCTGAAATATTGAAAAAAATGTCACTCTTTAAAATATCTCTACTACTCACTTGTTCGCCTATATTTCCATTCAATTGTTTGGAATCCATACTAGGATATCTACATTACAAACATTGAAAAACCTACACATATTTCTTCATCTAGACTTTCACGGGTATCTAGTTTACAAAATAGGAGTTCCAATGCAAAATTAACCATTCTAAATTGGAGAACCAGTTTAATATTATTCTGGTCTTCCGTTTGCAATTCCTTTGCATAAAATAAATTACGGCTACAATTCCTGCTTAGCCAGACTCGAGTAGAGTTGCAACAAATATTGTGACTAGTTAAATGGAGTAAGTTTTTTAACTTGAATAGATTTTTGCGGTATAAGTTATAATATTTTATGAAGCAACTTGGTCAATACTTTATAGTATGGAGAATTATTTTTGTTGGGATTGATATCAGTAAAATTAATCTATAATTGATTATTGCAAGGAATGAATAAAGTAACTTTAATATATCATTGCACCCGGTATCTTTGCGCGTTAGTAAAAAAAGATGGCCTATGCGACATGCGCTATGCGCGAAGAATTTTGGATTGCAATAAGCGCAGTATCTCTCTCGTTTTGTTCCTTGAAAGTACCACCATCTTTTCGGGTACCGCAAAAACCTTAATTCTACAAACTCAAAATTAGTGTAAACAGAGGCGCCTCAAATTCATGAGAACTATAAAGTGCACGAAGAGCCAGCAACTAGATCCTCACGGGTAAGTCGTTAAGGCCCCTTTGTTTCGCCGCTCAATGGTGAATAATATCAAAATTTCTCTTTTTATACAGTCCACAGTTTTATCTCGTTTATTAGTCGATTATTCACCACATAACTTAATGAACACAACTTAATGAACATTTAATTTATTGAAGGTATTGTAAACTAATAAAATGGGACTATTCTGTAACAAACGAAAAAAAAAAACTTCATAGCTAATAAAATAGCTAGAGTTTGTTCATTAAAACCAAGGTATTCTTGCACTTATAACCACTAAGTTTTCTATAAAAATAAATACATGTTCTGATTTTAAATAATGGTTGTTTTTTGGCATAAAACCTTATTTTGTTGTAAGGTCTCCAGCTACTTCCTAGCATTTTAAACCAAGGCGTTTCAAAAAAAAACATCTTTGAGTTAATTCACAAAATAAACCATTAGAAAACTTACCTGTTTCTAAAGCGACCCATTGCTCTTGCTCCTTGCTTTGAGCCAGATGCTCCATGTATTGTTTCAAAAAATTGCTGTTTTTCACCAAATCAGTGAAAGCCTGAGCTTTTTCTTCGTAAAATCGTATACATGTCATGGCAGCTCTAATATAGTCTCCCATATAGAGTTGCAACTGGTACAGGCAATTAAGGTAATTTCGTTTTTCGAGATGGCAGCAAATTTGCCTTAAATGTTCCTAAAATAAAAATATATTTTTTTTCCGAAGGGTACTTACTATTTTATATTTTAGTTCTCCTTATGTTATTACTATATTACTATAAAAGAAAAACTCAATTTCCAAATAATCCATACATAATAAGAAAAATTAAATGGTGATGTTACCAATGAAAAACCTCAAGAAACATACTTATATCTGTTTTACGCACGTATGAAGGTGTAATAGATAATTATACCTCCAAAACATTTGATTGACATAAATGCAATCAGATTAGTAAAAGAAATACCATACCTTCCACGTGATTAAGGTTGAATCAATTTCAGACATATGCTTCTGCAGCATTTTCACGTGTCCCTCTTTCAGACATTTTATGTAAATGTCAACAAACACCTCCGCTGATAACTTTTTCTTCAATATGCAATCGAGAGCCTTATCGAATTGTTGGTATTTTAAATGAAACTCCACTAAACTTAATCCGGTTCCATATTTGTTTAAATAGTAAACGCACTCGTTGTAGATAACTTCTTCAAATTTGACTGGGTTAGGTCTCTTTTTTATGGCATAATATCCGCTCTCAATACTTTTTAAATTTTTTAATTTATTTAGTATAAACATGGCGCTACTGTCAATAGGGTAAGCTGAATTAATGCTTTGCGTTAAGGTGGCCGTGGAGCCCAAAAACTTTTGGGTGTCTGTTATAACGTCTTTATCGATGGCCTCCTTTTTGGACTCCAAAATTTTCAAAATTTCATTGAGCAACGGAGGGTTTTTTATCACTTTTATGGAACTACTTTCTATTTCGTAATACGATGAATCATGATGGGAATTCTTATCAAGGCATTTGCTAAACTTCTCCCTGGCCTGAGCCAGACTACCCGCTTTCAAACAACTTAGTCCCCATGCAGCAAAAACTCCTGAAAAAACACTGTTATAGGTGATGTTTTTTTGCTACTAAAAAATCTACCTGATTTATCAATTCCGGCTTTAGTAGCGACTTCTAAAGCCAACTTCCATTGCTCTCTTTCTAGTAATTTTTCAGTAAGTTTCATAAGTGACATCGCATCTATGTAAGTGGAATTAACTGATGTTGGAAGGAGATGTAGGCAACCCCTTTCTGCTAAAAGTCCCAATAGTTCTGCTTGGGTAAGAATTCTATCTGCGGAAGTTGAACCGAAATGAATGCTGGTGTCTTGGGATGCCATTTTTGCCGCCAGAGCTAGAGACCTAAAGATATTTGGAATTTTTAAGGATACATAATATTTACAGGGCCTTAGAATTAGATGACGAAGCACACATTTCGAATAAATTTAGTGAAAAAAATTTAAAGCTTGCGAGACATATGAGGGCTATGGCACACTTTTGGTCTTCCCCCGATTGAGTATTTTTTACGTAAGTTTAATGGGTTTTCTTTCATTTTTGACCTCTACCGTTTGGTGATTTATAAAGGACTTTATGTTCCCGATTCCTACAGTAAAAGATGATGTAGAAGGATGATCCAGAAGCAAGAACCACAGACGGGGAGCGTTCAGACATTAAGTTCGAGCAGTTCAGATTTAAAAAAAAAATCAATTTTAAATATTTGCTTGCATAATTTTAAATAATTAGGTTAAATGTTAAATTAGGTTCCTAATGTTAGTTGTGGAAAAGAATTACTCTTCTATTAACTCGGCCACAAGGGTTACAATTAATTCATCTAGAAACTTAAGATATTCATATATTTTGAAGAAAATATGAATATATTCGGGCTAATGTGATTCAATCCACTATAACAGACTAATATTTAAACGTAATATAAAAGGGAATATGAATAAGAGTGAATACACACAAGGTTACTAAGATAAATTATAAAATGCTAAAACATCTTCTCGAAAATCAGAGTTTTGATAACATTTTGGAGGAAGAAGTGAAGATCTGCACAAGAAATCCTGTACATGGCATCAAAAGTATCGGTACAAAATGATAATAATGAATTTAAATGATAGCCTTAAAGCTCTTGAAGTTTAGCTGATTAGCCGTCTAAATCTGCTTCGAGTTTATACCACCCTGGAATAACCTTGAAGGTAATTGGGTCACATGATATTGATTGAACATAAAATTTTCGTTCTTTTCGCGATTAACCTTGAAATGTCTTGAAACTCTAAGATCAGCTTCAAGATCGCCAATTAAGTCCTAGTCCAAAACTCTAGAACTTTTGTTTACTTATGTACCTATTTATTTATTTATCGACAAACGGGAAAACCCCATTGAAAATTTTACACAAAGGCCTTCAAGTATTGTTAGGTGGCAAAGAAGAAAGATGATGCTGAGAAGTTGTAAAACCTGGCAAAATGGGGATCTTATAAAAGACCAAGAGGAGGATCCCAATACTTAAATAGTCCGATGCTGAATAAAAAAAGGGAGAAAGCCAACTTGGGAAGAAGTTGTCAAGTATTCTCCCAATGTCAAGTCTTATTGGGCACAATTGAACTCCATAATTTTGGAAGATGGACTTTTGAGGCGAAAAATAGTTGACCACGACGGAAAATCGTCTAAATGTCGAAATTCGGAGTAGACGAAATCCGTAAAGTAATAAAGACCCTGGTAAGGGAAAAGTGAGGGCAAAATTTTACTGGGACATCAGACGTAAGGGACTGGTACAGAAAATGCGTTGTACGTGCGGAAAAGAGAAGGCTTTGATGCGTAAATACAACAAGTGGGTCAAGTCCCTCTGAAAGGATTACTATTGACGTTGCTGGTCCGTTTCTTGAATCAGAAGCAGGGAATAAGTACATACATCGTAGTCGTGATGGACTACTTCAACAAATTAGGGCATACCAAACCAAGAAGCCTCTACATTAAGATAAAAATTAAATTATAAGATACATAGCATCATAGTAAGTATTTATTAACTATATTGATACTAACGATAAACCACCCCACGAAATAAGAGACCTCATCAATGTTTTTCCATAATTCAACAGTGATCAGATAGTTAATGAATAATAAAACATTTCTCTACAATTACATGATGAATACAGCAGTAATATCTAAAATTATTAAACATCTATATCTTCCTTGTATAAATAAAATAACACTGGACTCTTAAATTTATTATTGGACGTCTCTCAAAACGGCAAACCTTCCAAGGTATGTTTATGTATGTTTTGCAATGATTGTTGAAAAAAAGTGAGTGACACATCTTAAAAATATCACAAAATATTAGAGAGCTAATTTATAAATAGTCAGTAACTGAGTAAAAGCTAAATTATAAAATATCAGTAAAAAATAAAATATAAGAATGCTGATTTTTGAAAATCAGTAACTGAAATCTTAGTAAGTTTTCTTCTAAATAATTTTGGAATCACGTTTGTGTATGGTGTTACTGTTTAGTTAGGGTATCAAAATATTGTGTCCCCTTTGAATATTAGACAGAATTACATTAATAATTATCTTCAGAAAAAAAAAACAAAAAAGTTTCTCTACTGGTTTACATCACTTCAGTAAATTCTGAACTGTGCTGCCTAGTGATGTAAAATCGGTATTATTACTGGTAATAATACGTCAACATTAGTAATTTAAAAAAAACAGCTTTTTAAGTAATACAAGTTTTTTTATTTCAAAACTGTAAAAACATTACGAAAAACAACAAGAACGTTTTTTTTTTGGAACTAGTCAGAATCAGAATGGACTACGTAATAGAGTGGATAATGGTAAACCATCTCCAACCGCGTCATCTGATTCTTCTCTCTCGTTGCTTAATTGAGTCTAACTTCGTAATCGATATCTTCTTTTTCTTCCTCAGTAGCTTCAACTATTCTTGAATTATCTTTTCATTTAGTAAATTATAGTTGTGGGCAATATAAGTTAGTTTTCTGGCCCTTTTCACAATAAGTCCGTTTTTTCTTTGCCGATGAATAAATCCATAAGTACTAAAGCTTCTTTTAATTGCGGCTGTTGAAGGTAAATTTAAAATTTCTACAGCCAATCTACTTATTTTCGAATTGGAATGCCCATCAAATAGGCCCAGATCTAGATTTTTCGCTGGAAATGACGAATTCCTTAGCAAAAATATTACCACCTCTAATTTCATACTATGCAAGTCCCAAGTCCCTCCATAATAAGATTTACTTGTGAAGAATACTTTGGATGACGCCTGGCAGTTTCATAGATGACTTCCGTTGCAATTAAATTTTCAGCTTCAGTTAAATGCTTGCCGCGTTGTGTTCGTTCTAATAACTAAGTCGTAAGATGAACGAGTTATGTATTTATTTTCTTGTACTTAATAACAATTACAATTAATTACAATAATTAAACACATTTTCTGGTTTTCATAAATCGTAACAGATAAATTTGATACTTTGTCGCGTAATATAGACCTTATTTTAAAAAAGCAGGTCCCTTTGCTTTAAAAAACGTTATCCACTTAAAGTTTGGCTGGAACAAGTCATAAGTTGCTTCTATTTGTAACCAAAATTCGTTTTGAAGAAAAAGTCGTAATGTATTTCATGAAAGAACATCACAAATATATGGGCTATATATATATATATCATCAACTGCTAAACTTTTTAATGAATGTTTAGTAAGCCAGAAAAATACTATTTCCAGGAGACTAAAACACTATTAAACAAATAAAACGATGATATAGGAAATGGGTGGAAAAGTTGCATTCTCATTTATATATCCTTATCTCAGTTTAATAATTAGAAGGGTATTGGAACAAAGTGATGTTTTTCTGGTTCAATTTGATAAACCATGCCAGAAAAATTTTATTTCCAGGAGATCCAAACACTATTAAAAGAA
The DNA here is from genome assembly GCF_022605725.1 of Anthonomus grandis grandis. Classification (NCBI taxonomy): domain Eukaryota; kingdom Metazoa; phylum Arthropoda; class Insecta; order Coleoptera; family Curculionidae; genus Anthonomus; species Anthonomus grandis. The sequence continues at coordinate 25,499,516 of NC_065550.1, read as the reverse complement.
TGAAACGATGATATAAGAAATGGATAAAAAAGATGGGTTCTCATTTATATATCTTTACCTCAGTTTAATAGCAAGAAGAGTATTGGAACAAAGTGAGTATTTTCTGGTTCAATTTGATTAACCATGCCAGAAAAATACTACTTCCAGGAAATCCAAGCACTATTAAAAAATGAAACGATGATATAGGAAATGGGTGCTAGGTTCTCATAATTCATGAGTTTTTTTTTATGTTAGCTCCGCTGCAGTGACAATAACTGGCCAAAAATGTTGCTAAATGTTGTTATCTTCGGTATGTATTGATTTATAAAATATCGAAAGAGGTGTATTAATAATACAATAAGATATAGAAGCATTTGTGCAATTTGACCATCCCTCCATTTGTAAGCTTCAGATAGGTGCTTCACTAATTTTTGAAAAAACTGCAGTTTTTACTCTAGTGTACTCGGGATTTGAGCAGTGGATTTGACAATTGGCAACGAGAGGATGGTTTATATGCGCAACTGATTGTTTCACTTTGTTACTATCGGAAACATTTCTTACACACAATTTTTCTTTTTTGAGAATTTTTACTACATTTTCAGGTATTTTGATACAATATTTACAGAAATAGCTGTCTTTATCTTTAAGATCGTAGTATCTCCAAACATCACTCTTCGGCTTAACCATATTACAAAATAAACAAAATGCATTTCGGGAAGAGTTCAACTTAAAAGTATTTAGACTCCCCAGTTCAAATATCATGTAACAAGGCAAAACAATTACAGTTAGTTAATGGAAATTGCACTGATAATAATAATAGTATTAAACAACACCCTTTATAACAATAATACCACTGATTATGATGAAAATAGGAAGACTGTTTACAAATATCGCATGTTTGCTACAGAATTGGCACAACTCAGGTTTCAAATTAATTTGGATATTTATATGGTTTAGTTCTTAATTTTTTCTCTTTTTTTTCGGTAAACTTCGGATCATTATCTGTAGTTACCAAATTTGAAAATGTGCGAGTTTGACAAAACGAGATAAAAAAAAAGGCGAAAAATACATGTCTAAATTATATAAAACTTACTTTAACATCCGTATGACGAGCATATAGTCGATTTCTTGAATAGGCTCCTGATTGGGTATAAGCATTTTCAACAAAATGTCGCACTGTTCTATTAAAAACCTGAAAAACAATACAGAATATTACGAAAAATAATGATAAGATAATAAAACATACTCATAAATCCAGTGTCTAGGCATGCAAAATAAAATTCAAATTTTAATAAAGCAATTCAGGCGCATATTTAAATCATACCTGGAGTGATCATCACAAGGCGAATGGTACTTCATCAAAGCTAAACATAAAGAGACGCTAGGGGCAAATTCATAAGAAAATTCTTCCCTTATTATTCTGTTGTGTTCGTCATCACCTGTCAGCATCCAATAATCATCACTCGCGGATTTTGTAGAAGTTGTATCTTCGCTTATTGAAGAATCACTAAAGGTTTGCCCGAAACAATCGTTACAAACTCGAACTAAAATGTCACCATAGGTAGGCACCTTGAAATAAAATTGTAAGTATTTTATAGTTCAACATGAAATATCGTACTATCATCCGTCTTTTTGAGCAGCTTGAACATATGACCCTTCCGCACCTTCTGCAATGATGTCGACGGTTGAACATTGAAAAACTACACATGCATATCATACACTCGATAACCTCGGTATTTCCGATCCAATCTTCTTTTGAAGGTACTTCTTCCGGCATTATAAATGCTATAAAAATATTAACTTAAGATGTTTAAAATGTATTTTTATCATTAACAAAAACTTGTTTTAGAAAGTTTTTAAAAGTTGAAGTAAGTATCTTTGAAAAATATGGAGGAATTGTTTGTTTATTCCTATTATTGATGTTTACCTTTTGATTCTGGATCCAAATTAATAGTATCCAGGGATTGCAGCAACTTATGCTCTGGTGTTCTTAAAAGTCTGGGATCTGGTTGGGCGATCACACGAAAATCCAAACTTTTTTCCGCGTAGCGCCTTATTAGCTCATCGATTTTTTCTACAGTTACTGATTCGCTATTAAATTCCGTTACTGGGATGTTTGATCTGATCTGATCCAAGACTGCCCCCAGTTTATCCAGCTTCGTGTTCATAATAAGAACCTCTATAATATCCAGAGGTTCCTTCATTAACACCAAAAGTTGCTGATCGAATTCAATGGGTGCAAACACCGATAACATTTTTAAACTTAGCAATATGTTACCGAGGCTTTCGTCTTGAGTGTCTTGGGTCAAATAATCTGCGATGAATTGGAGATGTTTCACGCTTTTGAGCATTTTTAAAAGCTTATGACATATTGTGGAAACTTTTTCTTCTGGGATCAGTTTTAAAATTTGGGTAATATGGTCTAGATCAATGTCCATGTCGAAGGCTCTTTCGAGGAAATTTTCATCGATACAAGCGATAAGGACATCTCTATTTTCGAAGAGTTCTATTAATTCAATGAGGAGGTCCACCTAAGTAAATAATGAAGTAAATAATCATGTTTATGACCAAAAAATTTATATCATATTATATAATATTGAGTAGGGGAGACCGGGGACAATTGAAACAGGGGACGGTTGAAACAGTCGCCATTTTTTTAGACGCGAAGGTAAAAACTCGTGTACGCAGCCTCACAACGTTTGACTAATTCCACATTTCTGCTCGACAGTGTGAAACTAGCAGTTGAGCAAAGTGGGTGTGTTTGCGCTCGGCTCTCTTATTTTATGTCAACAAAGTAATTTTTACGTTTCATCTAAAACGCGTGGAAACAAGAAATTTAAGTGTAAGTACACCACTTTTTTGTTTTTAATCAATTTTTTTATGTTTTGCTTAGGTTTAGCAGCCTAAACTTGTTAGTTTTAAGTAAAGAGTTTAAAGAAAAATAATATTTTGCAAAAAAAACCTGAAGGGGACAATTGAAACAAGATGTAAATAATTTTACGGGGACGGTTGAAACATAATTTATAGAATTGCTTTTAGTATTATTTTTGCGTAAACTGATTAACTGATTGTAAAAAACTCTCTGAGGGCTATTATTTTGTTATAGAATGCCACGTAAAAGGGTCAGAAAAACAAATAGAGGTACCAAATCCAACTTGGTTTACGAAAATGCATATAGGGAGGTTATTGAAAATGGAGCATCCGTAAGGTCTGCTGATTTTTTTGAACTGAATCATGTTACATTAGGCAGATTTATTAAGAAAAAGAAAGAATCTATTGAACAAGGGTCAACTGAAACTATAACAATGGGATATCGAGTATTTAACGTTGAGCAGGAAAAATCCATTGTTAAATACATAATAAAGGCATCTCAAATATTTTACGGTCTATCACCAAAAAAAATACGTAAAGTGGCCTACCAAATAGCTGTAAAATATTCATTGAATATGCCGAATACATGGACTAAAAACTCATTGGCAGGAGAAGATTGGTTTTCCGGGTTTATGAAACGTAATCCTGAACTATCAATCCGTTGTCCCCAGGCTACAGGCCTTTCAAGAGCGACCAGTTTTAACCCAACAAATGTACAACTTTTCTTTGACAATCTTGCCACGGTAATAGACATATATAAGTTCCAAGCGAAGGACATTTATAATATAGACGAAACCGGTGTTACGACGGTATAAAAACCTGCTAAAATCGTAGCAGAAAAGGGACGCAAACAGGTAGGGGCACTTACATCAGGAGAACGTGGCACTTTGGTTACAGTGGCAATAGCGGTAAATGCAACTGGAAATAGCATCCCACCAATCTTTATCTTTCCAAGATTAAGATATCAGGATCATTTCGTTCGTGACGGTCCACCTGGGTGCATTGGAGCAGGAAATGCTACTACAACCTTTGGATCGATCGATTTATGGTCCATTTAAAAAAGCTGTAAATTCAACTTGCGATTCTTGGATGAGAAACAACCCAGGCAAAACGATGACAATTTATGACATCCTCAGCATCGTTAAACAGAGTCTCTCTATGGTTTTAACACAATCTAATATTGTTGCTGGATTCCAGTGCACTGGTATATGGCCGTTTAATCGAGATATTTTTACGGCTTTAAATTTTGCTCTATCATATGTAACTGACAGACCTGCTCTCAAATATTTGCAGTTAAATATCCCCCAAGAAGTCCAGGCAGTAGGTTCAAGAGAGAATAAAGATTTAAGCAGCACTGATTCTTTTCCAAAATTAGTAAATTCTAACTCTCCAAGAGCGTCAACGAGCGGAACTGTTTCGTTAGAGCCACGAAGCACTCCGCCTCCAGTTGCATATATAAGTGTCCAGTCAGCCTCTAACCTCTCTTTGGATGTGTTTTCCCCTGAGCTAATAAGGCCGTTACCAAAAGCTCTTCCTCGGAAAACTACAGGAAAACGCAAAAGTAGAAAATCCACCATTTATACGGACACACCAGAAAAAGATGCTATTCAACAAGAATATGAAGCAAAAAAAAAGAAGAAAGTGAAAAAAAAAATTGGTGATCCAAAAAATACATCAAAAACACCAGTGTCCAAAAAAACTCGTCAACAGAATAGTCAGGACGATAGCAGCAGTGGCAATGAAGACTGTTTTTGTCTAGTATGTTTCTATCGTATAGAAATGGCCGTTCAGGGAAAAAAATGGGTGCAATGCATTGATTGCCACCGATGGTCACATGTAGAATGCACTCGTCAAGAAGATTTGTATATCTGTCAAAACTGCATGTCAGAATAAATATTCTACTTTGCTAAATTATCTTTATTTCAGCATTAGGATAATTATTATGTTGTATTTATAAATTGAATTTTATTTCAGTATTAGTATAAATATTTTGTTTATTCTTAATGGTGTTTCAACTATCTAAACGTGTGTCTAAAAGTGTTTAAACTGTCCCCGTCTCCGGGACAATTGAAACAATATACAAGGCTATATGCTTCATTTAATATCTTACGTGCATTATATAATAAGTAAAATAACCTGATTTAAAATATACAAGTCCAATGTCCTTGTAAAAAATTTTTTAGCTGTAAATATGATTTTCTCTAAGAGAAAAAAATAAATATTTGGAAAATGTTTCAATTGTCCCCGGTCTCCCCTAGGTTCAGGCTAATAGGAAAGTAGCCACTACTTTATTGACGACGTTTCAGATTTTTTAGAAATATAAAATGTTAAAGGAGACAAAGCACAGTATTGATTCTAAGCACTTAAGATCTTTATACAAAAATCTTATACTTATGTTAACCGTTAATAAAATTGAACATTAAAAGTTACATATTAATACCACCATCTCATTTACAACATTTCCTATTGTTACCCAAATTTATATATGTTCTAAACCCGTTTCAATCTTTGGGTGCTGAGAGTGGAATAAAATCCAAAACGTCAGCAAGAAAACTAATGATTTGACCATAAACTTTCATACACATTAAAACACAATTTGCCTACCCTTTTACTGCTTAATAAATTTTGTAATATTTCATTTGGTTGCACGTTACACATCTCATAAAAAGCCGCCCTGGACGATATTTTGAGCACAGACATGACCTAAAAATAACATATTAAGACAGGTTGTCCTCAAATGGCAACATCTATTACCTTTTTACTATGTTTAATGTGCTTTAACTGAATCCTCAACTCTTCCAGCTCTGACTCTTCTTTACCACCTTCAAAGGCAGTTATTTCGGCATTAATCATGTCAATACAAAAGTCTTCTGGCCATACATTTATATTCTCCCGTAACAAGTTTACTCTGGTTTCAGTGTCTCGAATGAGTAAAACATACTTATAAAATTTACATTCAAAAGCGTCTCTAATTAAATGGACCAACACCTTGTCCCTCAATTCGTAAAATTGTTGGTCTTTTATAAACTGCTTCTCCGAAATGCTTTCCAGTAGGTTAAAAAGCTTTATCCAATTAGTAGTTTTTAAATTATCTTCGTTCATTTCTTCGGCGGTTTCCAAACTATGAGTAGAATGGGTGGATGACAACATGAAATCACAGGTTTTCATCTCTTCTTCTATGTATTCTTTGACTTTTTGGTAACTTATTTCGTTCTGCAGTGCTGTAACTATTTGATTGTCCTTAAACAAGCATTGCAAATGGCCAATCTTTGGTAGACGCAAGTAGTTAATGAAATATTTTATTCGGGACTCTCCGCAGTCTAGTTCGACATTTTCCACGCCATACATTTCCATTAGAATCAAGGCTAGAAGCCAATTTCTCTTTTTTATGTAAGTTATGACAGCCTGGTTGGGAGGATATAAGGTGTTTTCTGGGTACAATTCATCTTTGGCGACATTCTCGTTGCTGTACAGGTTAACTGTAGGGAAGCAATTGCCAACAACATGATATAAAAAGTCGAGTTTAAGCTTGCCAAAATATTTTTCAAATTCTGAAGGATCGAGATTATGTTCAAATAGCATTTTACCTATGAGCTCCGCTCTGTTGAAGTTAACTATGTTGAAATATGAAGAATTTTTTCCATTAGCAACCAGTTCCGATAGATCCCGTTCGATATAAAGTACTTTGGAGAAAGCTTTTAAATAATTAAATAGTTTCTGCATATACTTGACATGTTCTTCTGATCTTCTTGGAGATGTGTCTTCTAAATAATCTATGCAGTGCTTATCAAGATTTTTCAGGCACTTGTGGCTTGGGTGGTCTTTATTTAAACATCCAACTTCATCAAGCATTAGACTTTCGTAAAGTTCTGAGTAAAGCTTTTCAAGTTTTATGTAAAATTCTTCTTCCTTCTTATATATGTCTCGATCTAAAACGATTTGTGGGTCAAGCATAATATTTGATAAAGTCAAGTATTTTTCTCCAGCGATCTCATTAAACAGAATAAGCAATTTTCTGCTGAATATTGAAAATGATGACTCCTGCTCGCTTAAAGTATTGTATTTGGAAGCCAGATGTAGTAACGCCCTAGAATCATCAAACGATTCTGTATGGGAAATAGCCAAATCCAATATGTTCATCATAATTTCACTTCCTGACTTATAATGCTCCAGAAATGGATACTCTTCCACAAACCGCTCAATCAATTCGTCTGATTCACGGCATTCTTCAATAAAGTTTTTACGGAAAAAATCTTCTACAATGTCATCAAATTGCAGTTTTGCACTGGAAATGGTCAGGTCAGGAGTGTCTTTTTGAATCCTACGTACTCGGCAAGTCGTGCTCAGGGTTTCTTTAAGATCTTGTAATTTTTTTGTAAATAAGATCTCTTTGGCAAAACTGGTGGACTTGAGGTTGAAAATCTGAAAAACAAATAGATCACATCATCATACTTTCTGAACTTGATGACTTTTGTCAGGTTGAAAATGTCATTTCATGAGATTCTTATAATTGCTCTTGCTTCAAATGTATTATGCATATGGCCTCCTGAAATCAAAGTAAATCTAAAATATCAAGAAGAGTTCGAAATATCTGAAACGTTAGAGCAGTCAGATGTGCAAGATATTTATGATGAGGAGGAGCTAATACAAGAAGAGGACTTTAAGACTCTGAACCTGTTCAAAAAGGGAAATATTAATAAATATTTTAGGCTTCATGGTATGGCTAATAGAATCAATAGTAATATTAAAAGTATAAATGAGAACGATGAAAATTATCTGAAGAGGTTAGTGGCCAAAGTTGATTTTTTGCATAAATATCCTGAATTTAATCCAGATGTTGAGGAATCTAAACCATTTGTTGCTGGTTTTGTTAATGCCAATAATGATATTATAAAGGTAACGAATATTTATTTAATTTTCTTTTCAACGTTTGTGACATTTTTACACAAATGACTTATTCTAAGATGTTCTTATGAACTAAAGGTTTAAACCTAGATCTACTAATGTTAAATATATCAAAGTGCTCACAATGTTTATTTAAATTCAATGATCGGCTAACAAGCAGATTCCAGGTCCAACAGTTAGCTATATGAAGAAGAGGATGATTGACAAACATTTAGGATTTTTTATAAATCCATCGAGTACATCAGCTAATTTTATCAAAAATAATATACAGGGTGATTTTTAACCTATGCGCATAAACTTGGGAAATGATAGCTGATGAGTAATAATGAAAAAAAATTTAGTAAAATATTTTTAGTTTTGGAGATATTCATATTTTTTTAAATGAAAAACGTGTATTTTTTAATGTGTTTAATTTAAACTAATTTAAAGCAACTGTTCGAAGTTGTTTCCATTATTTTCGATACAGACTTGAGCTCGTCGAATCCATGAAGACGTACACGCACGGGCCAAACCAGGCTGTAGGCGAATTGCGTCACTGGCAGCGTTTATGCGATGTCGTAGCTCTTGCTCAGTATCAACTTCGTTTACATACACCATTGTTTTCATATGACCCCACAAATAAAAGTCTAATTGATTAAGGCCATGCGAGCGAGGGGGCCACCCAACTGGACCATCACGGCCTATCCATCGTCCGGGAAACACACGATCTAAATGTTGTCGCACTGGTCGTGAAAAATGTGGTGGAGTACCATCATGAAGAAACCACACACTGGTAAATTGTTGCGCAAAAATATTAAATACCGAGCACCAGGCAAACGATTTTCCAGAATAAAAGGTCCGATGAGCATCCCATTCAGAATTCCAGCCCATACATTTACAGAAAAACGTTGTTGAAAGTATGTTCTCCGTGTAATATGCGGATTTTCCAAAGCCCAGTAATGAGTGTTATGAAAGTTGAAAATTCCATTGCGCTTAAAATTTGCCTCATCCGTAACTAAAATGTTCATGGTAAAGTTTGGGCTTAACTGCTGGTGATGTAACAATCACTCACAAAAGTGTACTCGAAGCGGCAAATCTCTTGGAAGTAGGGCTTGTAGCCTCTGCGTGTGAAACGGGTACAGCAACTCGTGCCTTAAAATTTGCCAACTTGTAGATTGCGATATTCCAAATCGCGCTGCAATTGTCTTAGAGCTAATTCCAGGTTGTTCTTCGATAACTTCTAAAATATCCTCCTCCAGATTTAGAATGTGCCTAGGTCTAATAGCTTCTCCATCTTGTCCAGGCCGCGGCCGCAAATTGCCAGTTTCTCTACTCCGCTGAATAACACGTAAGAAAGCCCCACGTCTCGGGTTATATCTTCGGGGAAATCTTTGGGCATACAGATCAGCTGCTGCCACTGCATTCTGATGCGTTTCTCCGTAAACCAAAACCATGTCGACAAGTTCTTCGTTTGTAAAAAATGTGCGTCATTACATTTGACGCTTTTATTTTGTTCGTGTGAAAATAAAGATCGAAAACTATATTACTCATTATTGATCTTCATCTACCATTTCCCAAGTTTATGCGCATAGGTTGAAAATCACCCTGTATATGTAGTAAAATGAAAAATAGCATATTCTCCGTTTTTCAGCATGGTTTTCTTAAATCGAAGTCCACTTTTAGTAATTTAAATAAATTCTACTCAAGTTTTACTACCCAAAAATAAATACTACCCGAGTTTCTTCTGGAATATTATTAGATAAACTAAGATATGAATTTGGATTTCATGACAATTTAATAGTTTTTTAAAAGATATCTTTGTTATTTTTATCATTGGTAAATAGTATTACAAAAGTTTTTAAAAAATCAACAGGTTTATTGTTTGGGGATGACTTGGAAAATTTACAAGATAATAAAAAGCCTTGCCGACTGGTAGGAATTAAATTATCAATAGAGAATAAAATATACTTTAATAATGTGTGGTACTTTCATATGATAGAAAAGAACACAGTATTAGGTAAGCATTTAAATTGAATAATGTGTTTCTTAAACGCGTCAATGAGGTTGACTTAGGAGTAGTCTTTGATTAAAAACTAACATTTATACCTTATTGTAAACACATTACAAATAAAGCATCTCAAATTTATGGGTTCCTAGTAAGACACACTACAGAGTTCTATAATCCAGCGAGTTTGAGGCCGCTGTACTATGCCTACATAAGAAGTTTAGTAGAATATGTGTATAATTTGGAACCCATACTATGAATGTTACAAATATGACTTACAGCATACTCAAAACAAAATGGAGCTGTACATGTTTCTTTGAGACAATAAATATTACAATAATAATGCCTCTTCAATTAAGTTATGTAATATTTAGAATATGGAGTCACTTGAGAGACATAGATTCAACTTTACTGTAGTGGATCTTTTTAAATTGCTAGATGGCCTTTCTGATTTGTTACCTCCTATATCTAAATTGGCCTCTTTTCAGTATCTGTAAAAATTTAAAAAAATGTAATTAGTTTATAGTTCAGTAAATTAATTTGGATTTAGGATTCTACTTTGTAATAGGTTTACTTATACCCAGTGTAATATAATCTGTAAAATGCAAATAAATAAATAAAAGCTCAGGTATATTAAGATATGACGTAGTTTGCTCAACATTAAGTGAAATATCTTGGCATGACAATTTATATCTGACAAATTTAATAAACTTGTGTTGTACCATCTCCGGACAGTTTGTATGTACCTGATAATATGGTGACCAAATAATGTTTGAGAACTCTAATATAGATCTGACCAGAGATGTGTACAAAGTTTTAACAGTCTTTACTACCTCTTTTAATTAATTCCAGCATTCTATTTGCTCTACCCACAATAATGTCATAGTGTTCTGAAAACCAAGATCTTCGATTACAGATACTTCCAAAAGACCAGTATCATTAATGTGATATTGAGCAGGTACCTACTGGTTCAATTGATCTGCTAAAGCGCATAAAGTAGCATTTAGATATATTAAGAGATATGTTTCTAAGACACCAATTGAAAATAGTGTTTAGATCTGTTTGCAATATAATTAGGTCTTGTAAAGAATTTATTTGATGTCATGAAGTTTGATGTCAATCAGCAAACAGTATAAAGGAGGATATTGAATCTATTAGTTAATTTATAAATAGACATTTGTCATTAAGTGCGGATATTTATTTGTTTTGTTATTTAGGATGAAGACACTATATATTTTGGAGATTCAGGGCGAAAGTCTGGCCCAATAATCCAAAAAGTTGAAAAACGGCGCAGTGCTGAATCTAATATCACTGACTATGATTATGATAAACTAAAAAAAGAATATGAGGATTCTCTACAAAAAGCAGAAAATAAAAAGGATGCAGCCAAATATAAAGAAGTGAAAGAAGACGAAAGTCCTCAAGAAGCAGTACAAACATTAGTAGAGTTTAAGGCCAAAAATTGTACTGAAGAAGAAAAAACTGGTTTAGGTTAGTGAAAAAAAAAAAGATTTTAAGGTTTTTGGGATTTGATTTAATAATTTTTAGGTGTTGCTGCCATCAGATGTTTCCTTACGGAATCTCAGCAAAAACATTTAAATAAAGACCAAAAGTTCTATATGGCAAAAAAAGTATTGCTAATTGCTTTAATATGGATTATAGTTTATATATTAATTGCTGTTCCATTATGGTGTCAATATGGTAAATCTTAATTGTTCTATAGTAGTAAATAAAGGCTCTTATACAATAATATAGAAAATCATAATAGTTCACATTGGCCTTAGCTACTTTATGTAAGAAGATCCTGAAAAGCTAGATTACAAATTTTATTATATTGAAAAAATACTTGTTTGGTCAAACTATATTGAACTTATATTTTCATTGAAGGGTGGTGCTGTTGTTGCTGCAGGTGCAAATTTTGTCACCCAAGAGAATTAATAGAAGAAGTGAAAACATTTTATGAGAATAACCCTGCCGGAGTTTATGTTGATGATAGTGGAAATATAAAAAAATATAAGCCATCAACCTATGAAATATATGCTGAAAAAAACTTGAAAAAAGCTATAGATAGACTATAATATAAGATTATTGAGTTGTATAATAATTTATCAGTATTTTTGACTCAATCACACATTTAATTTATCACAATTTCAATTAAAGATTTATGGGCTTTTTACCTGTAAGACTTGTGTGGCTCTACCAAAATCTCCAGCTTTTAAACAAATATTGATAAGACTATCAGGTTGGGCCAACATGTAATATAATAAATTTGTTTCACATTTCAAACTGCTAACTACATTCACAATCAATTCAAGCCTCCAAATAGCATCTAATGTAAGTTTATGCAAGTTATTCAACTTTTCGAGGCTTTCTGGCTCATTTTCATATACTTTTTTAAACTTTAGTTGTTCGAGAACATTTTTTAGTGTAAATAAAATGATCCTTATTTCTTTTTCATTGAATATATACTTGTCATATTCCAGCTTTTTAGTACATGGTGAAATTAATTGGCTATATTTGAGAAAAGATGAGGCAAAAATTAATTCAAGCAGCTCTAATTGCTGTGAATGGTTGTTGATACTTAATAGTTTTGTTTGGATATCCTCAACAATACTACCGACATTTATGGTTTTTTCTGGTCCACAGTTGGGGAGTAGAAGTTTGTAAAGTTGTGCTAATATAGAAAAACATATAAGGGTATTACTTTGACTCTTAATATCCTCTGTATGAGGCACTTTTGTATCATCCAGAGCTTGAAACCATTCAATTAATTGTAAATGATGTTCATTTAAATTAAGACTGTCGGAAGCTAAATCTAAAGTGCTGTTTTTACTTGCAAGATTTATAAAAACCTCATTTGTAATCTCATTATCTAGTTTTTGAAAAAATTCATACATATTTATAATATACTCTATCTCTTTTACATAATATTTCCAAAACTCATCTACTTCAATGCTGTTATTACATTCCAATATATTTTCTTTTATCATTACCACATTAAATTCTTGACCACAGTTGTTTACAGTCATATTAATAAGTTGTAAATAATTGATTTTATTAATTAGGACTGTGGGTAATATTTCTTTTGTCATGTTATTGCTATATTTAAACAACTGATAAAACCAGTGCCTTTTGTCATAAATTGTGTAATCAAAAAGCACACAAGGATCTTTAAGGGCATCTTTTGTTGTGATATCCATAATAGACATTTCCCAATTCATACAACATTTTAGCAACTCAAAATTGTTGTTTCTTAATAATGAAAAATATAAAATGTCTTTATAAATCACTTGGTTTTCCAGTAGCTTCCACGTCTTACTCAGTATATGGTCTAAATCGCCCTCTGTGGCTTGTAAGGCTGAAAACTTCCTGTAAAATAAGTCCTGATATTCAGGAGTTTTTCTTTCCAGTAGCTCTTCTATTAAACTATCCATGATTCTAGCTGTTCACACCTTTTAAATGATAAAAACTATACTTCACATTGAACATAAATATTAAAACTGTTTTTACACTATCTGATTTAATTATAAGAGGAAAATATTTGGTAAACAAATCAAAGCCACAAATAATAACAAAAATTTCAATGGTATTTATTTGTCTGGTTGGGATCAGCTGATGTTGACAGTTAAGTTTGACTTTGCCAATGTCATGATTCGACGATGTTGCCAGACTTACACACCTCATAAGGGCGGAATACAAATTTGATTATAATAAAACTCTCGAATGAGCCAATAGTCCAAATTAAAATCAGGGTAATATTAAATGTTGACCTTATTACCTATTTATTCTCTAGACGTTTTATGCAATATTTTGAAAGAAACATCGTTTTATCTTTCTTTTTTGTATTCTTCTAGAAAGAGATAGAGAGTGTGCAGAACGCACAAAAGCAAATCGCCATTAATATCAGCTGACATTTCGGACATATTTCAAATCAGCTGTTATTACGTCAAACCTTAAAAATATTTTCCAGAATCCAGATTCCAATGGGATTTTAGGGAATTCTATTTTCACTTTTTCGCTTTTCCGATTCCGATCCAAAACAGTTGAAAATAGCACGTTGTAATGTTAAGTACGCATTATTAATTGGCGATAAAAATGAGTGAACAACGTGAAAGGTTCAAATACAAAATTTACTACACAGCTTTAAATGGAATGTCCATGACTATGTATACTGTGTTGTCCAGTCTGGAACAAGAGGAAGCGAATTCTTTATTAAATGAGGTAAATATTTGGTTTTAATTTGGCAAAGAACAGGGTTTCCTTTGTTCTAAAACTGTCTGGATTCAGGTTCATTGTCATCCTTTTGTTTAAAAAGAAATGGTCAACTTTTAAGACTCTTCTCATGTAAACCCTTTGGTAAGAACATGTCCTTAAGACACAGTACGTATTTCTTCACAGTTACAGATAATATTTGTATATTAAACAATGTGCTTTAAACTGTTAAAGTATTATCATGTAAATAATAATACAGATGCAGTTCCTTCTACTTTCAGTGTGCCTTGCCTTCACATGCTCTTAAATTCTAGATCTTCCAATAAACTCATTAATCCAGGTTATAACAAGGCGTGTAGTAGTAGTACTTGACTCCAAGGATATTGTTTTTGCAGTAGCAGCATTATTGGTCTTTATTTTGATGTTTGTAAAACTTTAAGATTTTTCTTTTTATATTACTGTTCCTTATAAACTGACAATAGTTTAAAGGACTATGTCAAAAATTATTAATTACCTCTTTTAGTGAAAAATACTATATTTCACTGTGATTTTATTAACAGTAAGGAGTCAAACTTTATGTATTTTAAGAACTGTTTATCTTATCACCTCCTCTATCACTATCACCTTTGGTTAGACCATGACTCTTGAATTTTACTTAGGATCTAATTTCTTTTATGTTTATCGAAACAGTAGTAAATATTATTATTTATAGTACCACATAGACACCTCTCATATCTCAGGGAAAATAATAATAGAGATTTTTCTTATTTATTCAAATTCAGAAGCAGTTCAAGTTTAAATTATTTAGACTAGCCTGAAGGGAATTGATCCAAAATAAATATAATTTCAAAACAAAAAAACTAACAGTTAATATTACCATAAATTTATCCAGGGTGAAGTACATGTAGCAGTAGATGAAGGATCAGTGGCGTAACTACCGGTGTTCCACTGTGTTCCATCGAACACGGGCCCCCAGAGCGAGCTCCGCTTACTACTGCTGACTGATATTGGAAAAATTTTTAAAGAACTTTCGGCTATTTAAATTTTTTCCTAACATTTTATTAGTTATTACCTGAAAAATCTGTCCTGTAAAGTTGCAGGGGGCCCCCAAATACTTTATAATTTTAATGTTTGCAAGATTATCAAATTTTTTTTTGCAAAATTTTCGTTTTGACCGTAAACTATAAAAATATTTTCTAATGTTTTTGAGTATAGAGTTTTTATAGAATATATGGGGCCCCTACCAAATTTATGGTTACTGAAAATCATATTCACATTTTTCTACATTTTTATTTGATAATGATCTACTGGGGAAGATATTTAAAGCAAAGAAAATTGGACACTTTGTTTGTAAATCTAGCCTACTTCAGGCATTAAAAAATTAAGATATCTTCGTGTCTTGGGCCAAATAATGCAAATACAGGTGGGGGGCCCCGACATTCAGCTCCTTGAACTTTATTAAGGTTTTTTCACGGGGAACAATGACAAGAAAAGCATCGAGATTTCATAAAAAGTAAGATTTTATGTAATGGAAAGTTGAAAAATTTATATTTTTCTGGAAAGGTAAAATAATTCAAGTTTTTCCAATGAAATTTTTTCAAACAATTCATAAAAATTGATTTAATCAATCAAATCTGCACTTTTTATTTACTGATTATTATGCTATCCCTAATTTTAGCGTCATTCAATGAAGTTCTTTAAAAAAATATTTTTAAATTCAAAATACAAAATTTAATATTAAAATTTTTTATTTTCAATTTCAATATCTAAAGTTAAATTGTGAAACAATAAATTGAAAATATAAACTCACGAAAAAGCATTTCGATTAATACAACAAAACCTATGTAATTTTCATTATAAAAATATTTTTATTCAATAAATTATTTTGAGATTGAAAAATGATTGTATTTTCACTTATGATATGCAAGGACCGAAAAAACAGGGGGCGGAGGGGGCTCCCGTTGGTGTAGGGGGCCCCGTACGATTTTTCGAACACAGCAAATTTCACCGTTGTTACGCCACTGTGAAGGATCCTGTTCACTTCACAATCTTTATTTCAAGAATCCCGACGCGTTTCGGTTGTTAAACCATTGTCAAGATAAAAATGATATTATTACAAAATGTCCATAAAAAGGTTAAAAAAACGACACACATAACATTAAAATACATCAATCCAAAAAAAAAAAAATCGAAACGCGTCAGGATTCTTGAAATGATTGTGAAGTAAACAGGACCCCTCGTCTATTATTTTGCTTTGCGTAACAGTTAATAGTTGGATATGAAAATGAGTGACCAATGTGAAAAGTTCAAATACAAAATTTACCACACAGCTTTAAATGGAATGTCCATGACTAAGTATACTGTATTGTCCAGTCTGGAACAAGAGGAAGCGAATTCTTTATTAAATGAGCTAAATATTTGATTTTAATTTGGCAAAGAACAGGGTTTCCTTTGTTCTAAAACTCTCTGGATTCAGGTTCATTGTCATCCTTTTGTTTAAAGAAATGGTCAACTTTTAAGAGTCTTCTAATGTAAACCCTTTGGTAAGAACATGTATTTAAGACACAGTACGTATTTATTCATAGTTACAGATAATATTTGTTTGTTAAATAATGTGTAAAGTATTATCATGTAAATAATAATACAGATGCAGTTCCTTCTACTTTCAGCGTGACTTGCCTTCCCATGCTCTTAAATTCTAGATCTTCCAATAAAGTCATTAGTCCAGGTTATAACAAGGGGTGTAGTAGTAGGACTTGACTCAAGGGATATTTTTATTGCAGTAGCAGCATTGTTGGACTTTATTTTGATGTTTGTAAAACTTTCAAAAAATCTTAAGATTTTTCTTTTTAAATTGCTGTTCTTTATAAACTGACAATAGTTTAAAGGACTATGTCAAAAATTATTAATTAGCTCTTTTAGTGAAAAATACTATATTTCACAGTGATTTGATTAACAGTAAGGAGTCAAACTTTATGTATTTTAAGAACTGTTTATCTTATCACCTCCTCTATCACTATCACCTTTGGTTAGACCATGACTCTTGAATTTTACTTAGGATCTAATTTCTTTTATGTTTATCGAAACAGTAGTAAATATTATTATTTATAGTACCGACACCTCTCATATCTCAGGGAAAATAATAATAGAGATTTTTCTTATTTATTAAAATTCAGAAGCAGTTCAAGTTTAAATTATTTAGACTAGCCTGAAGGGAATTGATCCAAAATAAATATAATTTCAAAACAAAAAAACTAACAGTTAATATTACCATAAATTTATCCAGGGTGAAGTACATGTAGCAGTAGAAGAAGGATCCTGTTCACTTCACAATCTTTATTTCAAGAATCCCGACGCGTTTCGGTTGTTAAACCATTGTCAAGGTAAAAATGATATTATTACAAAATGTCCATAAAAAGGTTAAAAAAACGACACACACATAACATTAAAATACATCAATCCAAAAAAAAAATAATCGAAACGCGTCGGGATTCTTGAAATAAAGATTGTGAAGTAAACAGGACCCTTCGTCTATTATTTTGCTTTGCGTAACAGTTAATAGTTGGATATGAAAATGAGTGACCAATGTGAAAAGGTCAAATACAAAATTTACCACACAGCTTTAAATGGAATGTCCATGACTATGTATACTGTATTGTCCAGTCTGGAACAAGAGGAAGCGAATTCTTTATTAAATGAGGTAAATATTTGGTTTTAATTTGGCAAAGAACAGGGTTTCCTTTGTTTTAAAACTGTCTGGATTCAGGTTCAATGCCATCCTTTTGTTTAAGGAAATGGTGGTATTTAAGACACAGTACATAATTTATAATAATATAATGAAACAAAAAACTGACACTTATGAAAGCAATATTTTACATTATCAATTTAAACGGCCTGTGGAAGTCCTGAAGATGGTGAAAATTTATGAGAACAGAACAGGTTACAAAAATTGATATATTTAGTAACTAATAATGAATTTATTTACCAATATATAAAAACCAAATAAACATCAGACATCAAATATTTACAAGTAAAGGTTGCTTTTATAGAGTGAGAATAGATTTAATAACAAAAGTATACCAATTATGTATTTTAACAATCACACTATTGGCACTCTCAACACTATCCAAATATAACTACTAAATCTACATAATTAAATATTTCTAATTGATTATTTCACAAAAGGACATTACACCATGAAATTGTCAGGGTTGAGTGATAAATGTGATTATGAGTATTAGCGATTCTATACTTTTCAAAAGCAAGTCTATATATTTATAGAAATATATCGTCGTTGAAGTACTACTACCTCGTAAACCCACAAATGAAATTTTTCATGAGATGAAAAAAACTATTTTTTATTTAAAGTATTTAACTTAGAGATTGAATATTTTTGTAGATAATCTATTTTCACATTTAACATTATTCGAAATTAAAGTTTTTTACTAATTTTAATTATATAAACATTTTTCGCGGCATACGAGGTATTGTAATGAATATCTTGTTTTAGGACTGGGATACACAGTTTACCCTTTGTAGACAAAACACTTTGTTAGGAACAAATACACGTATTTTTTATTAATAACTAGGCCTAATTTACAATGGTATGAAAATATTAAACTTCACTGTATGTTAAATTGTCATAAAAACTATGACAGTCTCTGGGTATAACGGATTTTAAAGCTTTTCTTTTCTCATTATACATGACTGGCCACTCCACAACATCTAACACCTTTTTTGGCCTCTGTGGAAGCTCTTTCCAGTTGACATCAAAACCAAGTTTGTAATAAATTTTTTCATTAGGCAAATATCTGAGTGCTTTGATGTCTGTTACTACGGGATCATTTACAACCTTACAAAAAACATAATTTTAATTAATAAACTTAATGATATTAATATAGTTAAGAAACATTTTACTTTTCCTGGTCTGAGAATTATATTGATGAAATCTTTAAAATCTGTATACTCCATACACACAAAATCATAAGGGGCTGGCTTAGATCTTGCTTCTTTTGAATTGCGCAAATAATCACTGGGTAAGTGTATGTCTTTTCCTTTTATTTTTCTTTCAATACAGCTGTGGACGGAGTCGCATTCCATCTGTGTATGCCCAACTTCTAAAAATTTCTGAACAATCTCCACATTATTAATCACAGCATAATTGAGTAAGGCATTTGACATAATGCTGTTCCGATTTTGGTATGTGCGTCCATCGCTGTAGATTATAATTGGACCAGATTCATTTTGACATTTTATATCCAAATATTTCAGCAAACAGGTCACAAATGTTGATGCTGTCATATCAGCATCAGTTTCTGTGAACCAAAAGCAAGTTGCCTGATGAGAAACTATATCATAAACAGTAAAATTATGACAGCATAGTTTAAGCTTTAAAAAAATGGCACTGGCTTGAACGAATGGACAATCTTTAACTGCTTGCAAATCAACTGTTAAAACGCGTCCTGTTTCATTAGTGTTTGCTTCCTCTTTGTCTTTGTTCTTCTCATGCCGAGCCCTATCCTTTTTGCGTCTATGAACACTCCATTCTTCATCTGAAAGTTGCCCTACTTTATGTTTAGTGCATAAGTCACACTTGTCCTTTTTTATGGGATAAAATGACAAATTTTTAGAATGGAACATACTATTGAAGAGCATTCTAGATAGGATATGATCTGTTATCTTTATTACAGGTTTCCTTATACAAATTAAAGAGGTGAGTTAAGCTTTCAACAGTGGTTTCTAAATACAATTTTGTAGAACTGGAAAGAGCATAATGTGATGGCAATTTAGGCAACTTGTCAAAAAATTCTTTAAGGTATTGTATTGTTGCTTTGTCAGCATCTTTATCTGCTCTAAAAGAAGGTTTTTTCTTTTGTTTCTTAACTTTTGTTAAAGTAGTCATACCAAGATCTCCTTTTTTTATCCAATCCTGAATCGAAAATTCGCCCAAGCACAATTTTGTAGAAACATCTTTTTGCAAACTTGTAGTTTCTCATTCTTAATGGATAAAAAATATTGCAAAGTTTTTTTTCGCCTACTGTCTTCTGTTTTCGTATAGGCTCTTTTTGGATTGCTCTTTGTTACATGGTTTATAACAAAAATTTTTCGTTGGTCCCAATTCATTTCATTCCAGAAACTTTTAAATATTCTAAGGCGATCTTCTTCAGATATTTTTGTACAGTGCTTATTTTTGACTCTAATACATTCCTTTGATTTGCATTGGCGGTCCTAGTTTTCGAGCCTCTTTGGGAATATTATTACTAACTTTGCCGTCTTTTCTACTGTAACCCATGTATGGTTGTCCTTCCATTCTTTGTCGCTTTGTTTTATTTTTGCCCTACCTATCCTCTTGACGCTTAATGCTTCGTTTTCATGCTTCTAATAGAACCCACAGAAACACTTTACTTCAACAAGTCTTAACCGCGACTAAAGCGCGTTACGAGGTATTAACTTAATCATTTAGTAAGTCATTTGTGGGATACGATATATTCGAAATATTCCTGACTGTGGGTTAAGAGATATTGCCTACAAAAATATGGCCAAGTAAAATTTTTGTTGTATACAATGCATTAACGTAGAATTCGGTTCAATGCCACAAAAAACAAAAATTTGATTTTTTGTGGTTTACGAGGTATTAGTATTTCAACGACGATGTAGACTTTGGTATTAGGTCTAAAATTGGACGAACAATCTGTTGAAACATTCATAATCACCCTTTCACCCAAGGGCAAAATAATTTTTTTTGTTCCATTCACACATTTCTAAAATCTTACATATTTTCATTGTATTTTTTCTTGGCTTACTCTTGATCAATTCCTTTAATTTTATTTTAAAAGGGTGAATGCAATTTATATTGTGACAGGAAGTTCTACATGAGTTGTATTTATTCTTGGCAACAAACCAGTCAAATCTTTTGATCGAGTGGAGTGACTAATGACCTTAGGTTTTTTTAAATTTTTTTAAATTCTCTCATGGCTACAGATTGACAATATAATCGCGTTAAATAACATTTATTATTTTTTTAAATTAATATCAATAGCAATCTTTGGACAATCTAGCAGTCTTATGTACGTTTTCAGAGCACCATCGGATACCAGAATCTCACATGTTAGGTAGGGTTGTATAAGTGCTATGTATAGGGTTTTTAAATATGCAATATTGAAATACGTTTTTAGAATTTTAAATTTGTTAATACATGTAAATATCATGCAAAGAGGACTAAACTATTTATATTTTAAATATTACATTCAATAAGATCCATCAGTCAGTTTATAGTTATAATAGTAGTTACATAAATTCCATAGTTTTTGTACCTTTGAAGTTGTGAATTTGCTTTGACCATTATTGTACTTTAATGGTAAATTAATGGAATTTAAATTTAAAATTTTATGAATCAATGTTTACTCCTTCTTTTTAGAATCTTCTTGATGAAGAAGGTCAAGAATGCAGCCCCTTGGTCATAGCATCAAGATATGGTCATGAGAAGGTTGTAAGAGTTTTATTAACCAAGTTCAAACCAGACATTGAACATGAAAGCACTGTAAAGTTTGATGGTTATGTCATTGAAGGAGCCACCTCTTTATGGTGTGCAGCATGTGCAGGTATATATTATTGGAATTTTGTTCCAATGTGATGTTGAAGTTTTAGAAAGCCTAGCAGTAAACCAAATAAATAGTCACTTATCTAAAGTTAAACTCAGGTTAAAGCTGTGATTATGATAAAATGTTCACTTTAATTATATGAGTTGATTTTCACTGACGACTGTAAAATTTAAGAAATTAAGTACAAATACAAATTATATTGGTAAATTTTGATTCTTAGGTCACCTTAATGTAGTAAAAACACTAGTAAAAGCAGGAGCAGATGTTAACCATGCAACAGCAACAAATTCTACCCCATTAAGAGCAGCCTGTTTTGATGGCAGGTTAGACATTGTAAAATATCTAACAAGACATAATGCTGACATCCATCTAGCCAATAAATATAACAACTCTTGTTTAATGATAGCTGCTTACAAGGGACATGTGGATGTGGTATGTCTTAATCCCTAAATATAATAATGTAAATTAAAAAAAAAATTATTAGGTGAACTACCTTCTTGAATGTGGCGCAAACCCAAATGAAAGAGCCCTATGTGGGGCATCAGCGCTTCATTTCGCTGCTGAAAGTGGACATGTGGAGGTGGTCAAAGAACTTTTATCATATGATGCAAAATTCTTTTCAAATGACACTGGGATGACACCAATTAGGTCAGCTGCGGAGAGAACAAGAGAAGATGTTGTCAAGTTCTTAATAAAACAGCCTGGAATTAGCAAAGAGGAGAGGATAGAAGCACTTGAACTGCTCGGTGCTTCTTATGCTAATGATAAGGAGAATTATAACATTGAAAAGGCTTTTATGTATTTGAAACAGTCAATGGAATTGAGGTGAATCATTAAACTTAATTAATAATTTTTTTAAACATAATTTATTTTAGGTTTAGTGATCCTGAGAATCCTATAAAAAAACCAATTGTGCCTCCAATAGCTGCCTATGAACACTGGGTGGAATGTCAGAATATGGCCGAGCTACAAGCCATTCGACAAAATAACAATAGTTTACACATGGAATCTCTGACTATTAGAGAAAGGATTTTGGGGGTGCATAATCCCGAGTTGCTACATCCTATAATATATCGGGGAGCAGTTTTTGCAGATAATGCGAGATTTGACAGGTAACTTAATTTATTTTGGCAAATTATCTGGGTTGTTGATTAATTATGATAAATTTGAGGAAACCGTTCCAGGTGGCTTAAGATGAAATATTAGGATTATATTTTTGGCATCCTTTGTACAATTTTAAACTATTCTGCAATTAACATTTGTCACGTTAGATTCTTGTTTAAGATAAAAGCTAATTATAGACGAGTGTAGCAAACAATTCTACAGTTTTTAATGTGAAAAAAATTGGCACTATTATTAGCTTCCCAACAGAACTTTAACATTGTTTTCCACCTTTTCCACATAGCTTTTATTAATAGTTTAATAAGTAATTGCGGTAAGGTTCTTAATCTATTGCCTGTAAAATTATTTTTAACCGCGGTTTCTGAATTTAATTATTTTATCACAAAGCTTTGTTCCATTTGAAAATGTAATTTTTTGCTAAAGAAGGATCTCTTTTATCCCTCACTTCTTATAGAACTTGAAACAGTCTTTAACAAACAATTTCTCAATCATCTTAAAGTAGAAAATATTTTCTATAATTTTAAAAGAACGTATCTAAGCATATACACTAATTTCTCTGGAATTAAATTGAGGTATACTCCATTTTGTTGAAAATGGCAATACAGATGTTTAACTTTTTCATCAGAAACTTTTTTTTAATCTGGACAAGTATGTGCCTAAAACTTTAAACAGAAAGCGCACATATCCGTCATGATTCACTCCTCAAACCATAAAACGAATTAAACATAATCATAGTGCATAGAGAAAATATAAACATTTTGCCAAACAGGACTTATATAACTTTTTTATCATACAAACCCAAATAAAAGCAAATATTAATCATTTATATAAAAAATACTGCTCTGGCCTTAACCAGTAAGTTCGCAGCTCAACTAAGCAACTTTTGGAGATTGAAGATCAAAGTTTAAAAAAAAATAATTCAATGCTATATATGTAATATGTATGATCAAACTGGTGTCCTTTTGTCCGACCGTCAAATAATAGCAGACTTTTTCGCTCAATTTTTGAAGTCGTACACAAACATAACCCAAAAAAAGATATCGGAAATCATTTATGCACACTTTGACACTATTAACATCACATCATTGAACATTGTATCTTATATTAAATCGATCGCAATATGTTGAATGCTTTGGACACAGCTCACGTGAATTTCTAGCTTTATTTTTCAACTTGTTCATAAATAATATCTAGGAGGATCTGGAGGATCTAGAAGTAAACAGCTTGTTATACTGTGATGGCAAAAAGTTATACTGTAGAAATGTCATTATTGAAGACTGCATTAAACTACGGGCGGCCATTAATTAAAATGCCTCCAAATGTAGTGTACTTTCCTTTACTTGGAAAAAATCTTACAGTAGAGTCTCGATAACGTGAACTAATTAGGGATGACTGTGTTCATGTTTTCGAGGAGTTCATGTTACTGGATAAAGTTAATCGCATGATAAACTAACACGTATACGTACTTTGCATATATATTTTATTGGAAAATCAAACAAAAACATGTTATACAGTTAGTAATACATAGTTGAAAATGTATATGTATATGTTTATATATGGTATAAAGAAAAAAATATTTATTACATAGGTAAGTATATGTATGTAAGTAAGTACAATGTACATTATTTATATTTAATCCGTTGTTTTTAGAAAAAAGTTATCTAACTTTGTTTGACGGATACGTTGTTTGTTTGAAAGAATAGTTGCACATTCACGTAATTTGTGTAAAGACTGAATATCCTCGAAGTCGGCATTGTTTTGCTCCGCCCATTCTAGACCTCTGTTAAATATACGAACTGCCTCAACGTGAGTAACTTTATCCATAACCTGAGAAACCTCTGGACTTGATCCTGTTCGGTTTCTGAATCAGTAGACACTGCAGTACAATTCTCATCATGTTCAACGAAGTCATCTTTATTCCACTCTTCGATATCTCCACGTTCGAAGTCTTGCCCTGGATCAATTTCTTCTAATAAATTGACGTTAGTCTCTACAATGCTATTCAGGCTTAGCAATTCTTGACGAAGAGTGGCTTTCGAAAATATTTTTCCAACACTTTTTAATGGTTGCTGGTTCTAATTTATTACATGCTCGTGATAAGTTTAAAATAGCATCCCTGAGGTTGTATTGTTATATAATGACATTCATGTCCTTAGATTTATTAGCTACAATCATTGCCAAAAACATGGAGCGATAATGCAGTTTAGTCAACCTAATAACGTTTTGGTCCATAGGTTGAATTAAGTGTGTCACATTGGGAGGCATATACATAACTTGAATTAGTCCATCATCAGATAAAAGTTCCTCTACTGGGGGATGACTGGGGGGGCATTATCCAATAAAAGAGGTGCTTTCTCTGGAAGACCTTGTTTCTTAAGTAACTTTCTCACCTAAAATTAAAACAAACTTTTGATTTTAAAATGTATAGCTATGGCAGGAAATTTACCTCAGGAACAAAAATTTCTTTGAACCACTCCTTAAAAATTCCGGCGGTCATCCATGCACATTTCGTAGTGTACAGGAATGTAAGAGTTCTTAAAACTTCGTGGTTTTTTAGCTTTCCCTATTACCAAAGGAGTCAATTTATGTAGTCCAGTCGCATTTGTACATGCTAGAAACGTTATTCTTTCTTTGGCTGTTTTTCTTCCAGGGGCAGTTCTTTCTTTACTGGATACGTAAGTCTTTCCGGGTAAAAGCTTCCAGTACAAGCCGGTTTCATCGGCGTTGTACACTTGGTTATAGTCTAAGTTTAGGTCCTTGATTTTTTCTTCGAGTTTACGTAAGAATGGTGAAACCAGCTCGGGCTGAGAAGATAGTTTTTCACCAGTTATTGTTAGGAAGCGTATGCCAAATCTTTTCTTGAACTTTTGCAACCACCCCGAGCTCGCAGAAAAAGTGAAATTTTTGTCGTACAGTTTTTCGTGAAAATATTTGGCTTTCTCTTTTAAAATTAAACCACTTATTGGTGCATTCCTCTCTCGTTGTCGCAAAAACCACTTATACAAAGCTTTTTCCATTAATGGATATTCAGAAGGTCTAAGAGATTTTCGTTTACCTGGTCCAGAAAAAGTCAAGGCAACTGTTGAAGTAATTTGGTCTTTTTTCTTCTTAATTGCACACACCATGGATTTGGCAATTCCATACTTTTTTGCTAAAAAGGTAACTCCGCAACCTCTACTAACATCGGACAAGTGTTGGACTTTTTTTTCCAGAGTTAAATAATTTACTTTCTTAGTAGACATCGTGCTTGTTTCGTATTGATCGGCGAACAAACACTGAATAAGACGCAAATTTCATATCTCTTCCAAACATGTACAAACAAGATATACAATTTGGCGGCGATATGCAAAAGCACTAAGTTAGTACTAAAGTTGCCGGCAAAGGGAACATAGGAAATGCCGCTTAATGCCTACGGGTAAAACGGTAAAACGATATAAATATTTTTTGTTCACGTTATAGAGGCGAGATATTTTTGGCGTTCACGTTTTAGAATAGGCTGAATACCAATTAGGCTGTTCACGTTTAGGATTGTTCACGTTATGGGACGTTCACGTTATCGAGACTCTACTGTACTTACCAGTTACAATATTACTTACAAAATTGAAGGTGATATGCTACCTAAATCAACTTTAAGGACCTGTGAGTTATTTTCGACTGCTCACTTACTTTTAATATCGAATATCTTACAAAAACAAGTTATAAATTGTTAACTCTCAAATCTTTAACAATATCTCTAGCATTAAACTGTTACACTTTTCATATGGTCGTTCAATTTTAGAATACTCTTGCCAATTATGGCTATACTATCAGAACCATAGTCAAGAGCTTGAAAGTAGATAGCGTGAATTTCTTTAGTTTAAATGCGAAGGAGTGTATCCGGAAATTAGCTTTTTACAAGATCGTTTGCTTGAAACATTTCATTTAAGATCTTTACAAGAAAGAAGGGTTTCGGCATCTACACTTTCTACATAAATTGCTTAATGGGTTAATTGATTCGTCGGAGATTTTGCAACTTCTAAACTTACATACTCCTCGTTTGTCAGCTCGCACTCCTTGAACCTTTTATCTTAGAACCAACATCACAAAATTTTCAAGTGCTTATAATAGCTAGAACTCTACAAGGTCAGTGTGATATATTCAATTGTGGATTGGCCAATTTGAAAAGAATTCGCTTGTTTATATATTTTGCAAATCAAATCAAAAAATCCTTTATCGTATGAGGTCCTTAAGGCTCTTATTTACAAAGCTTAAAAAAACCCACTATGTCTATCACTTTGAAAAAAAAAAGAGTATTACAGGAAAAATTAACAAAGAAAGTTTATATTCAAGCCTAATAGCATAAGATCCGGATATACTAACATATAGAGTGTAAAAATAAATAAAAATATAAAAATTGGAGGATTCAACAGTATCAAAAACTAATTAAAATTTTATGGTATAATTAAAATTTACAAAAAGATATACTTATATAAAATAAAATAAAATAAGTTGTGTGGTTAAAACTGCAAGGATATCTTCTAAAAATTATCAATAAAATCTTAATTAAGACAATACAAAACATTTAAATTTATTTACAGCAGCGTAAATTATGTATATGTTTGAATACTGTAATAGGCTCTCACAACAAGCAATTTTTTTAACTTCTCTCTTAAATCTTTCATCGGAAATCTCTCTAATGCTAACAGGTAAATGATTGAATAATTGACGTCCTGTATAAACGATGGAATTAAGCACCTGGGAGGTTCTGGGAACAAGCAATCTAAGCCTTCAAGTGCCTTGTGGCATAATTAGACAAATGCTTAACTACTGTTCTTTTATATTTGTCTACATTCTGGAAAAACAGACTCTAATAAGCAGCAATTTATTATATTGGTAAGGTATGGCAATATCACTGGACAACACAAGTGCAAGATTTCAAGATTAATGAAGTCCGAGTGGGGAGCCAATGATTTTACTTCAAATAGATATTTTTTCATTTCCGATATAGTGACTGTCCTAAAGCTAAAGAATAATTTAAAGCAACATTTCCTATTATTTTTGTAGTAATTATACAGTGTGGTGACTTTAACTGGAATAAATTCAGTTAAAACTAATCAAAATTTATCTCGCAAAATTCCTGAGACCCGTCGATTTTTGTTTATTTTTTTTCACATTTCAAGATAGTTTTTGTATTTTTTCACCTACAGGGGGAGTCCAAATTAACCCCAACTTTTTTTTTTCAAATGGAAAGCCACTTTTTTTAAACTCTCTAATTGAAAAGAGCCCTTTTTCTTGATTAAATTGCCCTATTTACTTTTGTGATTATCTAAAGGAGAAATATGAAAAAAAAAACCATTAAATTATTAAAAGTTGAGTTTAATGTATAAGATGCTCAAAATGAGCACCATTTACTTGTTGGCAAAGCCCAAGACGATAATAAAATTCGTTTCTGACATTTTCTAACACTTCTGGAGATATTTGTCGAATTTCTTGCCTAATACGTTCTTTGAGTTCGTCTAGGTTTTCTGGTTTGCTCATATAAATTTGACTATTCAAATGTCGCCACAGAAAAAAATCAAGTGGGGTGAGATCGGGAGAACGTGCCGGCCACTCGATTGCACCCCTTCTACCAGTCCATCTGTTTGGAAAATTGTCATCTAAATACTGGCGTACATTACGGGCATAATGTGGGGGAGCACCATCTTGTTCCATCCAGACTCTTTCATCATACAAATCTGGATCGAACTGACTCAGATATAAGGCACGTAAGACTGGAACTAGTTCATGTTCAAGAAATTCTAGATATCTTTCCCCAGTTAAAGTATCATTGAAGAATATGGGCCTTATAACTTGCCTGCCAATTATGCCAGCCCAAACATTAGTTTTCTGGGGATATTGTGTATTAGTTTCCCTTACCCAGTGTGGTTTTCGTCAGACCAGTAGCGACAGTTCTGCATATTAACATGGCCATTTAGGGTGAATGTAGCCTCATCAGAAAAAAGGATCCACTCCGAAGATATGCGAATTTCGTCAATGGCGTTCATCATTAATTTACAGAACTGAACTCTGCGATCTGGATCGTCTTCCAATAACTCTTGAACGGGTTGCATTTTATAAGGTCGTTTGTTTGCACTTTTTAAAATTTTTAGCACAGATTTATGATGAATAGAGTTTTCGCGAGCTACTCTTCTGGCTGCAGTTACCGGATTTTCTTCCATCGCTAACAATACATTAAATTGGGTGTTTTCATCGATTTTAGAAGACCTTTGTCTTGAAACATCCCTCACGTGCCCAACTTCTGCTTTCGATTTTACTAACCGTACCTTGGTTAATAGGTGGCAAATCTGGATATTTCTGCCTGAATAAGTGGACAACCTCTAGCTGAGTACGACTTCTGTCCCCATAACCAATCATCATTAAGATTTCAATCTTGTGGGATTCGGATAAATAAGGCATTTTTTCAATATAAGTTAACTTATTTAACAACTGGTTGAAATTCACTTTAACAGTGACACTACAACAATGTCAGGAAATGTCTCAATACCAATAAAATAAACAAACACGCCAAAAATTTACCAACACAAAATATTTCGAGACTTTTAATAATTTAATGGTTTTTTTTGTCTTTCTCCTTTAGATAATCACAAAAGTAAATAGGGCAATTTAATCAGGAAAAAGGGTTCTTATTTTCAATGAGAGTTTAAAAAAAAGTGGCTTTCCATTTGAAAAAAAAGTTTGGGTTAATTTAGACCCCCCCTGTAGGTGAAAAAATACAAAAACTATCTTGAAATGTGAAAAAAAATAAACAAAAATCGACGGGTCTCAGGAATTTTGCGAGATAAAATTTGATTAGTTTTAACTGAATTTATTCCAGTTAAAGTCACCACACTGTATAGTAGTTGATCCGGTGGTTTATGATTTGCTGAAAATTGTAAAAAGTATCGATTTATAAAATCAGGATTATTAAGTGTGCCAGGAATAGAATTTGTAGTTTTTGTATTGCAAATTCTTAAATTTCTTCCATAATGGCCGAGAATCTCTACGACAATTATGAATTATAAATTTAAGACATCTCTTTTTCTCATTAGCTATAACGATATTAGTTTGATTTCTTATTTGTTTAAAGTATTCCCAGTGTCCTTTCGTACGTGTTTTCATAGCGCCAATTTACTGAAGTTAGTTGTGAGAATTGATCATAGTTTCCTCTAGTAAATAGTCTATCCCGCCGTATTACTCTTCTTTTTGTTCTTTTTTTATTTCCGTGTCATCTTCAAGGTAGAAGTTATTTGTTGTTTTATTTTGAAATCACGACTAAAAGTCATTTGTTATTCAAAATGAAAAAAAACAATTTAAATTCAAATTAAAAAAAAGAAAAAGTTCAATTTTCATTCGTGTATCGCCTTCTCAGTTAGGTATCATAATAGATAGTAATGAAATGATGTTTTTTGTCTGTATTTGGGTAAATATCTTAAAATAAACCCAGTTTTCAAAGGATCTAGATCGTAATATAAGAATGCTAATATAGAAAAAAATTAAAAATATCAATTTTTGTATCTTACTGACTTGGTATATTGAATATATTTTTTTCATATTCAGATGCCTCGAACTCTGGTTACACGCTCTAAAATTACGGCAAAAAAACGACATATCGGCCGTAAAAGACCTACTGCGCTTCGCCCAAGTGTTCTCCCAAATGCTCCACGTAGGGGTCGAAGTGACGTACGAACAAGTAATCGAGGTACTGTCGGCGGCTATCATCGAACTGGAGCGCAACAAGGAAAAACTGTCGCATCCCGAACCGAAAGACCAGCCTGAAACCGTCATGGTAATTTGCTGTTTTAAGTACAAAATATTGGTTAGTACTCGGTAGAATAAGGTAAAAGGGCGCTGCTCTCGCTAGCTGTATGGCCGTATGTATGAGCTGATAATATGAGCTATAAGCTGGTTTATATTTTAGTTTTTTTTTGCAGTAGGAAGGTGTATGAGGATAATTTCCCTATATATTTTTTCTGACTTAATTAATCTTTTGGTCAAACTTTAACTTAAAAAAATAAGTAAAAACTAGTGAATAGGGTTAGTCTGTAACAAAAGCCGTTCAATTCCTACAAAAATAATAACTTACTAACTTTACAGGGTGTTATTAGTTATGTATCGAGAATGCATGCTGTGAATTTTTCGGAGAATGGGAAGAAAGTTAATAAAGTAATATATAGCAATTATTCGTTAAAGCAACACCACCGAAATAAAGAAGGCCGCGGGGCTTCGCTGTGAGTCATCACAAGAAGGCAAATGCTTTGCACACGTTTATGAATCTCGGTAGCGATAAGGACGTGTATTTAGGATAATATCGGCCGTTATATTTAAAGTAGAATGTTTTTTAACGAGTATGGGTGTTAAGACTTGTAAAAACCTAATTTAGGCAAATAATTGTGTCTTTATCTGTCTCTGGAATAACCTCATAACCTGTGTATTGCCTCGATAACTTTCGAAGAAGTTAAGATATTAATTTGAAATTTGGTACACATGTTGCATTCCTATAAACTATTAGTTAGGATATCTTTTGAGTAATATTGGTTCTGAAAAAGGGGTAGAAAATAAGGGATGGTTTTTATTCTTTGACAAAAAAAATATTTGGCTTTGATAAAATAAAAAAAACAATTCATGAGGAATGTAAACAAACTTATTATTAAAAATAAATTATCTTAACCTTCATTTCAATAAGGGTAATTGCAAAAATAAGAGTTGAAACGAGGGTTGAAATTTTAAAAAAATTATTTGTATCGAGGGTTGTATATAGTATTTGGGGCTCATACTAATATCAAAAATAATACTTAGTATTATTAATTAATTGTAGGTTTTACCTATCTTAACTAGTATGTTCATATTTCATATTTTTTTTGTATTTTTTGTTTTTTTTTGTATTTTTTTTTAAACAGATTTGAAAAAGAAATTAAACTTCAAAAATTCATGTCATAAATTGGCGGGGGTGTTATTTAAGCAAATTTAAGAAGTTAGTGTATCTAATTTCCTTTTACTGCCTTTCCCAAGTCGATCAGTTTTTTTGCCACAGTAATTTTTTGTATTGGTAACAGAATTAATAATAATTTTTACATTAGTTTCACTACTATGAATATGACATTTTGGAAAGCTGTCTAGAAAATTATTGTGCTTAAGATACTCCAATGTGGTCATTGCTAAAAACTTTTTTTTATTATGAATCGTTAGGAAGTCATCTTCAGAGTTTTGTAAAATTTGATTAAAAATAATATATTCATATAAAACAATGTTACTTATATAATCTTTAGGAAATTTAAGACACCCTCTTGTCAAATTTTTAATAAGAGTATGATTATCATCAATTTGAAGGTCATCTTTAAAAGTTAAATTTTCTTTACATATGTCACATTTAGTTTTTTTTTAAAGAATATAGCAACAATACCCTCCTAAATAGGCAATTACTGGCATTTCTTCTTTGACATTTTCGATATCATGTTCGGTTATAGATATAGTAGGACTAAACCAACCTGATCGGTTGTCACTTACACAAGTCGTATTATCGGTATAATTTCCTTCATCATTGTCATAAAACGAATCTATTTTAAGTGGATCAGTCTGAAATTTTCCTAATAAAACATATTTCATTTTTTATTCTTCGAAACAATATGTTATTACC
The DNA here is from genome assembly GCF_022605725.1 of Anthonomus grandis grandis. Taxonomy (NCBI): domain Eukaryota; kingdom Metazoa; phylum Arthropoda; class Insecta; order Coleoptera; family Curculionidae; genus Anthonomus; species Anthonomus grandis. The sequence goes on along the minus strand of NC_065550.1, from coordinate 25,467,190 downwards.
TCTAACATGCCATAAATAGTGTGATGAAGAGCTATATGTGCCTGATTTGTTAATTTTGTTGAAAATGTTTCTGTATTTTTCCAAGCTTCCAACTAGAGCAGCATTTGATTTAAAAATTTTATTTTAGGATCATTAGATTTTACAGAATTGCATGTTATAGGTTCTTGGTAAATATCATTAAGCCGCTTCCCTTTATATGGCGTTTTAACATTAACTATTTTCCACCAGGTTAAAATTATGTTAAGAAAAGTGGCAGTGTCCTTTGAGTTCTTAATCTTTGCTCCAAAAGTTGAAAGTGCTTTAATTACAAAAGGATTAAAAACTTTTAAAGCTAATGTTACGTTTTGTTTTTCAAAATTTGTAGGAAACAGAGATTTCAGAGTTAAGCTATAACCATGTTTTAATAACTTGTTATTCTCAGTATTATGGAGCTCAATTAAAGCTTGGAATGAAGCATATTTTAAACCAAAAGTGTCAAAATCAGGAAATGTTAATATTTTATTAGGTTTAATGTTCATCCAGTTATTTTTTATACATTTGAGTAAATGTACAGAGTCAAATAAATAAAAAAGTGGTCTTTTGTCCTCTACAGGATGAGGATATACAATGCTTAATTGTTTTTTTGTGCAAAAATTACTCATAGCTTTACTGTTAATAGCATTATTGTCACTCATAACACAAAAAATTTTATAGCCAATGTCTTCTAGCCCAACAATTATTGATTTAATGAAAGAGAACAGTAATTCATGATTAATTTTAGCTATCGGTGCAATGTGGATGACCTCCTTAACATTTGAATAAGGTAAGGTAAATGCAGAATTTGCCAAAGTGCTATTGTTAATTGCTGTACCGACAATATTCCCCCCTTTATAATCAAGATATGGCTTTATATGTATTTCATCCATAAGCAAAATCATATATGTTTCATTTTCTTTGATATACTTAAATGCATTTTTTGCATATATAAGAAATGATTGTCTTTCTTCAACGCAAGGATCTGACAAAAAAGAGTTACAAATGTTTTTTAAAGATTCTGGATGTGGCAATGTTAAATGTCCAAATCGCCTTAAATACCTGTAGGAATATGCACTTATTGTATTTAATATAGAGCAAAAAATTATTGTGTCAGGCCAGTAACGATATCTTTCTTTAGGTAATATTAATAATTTTAATTGTTCGGATATAAAAGATAATGTTTTATTAAAATCTTCACATTTAATAGACTCCAACATATTGCAAATCTGGTTTATAATATTTGTTTTTTCCTGTGAATTAATTTCATTATTGTTTTCTATTTGATTTTCTGAATTTAATTTATTAATTTCATTTAACAAATCTGATAAATCATTAATATTACTTATAGTGAATGGAGTTTTAAATTTATTTATCTGCAATACTATGTCTTGACCATATAAATAAGTTTCTAGTTTTAAATGTTGGTTTATAATAAGAGAGTATGTTATGATTGGTGCAGGTGAGTATTTTAATTTATACAATATAATATCATTTTGGGTATTAACAGATTTTAGCCAATCATTAGGCAGTACCATTGCATTAAAAATAGGTAAAAATTCTTGGAAATTTTGAAAAGTTATAGTTTTTTGATAGGTCAGCCTATCAAAAAAATTCATCAATACTGTTTTGAATTGCTAGAGACAAATTTTGTTGTTCAATTTCAATTTTCTTTTCATCTCTACTTCTCCTAATAACTGGTATAGACTTTGAAATATATGAAGGACAATTAGGGAACTTTACAGGGATTGTACCTTGTTGAAGTTTGGGATATTTCAATGGAACTTGTAAAGCCTTGCCTGCCTTTTCATCAAAATATGTTGTCACCCAAATTATATTTTCTTTGGCAAAATGTGCGTCACAAACCCTACTATACTGGGTAGGTTTAAAATTGTCTCTAGGAATCATTCTTAGCCACTTTTTACACAGTTCATCATCCTTCGGAAATTGAAACATATGCCGAGTATGTTCGGCATCGTAATTGCCTTTGCAACACGGTACACAGCACTTATTAGGCATAATTGCGAACGGCAGTCGGATTATACAATATTTAATTTATATAATAACACAATAACACCGAAACCGGCACCGAAACACCTGTTATATTCACCTGTAGAAATACTACAAGTTGTCAACAACAAACACCCTTCTAACGGGATAATGTGTAAAGTGTAAAAGAGTCAGCATTGTTGCCACAATGTGGGTATAATAACCACAGATGTCGCGGTCAATAAGTATTACGCCAAATATATTTTCAATGATATTGCGGTTGATTTGGCACCGAGGCTCGGGCAAAGGAACAAGAAATGGGTCGTTCCATTATAAGATTTGAAGGGGGAAGGCGGTAGCGAATTTCTTCGCCTTCTTTACGTGACGTATTACTTTAGTGACGTCAGAGCACCTCGGCCTTCTTTATTTCGGTGGTGTTGGTTAAAGGCAAGAAAAGGATGTAACGTAATACATATCAATATTACAATTAAAGTAAAATAACACTATAATATATAATACTATTATAATTAGATCGAATTACAGGATATATACTTTTTGAATATACAAACTTAAAAATATATCATAAAATATCAATGTAAGACCCCCCAAATTCAATAGTCACTAATAAATTTAACGGAGAATCACATAATTTAAAAGCTCATCGTAAAAGACACTAGAGACTAAAATGCTTTTAATGACATTCTTAAATTTGCCTAGAAGCATATGTCTGATACCTTCTAGCAGGTGAATAAAAAATTTCACACCCAGATATTCGGCACTTTGACACTTCAAGAGCTGGCAATATGTTGGAATTAGGTTGTGTTTATATCTGGTATTGTCGTTGTTAACATCATTATGCGCTGCAAACCTGTTTTTTTTGTTGTATAAATAAGTAAATATTTACTAGGAGAATAGTGTCAGTACTCCTAAATCCTTAAAAGTCTGTCTACAACCAGCCGTATAATTCATCCTCGCTATGACTCAAATAGCCTTCTTCTGTAGCCCAAAGATGTGAGAAACCCCTTTCCCCATGTTAATAAGACTTATGATAGAATGGAATGGAAAAGGACATAGTAGACACAAGTGTAACGCCGACAAGCTTACGCAAAGTGCAAGGCGTCTCAGAGCTAATGAATCATAGAACTAAGCTTTTTAGCTACATAATCTATGTGAACGTCCCTTAAGCACCCATTGCAAGATAAACGCCCAGGAATCTAACAGAGTCAGTTTCCTCATTTGTGGTGCCCAGATTAAGTAAAAAGAAGACCATTCATTCCTTGGGGTTTGTTCTGATTAAGCAGATGTTTATTTTCAAACCAAGCCTTGGTATCAGACTGTGCGTCCTCTAGAATCAAGAGTGCATCTTTGAGGAACCAATCGACTTTGAATAAAGTAAAAGAATCTTCTACGTTAGAGAAGGGCAGGACACTGATTAATAAAGTAAAAAATGTAGGACGCAAAACTAAACTTTGAGGGACTTCTTCATCCACTTCTCTCTCCTGAGAGGCGCTTGGTTTTATCTTGACTATCTGTGACCTATTTTCTAAAAAAGATTTTAAAAGAGAAACAACAATAGGATTGAAACTGTAGTTTTAAGTTTATTAATCAAGAGGTCATGATTCACACAATTGAATGATTTGCTTATATATTAACTGTTCGAGTCCAATATTCTATTGACATGATCCATAATACCTAAGACTGTATTTTTTCTTTTTTTTTAAGAGAAACTAAGACATCTATTTTTTTCAGTATAGTATCTAATATAGTATCCAAAAATTCAACAAGTCTGAGAGCAATGCACATTTCTGCTATTTTAGACACCACTGGAAATAAGCTAATAGGGCTAAATTTGGAGAAATGGTTTTAGTCACCTTTCTTAAATATTGGTATTACCAGAGCATTTTTTAAGATATCAGGAAAAACCTTTTTTGAAAAGAACAAATTGGCCAGTTTTGTTGTTGGTACTATTATAAGATTTTAAATTGTTTTAAAAAGGTTTACACTGAAACCAAATATATCAGGGATGGTTTTATTTTTAAGACCACTAGATCTATCCTTCATCTCATTAAATGAAATTTCGAAAAAAGAGAATGATTCAGTAGAGGGAATGATGATCTAAAAGCTTAGTGGTAGAGTTTGGTAATTTCCAAAGAAGATTTGTGCTATGGTCGTTAAAAGTATCTTTTTAACTGCGTTCACTAGATACGACTTTTACCAGTTTGTTAATTTTCTCATCCTTATCATTGTTTTTCCTGTAAACATTACAGCTACGTAGCGTAAGGTAAGGTTTTTTAAAAAAAAGTCATAGTAAAATCTGTATTGTTGTGACGAATTCATAATGAGTTACTTATTTTATTGGGTATTACGTCACTTAGAGCAAAAATCAATTTAGAAATTACTATCTTACACGCTCAAAAAATTGAAAAGATGAAGAAAATAGACTTATTCACGTATTTAAAAGAAATATGAACTCGAATCTGTAATGATACCGTTCGATATACTTAATTTATTTAAGTTCAATAAGTTTTAAATACAATAATTTACTGAAGGTATAATAGATTTTTTTTTATATAACTAGGAGCTGAGGCTTAATCTATTAATCTCTGAGTTCGTTTCTTCTTTTCAATATCCTACCTAACTTTGTTATGAATATTAAAATTAAAAACAACGAGAAGTAACTTTTAAAAAAATACCTAATTTGAACGAACGTTTCGGTAGTTATATCTACTACCGTTATCAAGGTAATTAAAGTAAAATTAAATTAAATTAAAAATATAAACAAAATATACTTATCAATTGATATATATCAATATCTTTGATACTTCCTTCAAAACTCCTTCCTAATTTGACAATACTTTAAGATCACACCCCCTGTAATTTTAAAGTAACATTTGAATTTTTTGTTATCTTTTTCGAAACAGTTTGTCAAACTATTAATAAACCGTGAAATTATTATAAAAAAGTATTTAAAGTATTGTGGAATTATGAAGGAGTTTTGAAGGAAGTATTATATAGCAGGAAATTTGAAAGACAAGTATATTTTATTTCTATTGGCATTTCTATTTCTTTCCCTCAAAAGAGCGTTGTTTTCTTCAATCACTCGATTCTTACTCGTTAGTTCATCCGCTAGGATCTTCAAAACATAAAATGTAATTTATTTGCCCTCCTCTTTTTAATCTCTTTCCGCAGCGGTGATACACTTTACCGCACTTTACACACCACATTAATAAAGTAATTTTTTTATAGCAAGAAAAACTCAGCAGCTCTATGTACCTACATCGACCGCCATCTTGACGCAAACTTTTTCAAAGCGAAATGATTTATGACATAACGGATATTTAAGGCCATAGTGTCCAATGTCCACCCATGCAAATTTTTTAATCTGCATCACAGCATGCCACTAAAACTATACTGAAATGATTTGTTAGTTTAAAATTTTGGGATATTAACATGATATTTGGAATCTTTCATCTGTTATAGAATTGGATACCAATGGCAATCAAGTAATTTTTAGTTGGTGTTTTTAAACATATGGGCTAAATTTTTTCCTATATGGCTTCACATGTTTCTAAAATGAGTTTAGAAACAGTGGAGTGCCCTACCCTAAATAAATGATCCTTCATGAGCCAAATATTTGATGGACATTGGCAAACGTACTTCTGGGCTGAGATATTCTCTTCGACTGCGTTTTGACAATTAAATAAAAAAAAGTTCGTATACAGTGGTAAAATATAAAAATTTAAAAATATATACAAGAAACGCCCGCATAGCTACACTATCAAATCAGAGTTTTGTTAAAAAAAAAAACGTTGATATCAATTTTTTTTTCTAAGATCATCCAATGATTCACACCCTGTATTATCGACATTCACCTTGTATATTGCTATTTTTACTAAACTTACTTAATAGTACTAATTTTAATTGTTCATACTGTGGACTTGCTTAAAACCTAAGAATATTCATTACTCATTTTAACCCTTAATTTTTTCCATACTGCTTCTTCTATATAATAACTTTCATTCGCAATGATTCCTAAAATCCTCAATATTTTAAACTCAAAAATTATCATTTTTTGAGTATAACACCATCCATGTTTCCTGCATATTACAAATCTAAATCTTCAATAACCTTAAATGCTAAAACCTAATTAGGATGAAATCGAAAGCAACCTCACCACCACCTTGTATCTCTTGACGATCCTGACGAAGCTGATGAAAAAATGTAACGAAGAAGAGAAATTCAACGTACAAAGGATGGTATTCGCTTTGAATCAGCTTCAGTTAACCCTCAGGAATGGGCAGACGTTGTTACATTTGGCTTGTAATGTGGAGACGCCCGTAGATGATTTCCATACTAATAACGTTTGCAAGTAAGTAGATTAAAAAAACTTATGGTTATGATTTTAAAGTTATAGTGAAACAGATATGTTTATATCATTCTTATGCTTCATATTATGCATATTTAATATTTAAAATTAATTTTGGGGATGTCCTTAGTAAGCAAATTTAGTGTTTAATGAATTTAGTTGATAATCTTGGAAAGTCTATATATTTTCTCAGCGTATTATCAACTTTTTTTCTCTTACATGATTTGCAATTTTCATATTGTACTGTAATTTTTTAGTCCGTTTGGTTTTTCTGGATTTTTTTGTATCTGTCAATTTTTGGACGATTTTCTAAACATCTCTTATCAAATAAAGTGTTGAAATGGATTTTCAACTATTCTAATTTTTAGTCGTTTACTTTTTGTTGGTTTCTGGGCTATAATATTTCTTTTCGGGAAATGATTTTATTAGAACAATCTGCATTCCAGGCTCAAACTCTCCATATCTTTTGGCCAGCAAATTGCGCCTAAAAGCAAGATTGCACTATTTTGGATTCCTGGAAATGTTTGCGTTTGTTTTATAATGCAGATGAAAATGATATTTGATATTTTTGATAAAAGGAAGAAGTGAATATTATATTGTAATTTATTTCTTGAATTTTACAAATATTGCTAGGGTAGGCAATGCCTTTTTGCCTACATTCTTTGCACGCCACTGGCCCAATGATTATCTTTTATTTGATAATCCTTGACTTTTTCAACAAGGTTGAACATTTTCCTTTTAAATTTATTTATCTAGTTTACTAATCCAATCTATATTCTAATTTTTACAGTTCTACCCCGTTTGGTTCCCCTAAATTTTTTATATAATTTTTTCAATGTTTGAGGTCGATTTTTGAATCTTTGATAAAAAAAAGTATTGAAAGTAATTTTTATATCAGTAAATTTTGTTTGTTTTCCTTATTTTATTGCCAAAAAAAATCTATTTCTTAAACCGTATTCTCGACTTATAAGCAACTTTCTGCATAAGATAAAAATTGTTAAAAAAATATAAAATTTGTATAAAAAATACAAACACAATATTAAAAATAAAGCTTCTTTTCCCAGTAATATAGCAACTTTCCGAAATAATACGTATATGTCATTCTGTCGTTTTTTCTGGCTAATCCCAAATCTTTGGATTGATTTTGAAGTAATTGACAGAATACTGTTTTTAACTTATAAGGAAATAAAATGCTGAACTGAAAAAGTCCAAGATCATAAAAGTTGTTTTACCTACCCAGAAAAAAAAGAGATTTGTTAACCATGAAGAAACTTAAAATGACTTCAAATGCCTGGAAGAGGTGAAAGATTTTCCTAAATGCCGGAAAGCATTAAAAATTAGATCTGGAACATAATAATAGAATTAATAATATGGAAAATGACTCAAAACCCTGGAATAAAACAAAAGGTTATGAAAGGTTTGCCTGTGAAAAATCTCTTCCTGTTATTTGAAGCTAACCTAAAATATTTACAATGAATAAAATCTCCAGAAAGCCTATGATACAGTCCCCGTTAAGAAGTTGTGAAAAGTTTTACAGGAAGCCAATCTTAGTTTACACGTATGTTGGTGTCAAGTTTGACTCTGGAAAAAACTATAGAAAAATAAAGAAAAGAATGACATAAGATAGAAGAATTATAGGATGTCTAAATGGTGTACTATGGAGTAGGGAAATTGGGAAACAACGAAAATATAACATACAGTATCGGACAAAAATAGAGCGACGATACAGTTTTTTCTTTTATTAAAAAAGCAAAAACGCAAGAAGAATTAAAACTCAATAAAACAAATACACTCATTAATAAACATATATTTATTACATAACATACCAAAATTCTTCCGTATAAACAAGATCATAAAAAGAAAAAGAAAAGTTAAATATTTCTATACGACAAAAATTAAGCGACGCTTACAATAAAAATAAAAGAAAACATTATCAGATTGCGCCCTTAATATTTAGTCCACAAGCCTTTATTTGCGATTACCTGGCGGCACCTTTGAGGCATGGAAGAAATTAAATTATCAATTATATCTTGATCAATATTTTTCCATATATTTTTAATTTCTTCAAAAATGTACTCTTTGTTTTTATAGGTTTTACTTCTAAGTTGCCTATCCACAATTTCCCACAGGTTTTCGATCGGGTTGAGATCGGGTGATTGGGTTGGCCATTTAAGAATGGCTATTTTATTTTCATTAAACCATTCTTTTCTACATTTTGCTGTATGTTTTGGATCATTGTCGTGTTGGAAAACAAAACGTAGTGGCATATTCCATTCCGCATAAGGTAGCATGACATTTTCAAGGATATATTTATACTTAAACCTATCCATAATGCCCCCAATTTGGTAAATTGGTCCCATTTCATAGCCAGAGAAACAACCCCACACTAACACGTTGCCACCTCCATGTTTTACAGTACCTTGGAGATACTTTGGGTCAAGTCTTTTATCTGCAATACGACGAACATATTGAACACCATCACTTTTATACAAATTAAACTTTGACTCATCACTAAAAAGTCCTTTTTTCCATTGCTCTGGTGTCCAGTGAGCACGTTGTTCTGCAAACAGAAGACGTGCTTTAATATTCTTCTTACTAAGAAACGGTTTTTTGGCAGGTTTGCATGCTTTTAAGTCTGCTTCAACTAGTCTGCGCTGTATCGTTCGAGAGGAAACATTAGAGCCCCCAGCTTCAGCCAGAAATTGCGTTGCTGACAGAAAATTTGCCTGGGAGATCCGTTTAATTTTTCTATCCAGTTTCTTTGAAGTTTTTCTCGGTCTACTCGTCTGTTTTCGGTTAACTACTTTTCCTCTAATTCGATAGTTCTGAATGGTCCTCGACACAACAGATTTTGAAACCCTTAGGAGTTCTTGTTTTATTACGTATTGTGGTGTTCCCATCTTATACGATGCAATAATTCTTTCTTTAAGATCAATAGAAAAACTTTTACCACGAGGCATTTTTAAACAAAATATAAATTTGATACCGACCAAAACCGATGTTTATCTACTAATGGTATGAACAATATCGATCAAGTCGCTTTATTTTTGTCCATGAAAAAATGCATAAAAACATACAACAATTTACTAATCTCTTGCTATTCATCACAAGAGGCAAAGAATGTTTAAATTCGATTAACAAAGGTAGGTACTGATACTACAAAATTGTTCCTAATTATACGAGGTAGTCACAACGTTTTTTAGGAATATTATAGCGTCGCTTAATTTTTGTCCGATACTGTATATGAAATGGATGTTTTTAGGAGATCACTGGGTATAACAATAAGAGATATAATCGGAAATGACGTCGACGTACGACAACGAATGATAATAGATGGTTCAATGACAGACATAGAGCAAAGCAGCGGCTATGGTACAGAAATATTCAAAGGATGGAAGAAATAAGACTTGTTTGGTCAGTCTTGGCCAGTCAGGTTTAAAGCTATATACTGGTTTATATGTCTATAGCTAATAATCTACTAAGCAAAGCGCTTTCGGCTCTTGCGACGTATTCAGCGCCAACTAAAAGTGAAGTTAAAGTAAAATGAAAATCCTTCGGTCTCCCTCCACTTATTTATTAAACATTTAGTTAGCTTAAAATTCCCTACATGTTTCGGACACAGTGGTGTCCACCATCAGGGGGTACTAAAAGGAAATAGTTCCAAAAAAAAGACAAACAGACACAGAAAAAACTTTAAAAAATTAATATAAGGTACACTTACAAAGGTTTAAAATTGGTAACAGGCACACGCCCCAGGGTTTGATTACATATCAAAAACCCTTTATTTATTAGTATTGTTTTCAATTTTAATTTTAATTTGTTTACATTCTGTTGTTGACAAGCACTGTACCTAGGTGACATCTATGGGAGAAAATCTAAAAGTGCCTTGGTACCTGATGGTGTGTTACTACATTTTTTTTTTTTTTTTTTTGGTAAAAGCAAGAGGAAAGCAGAAGGTTTATAGAGTACATATTAGATGGCGCGCTTAACATAATGATTCGTACGCTGTGGAGAAGAAAAGCAACGGATAAGTACCATATAAAAGGAATTGTAAAGGGTAAGAACGATGTAACGATGCATTAAGAGACTATGAAGAGTTAAGACACAGTGAGTTGAAAAAGTGAGTTCAAAAATGATGTACTTGATCATTAACACAGTTGTGTTGTTGACAATGGTGGTTGTTTTGTGTAGCTTTATTTATTTCGAGTATTTCCAACAGATCAAATTTGTTGCTTTTCCGGCAGAAATGTAAAAGCTTTAAGTCAGTAGCTGGATTAAAATGTGGTTGCTAGTATAAATATGTCTTGCAAAGTTAGATTTGATGCTTGTAGGGCAAATATTTCGGTTCTTGCTCTTTTCAATCTCCCTACAATGTTCATTGATACGTGTAAAAAACTTTCTACCGGTCTGTCCAGTGTAAAATGTATTGCAATTCTCACTGGAGCACCCTACCTGATTTTTGTTCTGGCGGGATTTTGTCCTTACAGTTGATAACAAAGGATCTTAATGTATGTTTAGTTTGAAAGCTAGTATTGATGTTATGAGACTTAAATATATTTTTTATTTGGTATGAAACCGTACCTCAAAAGGGGATTGGATAATATTTTTGATCGTCTGATTGTTTGATTATCAGATTTTTATTTAAATGTTTGAAATAAATTTTATTGATTAATTTTTAATTTGTCCTACAAGCATCAAATCTAACTTTGCAAGACATGTTTATACTAGCAACCACAGTTTTAATCCAGCTACTGACTTAAAGCTTTTACATTTCTGCCGGAAAAGCAACAAACTTGATCTGTTGGAAATAAATAAAGCTACACAAAACAACCACCTGTGTTAATGATCAAGTACATCATTCTTGTACTCGCTTTTTCAACTCACTGTGTCTTAACTCTTCATAGTCTCTTAAAACATCGTTACATCGTTCTTACCCTTTACAATTCTTTTTATATAGTACTTACCGTTGCTTTCATTCTCGACAGCGTACGAATCATTATGTTAACCGCGCCATCTAATATGTGACCAAAGGAGGGAGAAAGTAAACTCAAAGTCTAAGTCTCATTAATCAAGCGTCTATTAAAAAAAAAAAAAAAAAAATAGACGCTTGGTTTATGAGACTTAGACTTTGAGTTTACTTTCTCCCTCCTTTGGTCATATATTTAAGTCTCTTTGAAAGTAATGGATGATTATTTTGAATTATCTAATATGTTCTCTATAAACCTTCCGCTTTCCTCTTGCTTTTACAAAAAAAGAATTGTAGTAATTGTAGTAACACACCATCAGGTACCATGGCACTTTTAGAACTTCTTCCATAGATGTCACCTAGGTACAGTGCTTGTCAACAACAGAATGTATTGTTCTGAATTTGTAGGCCTTTTATTTGCGTAAATTTATTACTAGATTTTGTAAACTTGTATTTTTTTCCTTTGTATGCAAATAGAAAATATTTATTATTATTATTATTATTATAATGTAAACAAATAAAAATAAAAAAAAAATAAAATTGAAAAGAATAGTAATAAATAGAGGGTTTTTGATATGTAATCAAACCCTGGGGCGTGTGCCTGTTACCAATTTTAAACCACTGTAAGTGTACCTTTTAATTTTTTAAAGTTTTTTCTGTGTCTGTTTGTCTTTTGCACAGAACTATTTCCTTTTAGTACCCCCTTATGATGGACACCACTGTTTAATAAATAAGTAGCCAATGTTAAAATAACCAAATGTTTAATAAATAAGTGGAGGGAGACTGAAGGATTTTCATTTTACCTTAACCTACGACTCCACTGCAAGTATGGACTATTTCTTCACTAAAAGTGAAGTGAGAATGAATACAAATATTTTTACAAATTTTAATACGAAAGTTAAGGATTAATGTGCAATAAATATAAAAATTCTTTTTGAACACACAAGCTCACAATAGTTGGAGCCATAATAAAGCTGCTAAACTCTAGTTATATAATACATTAAGTGTAAAATACATTTAAAAAAATGAGGCTGATTGATACATTTAAAATGGTTTTAAAATTAATAAAACATTAAACTGGTGCACCAATATCAGTTAAAGTAACATAGTTCAGAAAATTATTACATATGTCGAAGACAATTTGAAACTTTAAAAACGAGCATCTAAATTAGTATTTACTAAGAAGGGGAGAAATATAGAGAGACCCATATTACGACTTAATGTAATATGGTGAGTATTGATTAATGAGAAATTCTAAAATAAGTTTGATACCGTTAAATGACAGGAGAGTATTTTTTAATGAATGTTTTATGAAGTTCTAGTTACTAACTCAATATAAAAATAGGTGTTTCTTTGCTAGTCGTGGAGGTTACTGGAATTTTATATTTTATGATTTTTTTATACCAAGCCACAAATAATTCCCTTATAACCTATTTATATGTCAAGAGTTAAGCATTACACAAATTTTCGATAAAAACTTAGTAGTTTCGGCAGCTACATCCTTTTAATGCCAAACTAAATAATTTTCTTATAAGAAATATTGATATGGCAGGCATATTCAAATTCAAATATATTACTTAAAATTGTACAGTATTGTTACAAAGTTAGTGTTTGTGCCCTAAGTCACAAGTGACTTGTCGGGACACAGTATTTCAGAATACAATAATAATTTAACAATAAATTTGAGAGCTTGTTATAAAAACCAAATTAAATTAACTTAGATTAAATTTGTAAAAGTAATATTTAAATTAATTCATTCTTTTATTCTATCATTAAATAATATTTGCAAATATACCTGTAATTATAACATTTGTTTACATTAGAAAAGGTAGCTTTAATAAAATATTTTCATAGTTACACCTGATCCATTCGGTTATGCGTATATTAAACAGTTTTTTTCTTATAGCCTTAAAAGCGTGTGGTATAAAATTAAAGATTCTTGGCCCCACATAAGATATATGACGTTGACCAATTGTAAAATCTACCTTAGTCAAATAAACATGTTCTCTCGTGACAGATCTAGTAATATTAAGGCGTTGGGGTAGAATCTTATAAATGTTTTTATTCTTCATAAAGTTAAGGGTGCTCTTCAGGTAAAGTTCTCTTACAGTGAGAGCACCACTTTCCAAAAACAAATTAACTGTTGGGTATCTTTTTGGTTTTTTATTTATTATTTTTAGTATATATTTTTGAGTGATAACCAGGTTTGTTAACATTGTGGTACACGCACTACCCCAAATTCTTATACCATAATTTAGAATGGATTCAACCAGAGCCCGATAGACCATCTCCAATAACTCACGAGGCATAAATTCGCGTAGTTGATAAAACTTATAAATTGTTTTCCTTATCTTTTTAGTTATGTAATCAATGTGCATATTGTATCTTAAATTTCTATCAATATAGACGCCGAGGTATTTTGTGTACGAAACTGAAGAAATCTTAGAATCGCAAGTACAATTTTCTATCTGATTTGCAAAACAAGGATAGTTAATTCATAGTTAATAAATCTATTACCTTTTAATCAATAGTTACGATAATTAATTTTTTTTTAGGTTTCCTTGCGCTGAAACCACAAGACTCTTAATAAGATGCGGCGCCAACGTAAACGCAATGGACAACGATAGAAATACCCCTCTTCACGTGATTGTAAAATACAATAAAGCAATCTTAGACTTCTTAACGTTGCACTCAATCATTATGGATCTTATCGAAAATGGAGCGCACACCGATATTGTTAATAATAAAGGTGAAACTCCTATGGATTCGTCTACTACAGGTAGATATTTAATTGTAAACTGGTTTAAATAATTATTTTTTTTATATATAATAATTCTTAGGAGTTGCCGAAATAATTCTTAAAACGCAAATACAACTCAGCCTAAAGTGTTTGGCAGCTAACGCTATCAAAATTAACAACATCCCTTATGAAGGGCAGATACCTTCCGGATTAGAAGAATTCATCGAGCTACACGGCAAAGGTATTGTGAGATGGGAAAGATATAAGAGCATCGATCTTTCATAGCAAAAAATTGAAAAAGAGTTATAGTACGAATATTATTTCTAAAAGAATTTTCTATATTGTGGGTATAAAAATGTTAATTTAATTAAGCTGAATAACTTTTTTTTGGAATAACCTCCTTTGGCTTGCATAGCTTTAATATCGAATCGGTGATAAATTAATTAAGTTCTTTCTATTTTGTGAGACTGTATTTTGTAAGTTTAAGTGTATATTATGGTGTATAAAATGTAAATAAAAATTCAGAAATTCTATATTATGATCATGACAATATAAATTTAAAGGCTTTTCTTGGTTTTTATCATAGACCTTATAATCAAGACGCATGGAAAAATTAAAAAAATACGTATACTACGCAAAAACCTAAAGTAATCAAATTCCTCGATATTAATTACATGAAGTTCCTTTAAAAACTCTGAACAACTTTTAGGTGCAACATCATCACTTGGGTTTTGGTACTATTAAGTTTAAGATTACGCTTATTGCTATACTCAAAAAAGACTTTGCAGATCTGCATTGACATTTGTCCCAACTTTGTTGCAAAAATGTGGGTCAAAATTAAACAAAAGCTGTGTGTCATCAGTATAGGAGTGTGCTTGTGAAAATAAAGTAACTAAATTAAGGTCAAATGTATATAATAAAAATAACAAGGGTTCCAAGACGGATCCCTGAGGCGCTCCTCAGGATACAACACCTACAGCAGAATCTCAAAGCAGGTGAAATTACAAGTTGACGTCTGTCCCTTAAATATCTTTGAAGAAAAGATATAGCAATTTCATTCAAACCAAAAAAAATGTGACTTGGCACACAACAATTCATGATTAACAGTCAAATGCACAAGAAAAATCTATCAGTATTAAAATAGTTACTAACCCGGTATCCGTACCCCTAATAATCAAATCATGTACGTGTGAGAAAGTTGTTGAGTGGCGGGTAAAAGGTTACATTGGGTAACATACAACAATAGTTGTTGATAAGCAACCCTCTCCAGGATTTTGTAAAAAATGGGTGATAGGTATAAAGTCATTTCAAGATGAAGGGTTGTTAGTTCTTGAAACGGAGGTCACAACCGCTGTTTTCCAACATAAAGGAAAAACACCAAGTTCCAAGTACATATTAATTATATGACTTATGTGATTTTAAATAACTGAAAGACCTAGTTTAACCATAGTTAGAAAGACATTATCTATAAATACCAGCAGTATTTGATCCCATAGTAAAAATAATTTTTTTTATACCGGGTGGTGCGTCGCCGAGCGGAACATAGGAAAACCTATGTAAATTTTAAGGGCGTCAATTATTGGCTTCCCTGTACATTTTATAGAAAAAATGTGAGATAACTTTTTGAAGAGACCAATCTGGCAGACGCTTGTGCAAAGTTTCAAAAAATTGTAATAAGCGAATCTTGAATTGTTTAATCGACGAAAAAATAGCCATAATTAAGTGGCATTATGCGGGAAACAGTTTTAGAGCAGTATCTGAAATGTTTTCAGTTTATTTCCCCACCAAGCCCATTCCGTCCATTTCAACTATTAAACGTATTGTCAATAAGTTCGAGTCCAAAGGTACCGTAATAAATAATTGTAAATGTTCAACTCAGGATATCGAAAATGAGTCGAAGAAAGAGAGAACAGAGATCTTATTATTCTACTGAGTGTGGAGGAAAACAAGATGGTTAGTACGAGGGTTCTTGGGCAAAAGGTAAATAAACATCATACAACGGTATTGCGCACTTTAAAAAAACACAAATATTATTCGTATAAATTCGAAAAACATCAAGAGCTGCAGGAAGGAGATGAAGAGCGAACAATGGCATTTTGTTTTGAAATGATGAAAAGAGCAAATAATGATAGGAATTTGTTAAGAAATATTTGTTTTACCGATGAATGTTCATTTACCCTCAACAATGAACCAAATGTTCAGAATTACCGGTATTAGAGCCAAGAAAATGAACATCGCTTTGTTCATACTCGGATACAATATCCCCAAAAAACCATTGTATTCGTGGGAATTATCGGACACCATATCATTGGACCCTTTTTTATGGACTATAACCTAACAGCTGAAACCTATTTGGACTTATTTCAAAATCAAATTGGACCCGCCTTGGAAGAAGTTGTTCAGGAAGATCAAATGATCTGGTAGCAAATGGATGGTTGCCCGGCCCATTATGGCCGTATGGTTAGAGAATGCTTGGAAAATGCTTTTAACGGGAATATTATTGGTCCACGGTACCGGATACTTTCGCCAGCCAGGTCACCTGATTTTTCACCGAATGAGTTTTTTTTTGTGGGGTCATTTATAAAAGTGTAAAATTTGAGAATCTAAACTAGATACAAAACATGATTTAGCTGTTAATGGGGGGTTGTTTGAACGTTTGATTAATTGATGTTTTTATGTAATTCTCTATTATTTTTAAAAAAGTTATTTTATTTTATTTTATTTTTCTACACTTAGTAAAATATTAAGAGTTCTGTTCTCTCTTTTTTTGGATCTATTTTCGATCTTCTGAGTTAAACATTTACAATTATTTATTGCAATGTCTTTGGACTCGAATTTACTAACAATAGGTTTAATGGTTGAAATGGACCAGATAGGCTTGATGGGAAAATAAATTGAAAATATTTCAGATACTGCTATTGGGTCAATTAAATTCTAAGAATGATAAAATTATTTTTTTAATAATCGATAATAATAATTGTTATTGGTTTAACTTTATCGTTATATTAAATAAAAGTTTAAATAAGAAAGTAATGTTATCGTGTCTTACTTTGAATGTATGGTTGTGAGATTGATAAAACGAAAAAAAAAAATTTCTTGTATTCGGCTGTAAGTCAGATTTGACAAAGCCTTATAACAAATTGTTTGCTGGTGGCTGGTGTCTGGTTTTACCTGAACCGACAATTTGCTAATTTTGCAATTACATTTAATCGAATAATTCAAGATTCGCTTATTAAAATTTTTTGCACGAGGGTTGGCCAGAGTGGTCTCTTCAAAAAGTTATCTTACATTTTTTCTGTAAAATCTACAGAGAAACCAATAATTGACCCCCTTAAAATATACATGGGATTTCCTATGTTCCGCTCGGCGACGCACCACCCGGTACCGATATAACCACCACCCGGTATAATGCTTAATAATGCTTTATTCTCAACAAATTTTACAATTTATAGATAAAGCCTAAGTAACTATAATAGAATACAGAAGATACAAAAATACATATAGAAAGAAAACAAACATACAAAAGTTTATACAGTTTAACAAAATTGTATGAGGTCAAAATACAAACAAAAGATAAATAAATAAATTAGTAAATAAATAAAAACCAAAAATCAATATACATTAAAATGTATACAAAGTCAAAAGGTAAACAACTCAATTATATATATAGCAACACAAGGGCGTAGAATACAATATTTGAAAAACAAAGTAATTTTTTATTTAAGTTTTTTGTTTTAATTAAAAAGAGTGTGGGAAATTAAATTTAAGTATGAATAAAAAAGTCTTTTACTGCATACAAGGTTCTCTCCAGTAGGTACGATTTTAATGCTTTGCGAAATGAGGGAAAGGAAGGTATGGACTTTATTTCTAATGGACTATATTCGCATTATACAGAATCGATTTTTTGACTAGCTCTGAGCGAGGGGTAGGAAGATAAAGATCATGCTCTGCGTTCCTTTAATGAGTAACTGTGTGGCCCTTCTGTAGTAGCTGTAACGTGCTTACGGATGAAACAAATAGATTCAAATATGAATAAAGAAGGAAGTGTTACAATATTAGATCTTTTAAAGAAATCCTGGCAGTGGGTTCTACTGTTTAGCCCAAGTAAGTAACGAACAGCTCTTTTTTTAAGTTTGAAAATACGCTCAAATTGAATGTAAATGGAAGAGCATAACGAAGATGTGACTCAAAAAAGGCATAATACACTGTTCTAGCAGTGGACAAATTCAGTTCCATAGAAACTGATCTGAGCGCAAAACAGGCAGAGTTTAATTTTTTTGATAAAGCGTCAAAATGCAAATCCCATTTTAAGAAGTTATCCATAATAAGTTTTACTTATCTTAGCTGAGGTTGGGAGTGCAATCTCGTTTTTGAAAAATTTGCTATAGAGGATTCGTAAGCCAAGACGCCTGAAGCCGACTCAGACGAACTGTTCTCACAGGAGCATGTTTGTTAAATATTTTCAACAAGTTAGAAGTTAAAAACTCTATTTGGTCATCTATGTAAGGCACGTAGAAAATATCTCAGTTAATTTTTAAGACTTCGATAAAAAAGGCTCATTATTAAAATTTTTAAAACATCTAGAAGTTTTTTTCTACAAGTGTATATTCTTTGAGTCGACTTAAGCGATTTCAAAGTAAGATCACAGTAAGCTAAACTATAATCAGAGATAACATCTGCATTAATGACACCTTGCTCCCTTACAGTATTTGTTTTATTTACAAATATTGGGTCTAATAGAGTAGTAGATGTTTGTGTTACAATTGCAGACTTATTAATTACTTGCATAAAACCGTTAAAGTTAAAGCAATCGCTTAATGGATTAGATAGTTGTTTATGCTTCTGACATCGAAAAAACTTGAATTATTTAAAAGTTTTTATTTAAAGTATTTAATGGTCATATTACAATGAAACAATCACCTATATCTAAGAGGAAGGCACCATGATTAACAGGTAAACTAAAAAGTTTAATGAAAGTAAGAGATAAAGATTTAACCAAGTGAAATCTGCACGATGGTAATGTAAAAAATGATTGAAAAATTCTTAATGAAATGAATATTTATTCTAGGGATAAGAATTACATTTCAGTCACATTGGTAGTCCCGATGAAATAAATGATTTTTTTTATACCTAAATCCGACTTACGGAAGAACCTTCCACCCTCAATTTTTATATGCAGAACAAAAAAAAAACATGAGTATTTTTGAATTTAGATTAGCATCCATTGATGAAGTTACAGTCACGTTTAACTCCATAAGTTGGAGGTTATTGGAATTAATACAGTCGGATTCTTTATGCTAAATAACTGCTTTCACTATATTTCCTACTGCAGCTCATTTCTTTTACCTGTTCCTAAGATTTCCCAGTCTTCTGAACTCAAAGATTTCAAGCCGATAAGCATCCTTCCTGCATATCCAAGATTGCTATCTGTATGATGAAGATATCAACAGTATGAATCATACAGTAATAACTCGAAAAATAAAGTATGTTGAAGTTTTTGATGTTTTTCTTTCAGTTACTGCAAGAACTTCTTCCTGGAACTTGAAACTTTTAGGAACCAAAAATTCAAAATGCCCTAAATTATTTCGAATATTTAAAAAAGAGAAAATTGCTTAATCTACCAGTAGAAATAAACAATTAATTAATGTACTACCAAAAAACTACGAATATAACTTCAAATGTCTTCACCATATAAATTGTTGAAGATTATTTCAAATTCCTGTAAAACATTAAAATTACGTGAAATACCTGGAATAAAATGAAAATCCCAACATGTCTGAAACTTAAAAAACTCACTTTACCAAAAGTTAGCAGTCCTGGACATTAGATTTCATTTTTCCTTTTTCCAAGTTCACTTTAACGTTCCTTTTATTTAACCATATCGGAAAACTTTAACAGCTAGCCATATCCGATTTTTTTATGTCTAAAAAATAAAACAAATCTGAGGCAAGTAAAATAACATTTTTATATCAGATATTTTTATACATATCAGACTTAACAGGGACATTTTTAGAAAATAAAAACATTTTTTTGTTAAACCACTTTTATTTAAATGGGAAGTCATTCACTATACATATACGATAGAAAGTCCAATTTGAAATTTCAGTCCAGTAACCCAGTACCTTCTACCACATATAAAAAAGCTACTTATATAAGAAGAATCAATTTTTTTTATAACGACTAGGCGTTAGATGCACCTGTGTGCAGTTGGAAAATATTTATTATATAAAAATTAGCCATTTCTCATTTTTTTCTATTTGATTTTGGTTGGTAGCATCTTTCATTAAATTATTCATATGTTTCATGTCATTTTGTTTTTGTTCACTTTATTATTGTAATAGTTTTTTTGTATATTATATTCCTTTTTAAATTCAATATTATAATTTTTTATTCGTTTATTCTTATGTGTAATTGAAGTTATTAGCGCTTTTGCGAAATACAAGTTCGGCGTCTTCTCAAAGTAAAATATGAAAAATTAATCAAATTTAAAAAGCTACAATATTGGAATAAGGTTATTATTTTTCTGGGACACCATATGTTCGTAACTTGTTGTTTATATGGCGATTCTTTATTAGAATTTTAAGGATTAAGGTTGTATCAAACAGATACCAACCAAGATATACACAGCAGATGTGAAACCTTCACCGGTTTAATAGGTAATGCTATGGAGGAAAGTTTTCCTATTAAATCTAAAATCTTTAAATCGGACCCTAAAGAAAACAAACCTTCATGGCTTAGTGAACATCTAAGGAACATAAGGGAAAGGTTACGAGCACTACATAGTATTCATTTGCAGCACCCTACTATGGTTTCTAAGCAAGAGTTAACTCAGTATAAAAAGTCCTATCGGGGAGAGCTGTGCAAAGCCAAAAAAGCTGCAAATGACAACTTTATTAAGAGCTCGGAAAATAAGCAGGCAGCAATGTGGAGTTTAATTAGTTTAAAAAATGCTACATCTATTTCTCCAAAAAATCAAACTTTTAATACCTTTTTTGTTAACATTGCAGAAAGTATAGTCTCAGAATTACCTACATCCACGAACAATTTTTCCACATTTTTAACTTCTGGTAGATTCACCACTTACTCTTTTAAATTTCATGAGGTGACTTTCAATGTGATTAGAGATAAAATAAACTCTCTTAAAAATAAAAAGAGCAGAGACTGTTTTGATCTTAACGTTAAACTCATTAAAACAATTAAAAATATTATCATTTATCCATTGACAAATCTCTTAAATGCCTGCATAAAAGAAAACATTTTTCCTACATCTTATAAGGTGGCTAAAGTGATACCAATATATAAAAACAAAGGTTCAGTTGAGGATGTGTCAAACTATCGCCCAATATCACTGCTGCCAATTTTCTCAAAGATTCTGGAATCACTCATGAAGGATCAAATGTACCAACATTTTGAAAATAACAATCTCCTTATGCAGGGTCAGTTTGGTTTCAGGAGTAACAGGTCAACTGCATTGGCTATTGAGAGTTTGGTGAAGTTTTTATCAAGGGGTCTGGAAATGAGTTTCAACACCTATGCTTCATTCTTTGACCTGACAAAGGCCTTTGACTGTGTATCTTATGAAATTTTATGAAGCAAGCTATGTTACTACAACTTTCATTCAGAGAGCATTGCCTTTGTCAGGTCATACCTGTGTGGCCGACTCCAATATGTGTCATACAATGCTAGTGTATCTGATAAACAGCCATTACATCATGGAGTACCACAAGGATCCGTTCTAGGCCCACTGTTATTCCTTATTTATGTAAATGAATTGCCTTATTTTACAGACCGGGCACATAAGCATAAGTTGATCCTGTTTGCTGATGACACTACTCTACTCCAGCATCATTACCCGGCAAAACAGAAAATCGCCAGTACAGAGGAAAGAGTGAGTAAAATGAGGGAATAGTTTGTAGCAAACAAACTAAACCCTAATGCTTCAAAAACACAGCAGAGAAGATATCTGGTTTACAGCGCAAGTGCATAAGGGCTATGACTGGTTTGGGACACCGTGACTGTTGTCGACACTGTTATTCTGAACTTGGCATCCTCACTTTTCCATGTGTATTCATCTTGCAATGTTTGACTTTTATAAAAAATAATCTACCATCATATTTAACACACAGTAATATACATCAGTATTCAAGTCGAAACAATCTGAATATTTTGCCAGAATTTCGCAGGCTTGGGAGAACCCGCAGAGGAACTGTTTATCATGGGATTTGTTTCTATAATGTGTTACCATTGCAGGTTAGGGAACTTAATGAACAAGCTTTTATTAAAAAAATTAAAAATTATTTATTAAAAAAGTCTTTTTATTCATTTGAAGAGTACCTAAATAAAAATTTTAATGGCCTAATTTAACTGTTTTATAAATATTGTGTGTCTATTATAAGTATTTTTAAATTGAGTGTTTATAGATTTTAATTATATATAAATTTTAGAATCTTACTGTATATGTGCGTATATAATTTTTATTTATTAATTTTAGTTAATACTTAAGTTTTAAATCATGAAATTGTATTTTATATATTACCGTTTATATTGACTTGTAAAAACACTATGTGTAATATTACGAATAATAAAATTAAATTAAAATTAAATTAGATAGAAGAACCCACAATATTTTACATATGAATTTATTTGTATGTACGTTATTTTACAAAAAAAAAATGGGTTTTCTTTTTTTTTTAACTCATGTGAAACTTTATACATTAAATCTATTAGCATTCAAATTCGTGATTTGAGACATTCCTAAAGAGTATTTTAACAACTCAGTAAAAAAAAAGGACTCATGTACTAGGAAGAAAAAAGATTATTTCAAATTCCTGAAACAAAAATAAAAAATCTACTGAATATTTGGACGAAATCCATTGGCAAACAATCAGTTTTAGTAGTAGAAAGAAACAAAGTCATACTTAGTTATTATTATTCTTAAATGCGCCTTATTTGAATATAAGGTTTTATATTATTTATGGAAAAATTACTTATAAATGGTCCGATAGAGAAAAATATAAAAATTTCTTGACATAAAGAAAACTCTTAAGTGCACTCCTAGGTTTTTGCAATTATTTTTCCTAATATACTTAATAATTTTCTAACTATACCTACTAACTTTCAGCATATTGAGAATAAAAAAAAAATAACACACTAACTTAATCGAACCTTTCTAATATTTATAATTTATTTATTTATAACAAACTCCAGTATACTATAGTAATATAGTAAATATAGTAACTATAAGTAAGAACAAATCTTGATAAACTAAAAATATTGATAATACTGGTTGCAATGGTGCAATCTCTATGTATCTCGTTATAACTACAAAACTTCATAAGATACTTAAAATACTAATGCTTTTCCTAAAAATTGTACATAAAGTAATAATTAATAAACTCTATACATAAATATATTAAATTTGCTATACAAGAATGTTGACAATATTCAATAAAGAAGTATTAAAATTCATGCTTCTGAGCGCACCGAATGGGACAAAAACCCGTTTTATAATTAATTAATATGCTTTTTAATTTGCCAGCATTTCCGACATCTTAATAAGCCTTTTCAAATTATTGAAACGTGAATAGTAAACAAACTTACCGCCACACATTCATGCTAGGGTGAAAGTCAGATGTCATTACTTAGGGAGAAATTCAAATCTATTTGATTTGCAGGAAGAGTCTAGACTGAGGTCATTAGTCACGCCAATGAAGCGGCAAAACCAGGAAAATGTCAAAAGCCTGAAGGGTTTTTACAGCGAGATAAACGGTAAGAGTTACGGAAAGAAATGCGGAAACTCTATCAATAACTCCGGTTTAATAAGTAATGATGGTAAATAATGTCAAAATGTTACCACAAGTATGTTACAGCATGTTAAATTAAATGATTGAAAAACATAACTGACTGTCGTTAATAAATCAAATTATCTTTCCTTTAATATCCTCTCTAATAAAATATTTTATTTATAAAACTATTAATTTTATAAGTTTTCTATTAGGGCCTATATACCAGAGATGTTAAAAGAATGTAAAATTATGATATTAAAACATGTTAGAAATATCTCAGACTAATTATTCTCAGAATATTCTCAATAATATAAAAATAATAAATAAAAAAAATAGTTACCTAATAATACCATCATATAAAAAGTACAAGCAAAGGTATCTCAGTAAAAGATCAATAATTAAAAAAAAAATAAATAGAAAAATAAATATTAAGATTAACAGTGGCTAAATGGAAATTTGTTTATCTACAAACAGCTCCCTATACATCTTTGGATAGCTAGAAATAGAAATATTATAATTTAATTTAAGTTTGGTTTAAATCGATTATAAAAACTAACCTCTTGAAAGGTAAAGGTGGGTAATTATATTAAACCTAATGTGTCTGTTATGTATTACATTTCTGAAAACTATTTTTTCGAATAAATGCACAGGATTGCGAGTCTTAAATAAATGATACAGAAAGACGACAAGCTACAATTTGAACATCTCAGAAATCTTTAACCATTTAAACCTGTGTCTGAATTGCGACACATGATCATATTTCCTCAGATTATTAACAAATCGACAGCATGTATTTTGCACTTGTTGTAATTATTAAATTGAGAATTTTGATCGAGGAAGGGCAACTGTACATTCATGTAATAGTTAAGTACTAACATAACAAACATTAAGTAACGTTTTTGGAGTAACATAGTAATAATCTGGGTCAAAGTCTCTGAATCGACACAAACAAATAAAAAACGGTACAGTGTCAATTAGTATATGTAAATTTTTTACATTGTCACCATACACGATAGTGTCACCAAGCTTAACAGTAAGATTGCTTTGAATGTTTGCCCAATCAAGCTGTTGTTGTAATCCTTGCAAAATTTCATAACCTGCTTAAGATCCGAATTTATACATTCTTCAGCTAACTCAGTATTATGAGAATAAAAAATATACAACCAAGTGTCGTCAGCATGCGAATGTATCCTAGGGTTAGCAGTCACATTTAGTAGTTCAGAAACGTAGTCATTATCAATGCATACGTTGGATTCGTTGCCATAAATAAGATTTGAAAAAGACAAGCATAGATTATCACAACCAAAATAAGCCAACTTGGACATAAATAAATCATGATCGATTACATCAAATGCTTTGGAGTACTCCAACGCAATTAGGACCGTTGCTTGTTTTTTTATCTCAGGCTCTAAGTATATTATCAGTAATATCCAAAAGGGCACTTATGTAGCATTATGGCCTTTCCTAAAACCAGATTGCTAAGCAGGAAAGACATTAATAGTTTTAGATAAATACTTGCATGATTGTATATGACGTACTCTTTACAACATTTTTGAAATTAAAGGTAAAATACTTATAGGTCGCAAATCCTGAAAAATCTGGTATATTAGGTATTTTAGGAATAGGACACACGATTGGAATTTATTAGAAACAATATATACAAGTTTGTTACGTATATAACCAACAGGGATCTAGCTAATTTTATTAAATTGATCAATATACTTATATAATTAAATAAAATAGACAATAAAAGTCTGGACATCAACACTTATTTAATAAAAATAGTTTAATATTAAAGATTTTTTTAAATTTAATTTTCTAGTTCCTTATAAAAATATGTCCATAACTGATTAAAAAAATATTTCACTAATTTACAATTTATTATTTTATAGAGGGCCTAATAAATATTAATAAACAATAAAATAAATATTCTCGTATTGTAAAATGAACAAAAATAACATAAAAATAATTATATTTTATATACCATTTAATTATTATGTAACATTGTTGAATTTACTGAACTTCTAATTATTTTACAATGTATTAATTATCATTTTATTAAAATTTATCAGTGATGTTTGACTGAAATATTGTCAGACTATACTAGCAATATACATTTAAGTTTATTATAATTAACTATATACCTTTCATGGGTCAATATTTAAAACTCATATGAAAGTATATTAAAAAAAAACTTAAATACGAACTTGAAGCAGAAAAAAAAGACATTAATAGTAGAAGGGTAGACAAAGAATCTTTCCTGGAGCCACGTATACCCTAAAAGACGATATAAAAGGAATTATTTATGCTGGTGTTGAAGATTATTCAACAAAAAAAAACTAAATAACTAATTCGACATTAGAGTTGCATTTGGCTTAGAAGATGGCGTTTCATTCCTAGTTAGTTCGAAAGAAGCAAACTGGTTAATACTAAACTTGTCTTTTAAAGAATTATGTTATGGCCATACGCATGAAAAAGTTTTTTTTTAATAAATATGGAGGTGTTTTAAATTTAATAATCTTATTAAAAAAAACAGAGAGTAAATAAGTCTGGTCGGAAGTGCAACTCAACCAGTTTGCTTCAGTTTAATTATGAGATATCTATTCTCTCCTTCCTATACCAAAAATAAGCCTTAGACAAGAGTTTTGGAGTTTATAAATTTTGGCTGCATAGAATAATCAAGGCAGAGGCCGTAGATAATGCCACAAAAGTATAATGGTAATAAAACCAACGAATCACACAGCAGAGCTTAAAAAATGTCGTTCAAAAAACCCATTGCTTAATATAAAGATCTTTAAATCTTAGTATATTATCAATAATAAGCCCTACATTTTTGGCAGATGTTTAAAATGACTTAGAATTATTGCTTAAGCGTATAAATTAAAATTTTTCAAGATATATGCATGGTGCAATGAGGTTGCAGTGTGTTAGTTTATTTGTTACTTGTAAAGTCTCTATGGAATATACAATAAAATTGATGCTTGATTGATTAATGCTCGACTACCTTTAAGAATATCAAAAGAATAGATATAGAAGAAATGTGATTAAATTCCGTTGAATTTTTTTTTATTTCAGGGGGATCAATTTATTAGTTTTTATGAACTAAAGGACAATGAAGAGTACGAAAATATTAAATTTGATGAGGATTTAGATCCAATGAATTTTCGGTATTCAACCCTTGAAATTTGTCTTGGACTTGGAAGATGCCGCATTGTCTCGCTGATAACTAAGTAAAAAAGTCCCATTTAGTTAATTTGTTCATCGTAGTTTCATAAATTAGGCCTATTTGGAAGACCACATGAAAAAAAAACGTGTGTGGTACCTTACCTCTATGGTGACGTGGCAAAAAGTACAAAATTTTGCAATTTTTTTTTTAAAGTTCAACATTAAAAATATTTCTTTTAAAGAATAACCTCTATGAAAAAAATGCTTAAGATCTTTTTTATGGAGAATTTCATACTAAACAAAAAAGGTAATAGCTCATTTTATTGTAGGATTGATAGTTTCGACGATATTTGTAAAAAAGTGTTTTTTGTGACATTGACCCTCCATAAAAAGCTCTACGTGGATCCATGAGGACTTGATTGTACATTGAGATATGATTTGTAATGTACAAAAGAAACTCTGGAAATAAAGAGTTTTTCAGCATATTGGTCTTCTTTTCATCTAATAGTCTTGGAGTATAATAGACTGACATATTTCTTCGATAATCTTCATTTCTGTTCATGCTCTATCAAAAAACGGCTAAAAAGTAAAATTACTGTTGCAGATCTTATTCTTTCAGTATTTAAAACCTATTTTTTGGTAGTTTTTGTTCCAAAACTATTTTTTTTGTAAAATATATATTTAAAATTTACAAAAATTATAAGCTCTGCTATTCACAATATTTTCTCTTTCCAAATCAAATCCAAACCTTAAGTGGAAAAGAAAATGGAGAATTCCTTATCGCTCTAATCGCAGCCCGCGAACTTTTCACAACCCTCTTGTCACCTCGGGATACATTTAAAGATTTTCTTTTCACTCGTATTCCGTATCTCGCCTTTAAAACCCCTTTTAGACTCGATTTTCACGTCCTTTTTATTTTGCGATATTCTTTATAAAAAACCAGCGGCTTTTAAATTTATCTTTTTTAAACGATAATTTATTATTGAGTAAAACTCATTTAAAGTTTCCGTGATTAAGCGAATAATGAAAGCTGTCCTTTTTGGGACATTTTCTGCATTTTTATTCTGCTACTGGAAGGAATTTAGTCAGTTTTTTTAGGGGGAAATTATTCAAATTTAATACTAAAATCGAAACAATTATAATGAGCCAAATAGGGCAGAAATAAAAATGTCTTGATAAAAAAATGGATGTAAATAGTACAAGTGCAGGAAGGATATTAATAATCGATTAATATTCAGTTGTAATAAATATAAAAATTATAAGAAATATTGATGTAAGCAAGATAAAAGTAGAGACAAAGGTTTTATATGCTTATATATTTTATAACTCCAGAGAAAATTTTCATCTTTAAAAGAAGCAAAATATTCCTAATGAAATCCCAATGTATTAGCGTTAATATTGAAAATATTTCAAAAGCAACAGATGGGCTAATTATTGGGATTGTGACATATTTTCAATAATATCTGAGTACTATGCTTGGAAAACTAACCTTAAAAGACTTACTTCAAATCCAATCAAAAAATAAGTTTTTCCAATAAATATTAATTAATTTTGCATCGTTATACGTAAATATTATGAGCTAAAAGAAAACAGTAGTTAATGCTCTTTAACCATTTTAAGTTTTTCCTATTTAGGAGTTTCAAACTTGTGTAGAGATAAAACTTATAAGCGGCTTAAATTGCTTTAGCTTATAACTTTAAGCGGCTTAGGTTATTTAAAATGCCTAAAAAATTAATTGTCTGGCTTCAAATGTCTGCAAAAAATATTTTACTTCTTACAGAGTAATTTTCAATCTCTTGGAGGCAGTTGAAGCCATTTTCAATTTCAAAAACAAATTTTTTTAATGTTTTTAGATTTGTAAGAACTTAAAAACTACTGCAATTATCTAGAAAAAATTAAAAATTATCAAAATCAGGTGCCTGGAAGGAAAAAAAAGACTTTTAATACGTCAGCTGTCTAGAAAAAAATTACCTTAACTGGAAAAAATTACTTCAAATATCGGTAAAATTATTGCTTTGACACAATAACTTTAAATCTCTTCCAGGATATTGAAATAATTTTCTGCAGCTTGCAAATCAATTTTAAATATCATCAAACCTAAACAAATAAAAAAAAATGTTTTAATGGCATAAAAAACAATTAAAAACTACATTAAGCTCCTGAAAGAAAAAACATTAATGCCTAACTAACAGCTAAAAGTGCAATAATGCAAGAAATAAGTTACCTCAATTACATTCAACTGACTTCAAATACCTCAATAGATATTAAATTTTTAAGAATTTTCAATTACTTCCAGGCAGTTGAAGACGTTTTATTGTTTTTCCATGCTACTAAAGCCACTTTTGAGTAATTCATTTGAAATGGTTTTACATCTGAAATAACTTAAAAACTACTTTAATTAGATTTGTCATTGAAATATCACATAACACTTAAATATTCAGCTAAAAAATTCTTCATATTAATATCTCTATAACGTATTAAAATCTTGTTCTAAGAAAACCCCTAGTTATTTCATAATAAGTGTCATTTAATAGCCACCTTCTAGTAGGTAACTCTAATATTTTTAAAATCCCTCTAGATAGAATTCTATTTAACAAACCTTGCAAATTGTTGGGCTTGGGTGACAGAAACTTGGTTGCACCCATGTATAGATAATTCAGATATTTGTGTTGAAGGCTACAATATTTTTAGATGTGATCGGCTGGGCAGACGTGGTGGTGGAGTGTCCTTCTACATAAAATCTAATATTTCTTTTGAAATTGTGAGTACGTTATCACTTGATTTTATTGAGTGTATTTGGATTAGGATTAAGTCACGTAATGATAATGCTGTTATAGGAAATGTCTACAGACCACCAAATTCCAATATAGACCAATTCTATTTGCAATTAGAGGATATTTTGGCTAACTTATATGTATACTCTATCTGAGAACATTGTATCTACTGGTGATTTTAACATTGATTTTCTAAAATTTTTAGATAATACTAAACGCTTAGAGTCAATAATGGACACATTTGGCCTTACCCAAATAATAAATGAACCAACTCATATAAACCCTGCTTCAGTATCCTTAATTGATTTAATATTTACAAACATTGAATGCATACAAGAGGCCGGAGTACATAATGTACATCTTTCTGATCATTTTCCCGTGTTTCTAAAATTTAAATTACAAATTGAAGAGCAGCATCTAGTGGTATTTACTTTTCGTTCTTTAAATAAACTAAATCTTAATAATTTTCAATATGATCTCGAATCATTGCCATGGGCACATATTTATGAGTTGCGTGATATCAACGAAAAAGTGGAATTTTTCACTGCAACCATGCTAGCTCTTTTTGACAGACATGCACCTATTAAAACCTTTAAATGCAATCGTAACTCCAAATACGCTCCCTGGATAACTGAAAATATAAGGCCTCTTCAGGAATTACGAAATAGAGCGTTAGGTAACTTTAAAACTACAAGATAGCCAGCGTCCTATGATTATTATAAGCAATTGCGCAATTTCTCAACGGCAGCGATTCGTAATGAGAAAAAAGCCTTTTTACGAACAAAATTTAATTCCAATTTATCAAGTAAGGAAACTTGGGCAGAACTGAAAAAACTTAATGTTGTTAAAAATAGACAAAAGAACAATTCTTCAGAATTATGTGATGTAAACTTAATTAATAATTATTTTACCTCGAACTGTACTAATCCGTATCAAGCAAATCAGAATCTGCTGCAGTTTTATGATAATAATTTAGTTAAAAATTTTGAACATGTTTTTCAATTGTAAGAAGTAACCGAAATCGAGTTAATAAGAATTATTCTTTCCAAAAAGTAAAGCTTCTGGTTGTTATGGGCTTAATATTATATTAATTCAGATTTGTTGTCCATTTATTGTCCCCTTTGTGCTTCACATAATAAACGAATGTTTGAAAAATTCAGTATTTCCAAATATGTGGAAACACGCCTTAGTCACGCCTTTGGCCAAAATAGCTCAACCAAAGGAACTTAAAGATCTCCGATCAATAAGCATGCTTCCCGTTCTTTCCAAAATTCTCGAAAAAGTTGCAAATAATTAAGCTCGAGTATTTTTGAACAGTCATGAAATTTTGCCACTCAAACAATCAGGGTTTCGTCAAGGATATAGCTGTGCTACGGCTATGGCTGACGTGACAGATGACATTTTCCGAGTGTGGGATCAAGGGGAGTTTACTGCTTTAATTTTACTTGACTACACAAAGGCATTCGACTTAATTAATCATAGGGTTTTATTATTAATTTTAGGTTATATAGAGAGCAATAAGATTTTCAAGACATGCAATAATATTTTTTAAATCATTTTTGGGTAATCGCAGCCAGCAGATCGTTTTGAATGGTACAAAATCTAAGTCAGCACCTTTATCAGTAGGTGTACCTTAGGGAAGTATCCTGGGGCCATTGTTGTACACAATTTATACATGTCGATTTAAAGACCATTTAAAATTTTGTAGCTACCATTTGTATGCGGACGACACCCAACTCTATCTTCACTTTCACCCAAATAATACAGAAATTGCCAATAGAAATATAAATTTGGATTTAAAAAGTATAATAGAAATCTCAACGTGTCACGATCTAAAGATAAACCCTTCAAAATCATCCGTTACTGTATTCGGAGGAGATAAAAATAATAGATTGAGAGTTAGCAACGAGCTTAATATACAAATTAACAACGTCACCATTCCATTAACTAACACGTCCAAATCATTGGGACTTGTTATTGACTTGGATCTTTGGTTTCATGAGCATGTCACAGAAAAGCTCCGAAAAGCCTATGGTGCTCTTAAACTTATTTATGATCAAAGAAAATTTTTAAATCAAAAATTAAAAAAACATCTATGTGACTCCTTAGTGCTATCCAACTTTAACTACTGTGATACAGTATATGGCCCATGTTTGGATCAGTTTGATTCTCGTAGAATTCAGAAAGTACAAAATGGGTTCCTTCGCCTTATTTTTGGGATACGCCGCAGAAATCGGATCTCTCATAAGCATATAGACATCGGCTGGCTTAATATGTATAACCACAGAAAACTACACTTCATTTCGTTGGGCTACAAGGTAACAAAATTTCAATCTCCCCAATACTTGTATGATAGAGCAGATTTTAGAATTAACAACAATAACCGTAACTTATGCAATTGACATCTTCTTACTATTCCTTGACACAGAAAAGAACTTTTTAAACGAAGCTTTTCATATAATTTGGCTTCCAGTTTGAATTCCTTAAAGAATAGATCATTTGATCTGGCCTGTTCTACTTTTCAAAGAAAAACTAGAGACGTTCTGTTTTTACGTCAGTAAATAAAGTTGGTCTTTTATTTTAATTTTGATTTTTTGTGTGATGTCGCTGAATGTGTTTTTGTATTTTTAAGTTTCAACTGTTATGATCTGCAATTTGAAATATTGGTACTAGTTGTAGAGCAAATTTTTTTTAATGTTATATTTTACATTTTTTTAGAGAGCGCCTAAACAGTATCTGGTCTGTGTACCAGAATACTGAGGTAACACGGCCTTTTATTTTTCACAGACATTGTGTATTTCTAAATTTTTATAATGTATTTTGTACATGTTTATGAAAAGTAATACATTTTGTTTATAATAATAATAATAATAATAATAATAATAATAATAATAATAATAATAATAATAATAATAATAATAATAATTATTATTATTATTATTATTATTATTATTAAATTCTATTACGAATTCTTCTCATTTTATCTCATTTTTCTGGACATTTTCAAGTCCGAAGAATCTCTAGATAATACACTGCAAACTCCTAGTTACTTTTTATTATAAACTCCTATATATTTATGGATGTCTTTAATTTTTTAAAGGGTAAATTTGCACATATTCTATATAAATTTGTTTTGTTCAGTACGCTCTCCACACTAATTGACATTTTCATAAATTAAATCTTTATTTTCATATATGTGTGTTTTGCTGAAACGGTTTATGCCAAAGGCAAAAAGGGAAAAACTCTTTTTCCCCTTGGTCTGCAGACAAAACAGCAAATTAGAAAATATGAAAAAGCATTAATCGAAATGGTAAAAAATGTAAAACGAGTAATTTGGTGGAAATTTTTTTCGTAAAATATATTTACATATAATTTGATGATAAGCTTAAAAAGGCTAAAAGGTTGTTTTTCAGCGCGTAAGGTAGTTTTTAAAAGTCAGGTTTCTACGTTCTTAACAAAATTGCTTGATTCGATTCAGTCATCATAACTCAATTTTAAAACCTGGAAATGACTTAAAATTTTTAGTGCCTGGAAAGAAGAAAATAATATACTATATCTAAAAGTATTAGCAACTACCTGAAACAAATATTTTAATTCCCCAAACCTTATTTTAAGTACTTAGCCGTTTTCAATTTTTTCCTGGCTCTTTTAAATCAATTGTAAATGTTTTTAGGCCCGAACTAAATTGAAATTTACTTCAATTGCCTGAGAAAAAAAACAAAAATGACATCAAACTTAAAAATTGTAATAAAATTACTGCCTAGCAGTTCAAGCTTTTTAAAGAGTAAAATTGAATCTCTTCCAGGAAGTTGAAGCCATTTTCAATTTTTTGTCTGGAAACTCTCAGTATTAAGTCAATATTAAGTGTTTTTATGACTAAAAGTACTTAAAAACGATTTCAACTTCTTGGAAAAAATTACAAAATTTCTTCAATGCCTGGAATACATTTACTGAAAAAAAAAATTTTAGACAGATTAATTTTAATAAGTCTTTTTTTCAGGCTCCCTTAAATCAATTTTAAATATATTCAGTCCTTAAAAATTGAAAAACTCGATGGCGAAGGAAAAATTATACTAAGGGGGTAGAAGGAAGAAACATTGATTTTTATTGCCTAAAAGTGGCTTTAATATATGGAACAAATTACCTAAATCGCACAATCGTTACTGGAAAATCATATTTTTTTTAAGGAGTAACTTTGAATCTGTTCTAAGCTGTTAAAGCCATTTTATCCATATATTTCGAAACCTGAAATAAATTAACAACTATGCTGTTTATCAATTTTCTGGGTACAACAACCTAAAAATGAAACTAAGTGCCTAGAAGGAAGAAAAATAGACCTAAAACGCCTTAACGTGACTTCAACAACTGGAACATATAAACTCAAATGCATAAAACTGAAATCAAATGTCTAAAGTAAATATACAGGGTGATTTTTAAGTTGATACTTTTTTTTTAACTGTGTATAAAACTCATATATACTACATACATACATAATACTCAATATTTTTTTCAAATAACTTTATTCAAAAAACCGAAAAATAAAAAAATTGCATTGCCAAAATGTTATAAAATGAGTCCAATACGGTCCTCTCTAATTTAAATAAGTTGTTCAAAGTTGTCACCATTAACTTCAACACAATGATTTGCTCGACGTAACCACTGTTCCGTAACGGCATGCAATAGAGAAATCGGTTTTTCTCTAACTGTTGCCGCAGCCTGCTCAATGCGTGCTATTAGTTCTTCTTGTTTGTCGATAAGCGTCTTGAAAACTAAACTTTTCATATACCCCCACAAAAAAAAGTCGCATGGATTTAGGTCTGGCGAACTTGGTGGCCATGCAACTGGTCCATTTCGGCCAATCCACCGATTTGGGTAACTTATATCCAAAAATTCGCTCACTTCTCGTCTAAAATGGGCAGATGCTCCATCCTGCAGGAGCCACATAGCTTGCCTGATAATCAGTGGCACGCCTTCTAACAGAACAGGCAGATTATTTTGCAAAACGTCCAAATAAACATCGCCCGTCAAACGGTCTGGTAAGATAAATGGTCCAACAAGTATCCCATTCAGAATTCCTGCCCACACATTAGCAGAAAAGTGATGTTGAAAATTGGCGAATTGCATGGGGATTATCAACAGACCAAACATGCGTATTTCGAAAATTGTTAATTCTGTATCGGGTGAATCTTGCCTCGTCCATGGCTAAAATTTTGTTCAAAAAATGTTGATCATTTTCATGTTGTTGTAGGAACCATTCACAAAACTGAACTCTGCGGGGGAAGTCTTCAGGCAGTAGCGCTTGGACACGTTGAACGTGAAAGGGATTAAATTGATTCTCGCGCAATGTTGTCCATACTTTTGTTTGCCTTAATCCGACCTGCCCTGCAACAACTCGAGTACTTGTTGTTGGATCTTCTTCGATGAGATTTAAAATTTGTTCTTCCATATGAACATTTTCAGGTCTCCTTCCTCTTCCTGCATGCCCACGATGTTCCCGTAAATCGCCAGTATCCCTAGCCCGTTGAATAGCATTTATGAAACTTCTGGGTGTAGGATGATTCCGCAAAGGAAAGCGGTCTGCGTATAATACCGAAACAGCAGCAGCACTTTGAAGACACTCTCCATAAATAAGCAACATATCCACAAGTTCATTGTTTTCATAACGATGTGCCATTTTTAGGATTTGCAAATTTAAAATTAACAACAATAAACCAAAAGTGTCTAAAAATAACTGATCGGTACAATGCGTGATCGATAATACAAAAATTTGAGCAAAAACTAAACATAAACAGACCATGAAAAACAAACCCATATTCACTTTTTTTATTCTGTATGTCCCTTGTTTTTGAGTGAAAAAAATTTATATTTTACCGAGTTCTATACACAGTTAAAAAAAAGTATCAACTTAAAAATCACCCTGTATAATTTTAAATAGATTGCTAGTTATGTTCTTGCTTGAAAAATCTAAAATATGTCTTTGCTCAAATATGATGTGGTAGATTAGTAAACGGATTTGCCAATACATAATCTAATCTAATAAGTCGCTCACCTAAATGTATGTACCGTCGATATTGAACAAATTTGAGGATAAACAAGATTTAATTTAGATACATCAGTTTATTATCTGTGTTTCAGAAACCTGGTTAACCGCAAATATTGAAGATTTTCAATTATATATGCAAGGATATAATTGAGTCTCCTGGCAGAGGTGGTTTCGTTTTAATTTATGTTAAATCATGTTATTGCATTAGAAACATATACGTAGTTTATGAAGGATTCTTTCAGGAATAGACCTTTGCAGGAACTAATAAATAGCAAAAGGGAAAATATTGGGTGTATCGAGGTGTA
Organism: Anthonomus grandis grandis; assembly: GCF_022605725.1. Lineage (NCBI taxonomy): Eukaryota > Metazoa > Arthropoda > Insecta > Coleoptera > Curculionidae > Anthonomus > Anthonomus grandis. The sequence continues at coordinate 25,431,045 of NC_065550.1, read as the reverse complement.
ACTTGTAATGCTTTTCAGGATTTGAAAACGTCTTTTCTGTATGTTGCACGGATTCAGATTTTATTTTGTGTCTTGATGATTTTAACGTTAATTTTCTAAATAGTTTAAGCGCGGAATTAATCTTTCTGAATAGGATTTTTTCTTACACATTTTCCTTAAGTTAAGTTGTAAATAAATCCTTTTACGTAAAGTTACCACTGAATCTAGTATCTCCGAAATCGTATAATCTGACGTGATTGATATTCCACATGTCTCAGACCATCGATTCACTTAAAGAAGTTAAAAGCTACTTTAATTGCCTAGAAAAAATTTCAAATGACATCAAACTTTAAAAGTAGAAAGATTGAAATGGATCAACAAAAACTGTCTGGAAAATGCATGCCTGGAAAAGATAAAAAAATTACATTGAGTATCTGGAAGGCAAAAAAATGCCAATGACAATTTTACACTGGCACAACAAATATGCCGAATTTTTAAATTATTTATTCCTGTCTATTGAAAAAAATTAAAAGGAGTTAGGCCTCGAGATATACGTGGCTATCCAACAGCAACTGTTTTATCAAGCAGGATTTAGAAATATAAAATAATTATGTTGACACTTTTCTGAAAATCACACGTAAAATTATAGGTAAAGGATTAGGCATAGTTTCAGGTGCAACTAAATGTCAAAAATATATTATATAAAATTTGCTACTTAGGTGATCGGAATATTGCTTTCGGCAAAATTACACACATTTTAAGCCTTTTTCTATAATTTTGCGTATATTCATTTTAGTGCGATATTCAGGAAAGTTAGTAAATTTGACCTTTACCTTTTTTTTAATACATGTTTATTTGCTAGATTTGTGTCCTTACTTATGCTCTACTGGTTGATTTTTCTTATATTATTAAATATGTCATGATATAATATTGAATCACTACTATATTTTCAACACTAGTAATAACAGACAATCCTCAGGATATTCGATGAAGGTTGAAATATTCGGTATATTGTGAGAGTATATTAATTAGTTTCATATATAAATGATGAAGAATATAGTTGAAAAAAAAAGGATTTGGAGCAAATGCGACTTCTCGAGCCCTGTTAAAAAATTGTAGAAATACTTGCTTCGAAAACTTCCAAAGATATTATATGCCTGAATTTTTAATTTATTTTAGATTTTAAGTAAAAAAAAAATGATATTTGCATATCCATCAATTTCTTCTAAACAAGAGAAAAAGAAAGAAAAAGGAAAATTTTTTAGAATATGTAATATTTTAACAATTTTTGAGAATTAATCATGGCACTTCATCATGGGACACTCCTTATATTGTCAAAAAATGTATGAATGAACAATGTTGTCAAGCTTAATAATTTCTCTGATTTCTTGATCTCAACTATTCATTAAATTCTTCTTGAAAGAATGTAGTTTTTTCAGGTACCGTAAACCGGGGTGATTTTTCCAACCCCCTGGGGACTTTGCTCCATTTAAAAAAAAAGTTTATTTTAATTCCCGCTTAAAAACGTGTAAATATAACGCACCCAAACCGCGAGTGTATCCAACATTAGCAATTTGGCTATACGGAGCGCGCTGCGCACGTCGATACCTTCAGTACCGTTCAATCAACTGCAGAGGGAAGATACTGTTAATATTTTGTTATAATTTAAGCTCAAAAAATTTTGTGTGTATTTTGGTTTTTATTCTAGGTGTAACAGTAAGTATGGCAAAGTTGATATTGAATTACCTTGTGATTATTTTTTACCTAGTAGAACTATTTAATAGTCGTAAATAATTCTTGAAAAACGAATTTCGGTTTTACTGTCAACATTTCGCAGTTTTGGGGGTTACTTTTCACCGGAGCAAAGCCACCTCAAACTACAAGTCTGGGGTTACTTTGCTCCGGCTAAAGTATTTCAAGTAAATAATGAAGAAAGCTTCTGTTTGTTTTTTATCAAAAAAAAAAAACTAAAGGTCGGCGTCATGAATTATTTTTTTTGTTTCAGCATGTCTAGAAAATATCAAAGAAAAGCTGGGGCCAGAAGGTATGCAGACTATACCAAAGAAACATTGGAAGAATGCTTGGCTGAAGTTAGATCAGGGGCACTATCACACAGAAAAGCAGAACAAAAGTACAATATACCTAGAAAAACGATTTTAAATAAACTTAAGAAAAAACATAATAGAAAACCAGGTGGTCAACCTGTTTTTTCTTTACAAGAGGAAGAGGATTTTGTTGAGTGCATTATTGCTTTGGGAGACTTTGGTTTTCCAGTCGATACTCAAGAGCTGCGTCATATTATTAAGGATTATCTGGGCAGATGTGGGAGAAAGTGAAGATCTTCCAGAATGATTTACCCGGCATTGAATAGGCCAATTCGCTTATTGCCAAACATCGCCATTTGTCTTTACGCTTTGCCGAGAATGTAAAGCGTGCAAGAGCGGCAGTAGATGAAACTGTTCTATGCAACTTTTTCAATAATTTGGTCAGTGAATTACGTGATGTTCCTTCAACCAATATATGGAATTTTGATGAGACAAACCGAATTTCAAATGATGCCGAGATTTAAAAAATTAGAAGGAAAGACAGTGCTAATATGTGACAACCTTTCTTCTCATTTGACAGTTCATTCCCTTAGATTGTATGGTCAAAATCAAGTAAGTTTAGTTTGTTTGCCGGCAAATAGTACCCACCTAACACAGCCTTTGGATGTGGCATTTTTTCGTCCAATCAAAATAGCTTGGCGCAAAGTATTATCAAAATGGAAAGGCACTGAAGATGGTATTAGAAACACAAACATTCAGAAACAAAATTTTCCTCCACTCTTATCAAAAATGATGAATATGATTGAGCCAACCATCAAAGATGAAGAACTTGCTTTCCGGCTTTCGCAAATGCGGAATATTTCCTTTAAATATTGAGGAGGTTTTAACCCGCATTCCTTCAACCTCATATAATAAAAGTATGACAAAATCTTCTTTCCTTAAAATACTGGACACAAGAAGAACTTTGTGTACGATTACAAAAAATAATCGTAGAAAAAAAATTAATATTCCTCCAGGCAAGAGTGTGTGCGTTGAGAATGAAATAGAAGAAGAAGAAGAAGCAATAGAACAAAAAGATGAAGCAATAGATGAAGACCATGAAACAAGAAGATTTTATTACACAAGGCACCCAACAGAGAGAGGATATACTTCATTTTAATGACAATTCATCAGATGATATAAACTTTGAAGAGCTTGAGAAAGAACATGAAATCGAAAATGATTTTATAAATTTTGTTAAAGGAATAGACCCTTAAAAAAAAGATAATTTCGATATGGTTGTAAAGGAAGTAGGGCGTTTTGTTGTATTTGTTTATGAAGGACAACTTTACCCCGGGCAAATCGTTTCCTTTACCAGAGAGGATGTCCGAATTAAATCTATGCAGAAGTCGCTAAAGATGTGGAAATGGCCCTCAAAGCCAGACGAGCTTACTTATTCATGGTCTGATGTTCGGGGATCTATTAAACCCCCTAAACAAGTTACAAAAAGAGGCATCTTCTCTGTGCCTGAGCTCGCCTGCTGGTATAGTGACTAAATCCATACTTTAATTATTAACCTAATGCCTTACCTATTATACGTGTTTTCTTTCCTATTTTTAGAATCTATTTTTAATTTTTGTAGTTTTGCATTTATTTTTTAATTAAACTGCAATGCGTTATTCAAGTGTTAAAATTTTTTGTAATATTTAAGAAACATTTGCATTTCCTTATATTAAAAACCTCAAAAACTTTAATTTTTTTAAATTTTTACATCCCTCTTTTTACTCGCCGGGGAAAAGTAAATAAAACATAAGGTTAACTTTGCTCCAACGTATAAAATGTAAGAATTTTGCCTACATATATGGGCGAGTTTGCTCCACAAACTAAAAAAAACCGTTTCCTTTCAAACTAAAAAAAAAACAAGATATTCGATATTTTTACGCACAAATCTTCAAAATAGTAATTCTTTAAGATGTTTCTTGTAAGTAGAATGCAACTAGAGTAAAGAAATTTCGTAATTTTGTAATAATTTTAGTAATTTTTAAATTTATCTTCAAAAAGAGGAGCAGTCACCTCGTTTTACGGTACTCGATAGAAAATCGAAGAAAAAGCCAAAGTCCTGTGTATGTATATATTTGAAGTTTGCTTATATATTTTTAAATTTTTAATTCCTTTACTGTTAATTGTAGTCTTCATAATTACCCAACTCGTTCTAGAAATGCCAAAGAGTGCTGTGTCACACGTAGGTTGAAATAATTTTTGATGCGTAGGAAGAAATGAGATTTCACCTATATAATCACACCGAGTTCTAACATTATACTAACTTAGCTACATTAATACCATATCAGCTCTATAAAAACAACAAGAACAAAAGAGATGAAAATTGCCAATATAGTAAAAAATGGACCATACCCTCCAGCCTTTTCGTCTCAAATTTTGCAATATTGTTTCAAAATCTATTTAAAAAGCGCAAGCGTTAAAGCGTGACTTATCATCTCAATTTCGAAATGCTCTATCCATATCCTCCGGATCCCATTCTTGTTCCGGCGCGCATTTCCACAAGGAAGGACACCTGTGGTGCGAAAGATATCCTGAAAATCGCGATTTTTGCGAGGAAAAGTTTTAGCGCGAAGGCAAAATTTAATTCCGACGAGGTGTTTAAACACTTTGTGTAGATCTATTTTGTTGTTGTTGGTGGTTGTGAAATGGGTAATAGTTCCATCAGTTAATAGGCAGGTAAGGTATAGAAGATATGTTTATATTGATGATATTTGGCTACGAACCCCTAGATATTTTTTTTCCAAATTTGATATTTATAATCGCGTAATTTTTTTATGAGGAAGCGCTCTAATTCATATTTTATTTGTTATTCCTATACATAATATAGTTTTTTTTTTACGAATATTTCTGCATATTATATTTATAATACCTTATGTTTATATTACCTCTTACATTCTGCTACAAACACCTAGATATTTTATTATAAACTCCTATTTATTTAATACTCTTGTGAGCTTTTTCAGTAGTAAGCATTGTTCTAAATATTTCTACCATATGACGTATCTCTAGATATTTCTCTAACAAAGCCCTTTTCTATGAAATGACTATAAGTCTAAATATTCTAATACGTATCTCTAGTTATTTTATATCTTAAACAACATTAATATTAATATTTTGTTTAACTTTTTAAGTTGAAAAAAATTTAAGGAATCTCATTTGATTTTAGTGCCCTGGGGAATCCAATATATTTGGCGAAACGTACAACAATTTAAATATTTTGATTTTTATTTCATTGGTTTTCAAAAATTCAACCACTGTAAAATTATTGGGTCATTCAAAGAAAATGTTTAATATATACTAAAGTGTACAACGAACCTAGTAGATCTACTGCTACGAAATCCTAGATATTCTATTAAAAGCTCCTTTATTTATATTTATTTTGCCTTTAGATTCTTGAAGGAAAATAGTTCGAGACATTTTCAAATACAAACAAGCCTAGAGATATTTTATTATGAGTTTCTTTATTTATGATTAAGATATTTTAAAAATGCAGCATATACGTATTATCTGGATATTCTTCTGCAAATACTTCAGTATTCAGTTAGCAAATTCTAAATATTAACGTCTATAAAACGTCTTAAAAACTTGTTTTGAATATTTTCAAATACGACGAATCTCTAGATATTATACTACGAACCTGTAGATATTTTTTCCAAATTCGATAATCGCGTAATAATTTTTTATGAGAAAGCGCTGGAAAAAAAGCGGATAATTTGAACTCTATAATATATTTTTTTTACAAATCCACAGATATTTCATTATACTTCTGCATATTAAATTTATAATACCTTATGTTTATAGCATCTTCTATATTCTACTACGAACTTCTAGATATTCTATTAGAAATTTCTATTTACTTAATACTCCTATAAGTTTTTTTTGTTCTAGATATTTCTATCTACGACGTAACCCTTAAAATTCTATAAAAGGACTATAAATCTAAATATTTTAATACGCACCCCTAGTTCTTTTATTTCCATATGTAAATCAATATTAATTTGATTTTTAGTTTTAAAAAGTTTAAAGAATCCCCGTGTATTTTAGTGTCCTGAAGAATCCAATATATTTGGCGAAACGTGACAATTTAAATTCTTTGATTTTTATTCATTATCATTATTGTCTTCTAAAAACGTAACCACTTCGGCCCTAAAATTATTGAATTGTAAAAACATGACATGTACCAAATGTACTGTGAACGTAAAAAAATAAATATACTATAATGTATCAAATGTACTGGCTACGAATCCCTGGATATTCTATTAAAAACTCGTAAGTATCGCATATTTTGCTGCAAAAAGCTCAAATGATCCAGCTATACAATTTAACATATTAACGTCTCTAAAACGTCTTAAAATCTCGCTCTTGATATTTTCAAATATGACGAATATTTAGATATTATAATATGAACCCCTAGTAGTTTCGTTACAAGTGACATTTAATTACGAGTAAATAATACTAATATTTTAACTAGAACGACCTCTTAATATTCAAAAAATTCTTGAAATTCTATTACGAATACTTATATTTGTCTCATTTTCTGTATATTTGCGAAAAATCTCTATATGATACTCTACAAAGTTATTTTATTCCAAATTATTTGATAATCTATTACAAACTCTTAAACGTATATTTATTTTGCTCTTAGATCATTTAAGAAAAAACGTTCTGAATATTTTCGAGTACAATCAAGGCTCTAAATATTCTATTACAAATTTCTAGATTTATAATTAAAATATTTTAGAGGTACAGCATACATATAAATTGTTGCAAATACGTAAATATTCATCTAGCAAATTCTACATATTAACGCGTCTAATGTATCTTAAAATCTCGTTCAAGATATTTTCAAATACGTCGAATTTCTAGATAATATACTATGAACTCATAGTAGGTAATACTAATATTTTAAAGGTACAGCGTATCTCTAGATTTTCAACAAATCCTTGAAATTCTATTAAAAATGTTCATAGTTATTTCGATTTTCTATATATTTCTTATCAAACGTCTTAAAATCTGGTTTCAAATATTCTTAAATACGAACAATCTCTGGATAATACTTTGCTACTCCTAGTTATTTAATTCCAAAATCCGAATTAATAGATAATTCATTACGAACTCTTATACACATATATGTATCTCATCCTAAAAATGTAATTTGGAAAATCGTTGCTCTGGATATTTCGAACTCCTAGATTTTTGTCCATGGTATTAAAAAGCAAAATTAATTTCTAGATGTTCTACTATGAACCTCTAGATATTTTATTACAAACTCCTATATATTTAAGGATATCTTTAATATTCATATTAATAGATTTTGTTTATTTCTCATACTTTTTTATATTTTCATATAAATATTAATATTTACATATAATTTTTATTAATATTTTCATAATAAATCTTCATTTATGCCTTTTATATCTAAACGGTTCAAAGGTAAACAGTCAAAAAGGAAAAAGAACGACGCTCCCTTTGGTCTGCAGGCAACACGGCAAATGAAGAAATATGAAAAAGCGTCAGTCAAAATGGTAAAATATGCAAAACTAGAATTAATTTTACGTCAAGAAAGTGAATGAAATTAATTTGTTGGAAAATTTCTCTTAAAATACATTTACATATACTTTGATGATGAGTTTAAAACGGCAACTTGTAAGAGCCTAAACGGCTAAGTGAATAAAAAGATGCTTTGGTAATAACACTTTGTTTTACGAGAGAAACCACATGACCTAAGTAAGTATTTTAGAAATGCTTCTGAAGCGTTTGAAACTTTTTTTTTAAAAAAATTAATGCAAATGCCAAAAAGAAATAAATTATTTCAACTGCCAAGATAAAATAAAAAAATACAACTGCCTAAAATCAAATTTAAAAAAAATATATTTTTTTTTCAACTACCTGGATGAGGAAAACATGCTTATTATTGCATATGCATTTTTTTGTTTTTGAATTACATAAAGAAAATCAAAGACTATTTTAACAGTCAGAAAAAGAAAATTATAAGGTTTACTATTATTATTATCAAAACATATTCAAAAGTGTGAAAACTGTAAAGCGTAAAAGTGCTTCCCGAAATAAAATAAATATTAAAGAATAAATCAAAGAAAAAAGCTTTAGATGAAGCAGAGGAAAGAGATGACAGATAAGACCAAAGAGGAATATAGGAACATTAATAAGGAAATAAGTAGAGATATAAGAAAAAGGGCAAACAAAAGACATCAGAAATGTTATAGATGAAGACAGAAGCTTAACAGTCCTGAGAAGGAGAAGAAATAAATGTAAATATTCCGGTAGTTTTAAATCAAAGATCCGAAGGCATCCTCGACATAACCGAAAAAAAAATCTCATTTATACTTAAAGGTATGGAAAATAATGAAGCCCTTAGTGGTGACGAAGATGGTCAAGGCCTCACAAAAGGCCTAAAAATTTCTCCTGGAAAGAACTACCGCCTTACAATAGAAAACTGCCATAATTTCAGATTTACATAAAAAAGTTGACAACGCACACTTTGCAATTTACAGACCGATGAGTCTTCTTAGTCACATATATAAAATGTATACAAAAATCGTAAGCAATCGTCTAAGTACGAAACTAAAGGACATACAACATACAACAACTATAAGACAAACCAATACTTAATATTAAAAATACTAGCCGCATTGGCTATCACTACTTTACAACAATTAAATATATATTACAGTGCTTTTGTTTTAAAACGCTTAATAACTTCTTAAAAAAAAACACGTTACTTTAGATATACAGGAAGACGTTTAATTTTATATTTCAGAAAGTTCTATCAATCACCTCCTCTGCATATTGTAAACAGCATTAAAATATCTATTTAACAGTACCAAAAAAAATGAAATTGGTTGATGTACCAGCGAATACTGACCTAAAATAGCTGGTAATAATTGATATTTCATCGACGTCATACTTTAGTATGTCAAATGGCTATCCTATAGTGTGATACATCATTTTAAAGGGCATACAATCTACCACTCAATGGTGTGTAAAAAATGTGAGTTTATAGACTTATTCAGGGTATAAAAAGGTGCTTAAAAATAACCACTTTAATCAGTTCACAGAATTTATTTTATTAAGTGCTCAAAATGTAATCCGTTATTCGCGAGAAACGGATAACTTTATTCGATCGAATAAAGTTATTCGATCCTTTAAATTATTTATATTATTGGGCGGGGCTTATAAACTTTGCTTTCTAAATACCCGAAAGGAAAAAATCTAGTGGTGTTAAGTCTGACGACCGTGCAGGCCATTCAATTGCATCACGCCCGCCAATCCACATCCATATTTAAAAAAAATATATTTGTCTTCAATGAACTGCATATTACTATATATTTTTACTGGTAAATCGCTTCAATTTGCATCAATTTTTTTCGTAAAATACAAGGGAATAAACATAAAGGGAAAAAGACTAAATCGTAAATCATCTATGCTTCGCAGATGACATCATGTTGATATTAGATAATATTCAAGAAGCCTAACTACTACTAAACAATGAGGCTAGCAAATAAGACTCAAAATAAATTGAACGAAAACATAGTAACATGACAAATCTGATACTAAAAGATATTTTAAAATGTAAAAGCAAAAGTATAAACATTTAAACATGGTATAAACATAGTTAGTCACGAAATTAAGATTGGATGAGATTTGACAAAGGATAGGTAATAAATTAATTCCATGCTACCAATATGTGTCAAGAGAAAAATGTTTAACCAGTGTGTTATCCCTGTGTTGGCATATGGCGCAGAACCACTAATATTAACAAAGAAGATTGATACTTCTGTTAATTTCTTTAAGGTTGCTACAATAGCTGATATTTGTTTTATTTCTAGTTTTTCAACTCTTCTGAAACTTTGTCTAATTCTACCAACGCTGCTATTAGGTTAAATAGGTTATAAGGTTATTTACCTTATTTGGAACTTACTGTAGAGGTTATGAAATTGGTTTAGTAAGAACTTCACTTTAATATGAAGCTTTAGATTCTGGCCTACTTGCTTAGCAAGTGACTCTTCATTAACAGCTCCATTAAATACTATTAGTTAGTCCTCAGTTATAATGGAGAAGAATGCTCACCAAATACAAGTGATGCAACGAAAAATAGCAAGAGCAATGCTAGGAGTCAAACTCACGGACGAAAAACCTAATTGAACCATACGAAAGAAAAGGAGATTTCGTTGAGACTATTCTACGTCTGAAATGGAACTGGGCAAGCCACGTGGTCAGAATAAGAGATGGTAATTGGAAAAAAAAAAGAATACAGAATAACAACCATGATCTGTTTTTGTAAGTTTTTAGAAGTAGAGGCAGAGCGCCACATGCTGGAATAACATTAAACGGATTGAAGGAAATTGGATCCAATCTGCACAAGATTGAAATAGGTGGCAAAATTTGAGAGGATTTTCTTCAACAGTGAAGAGTATAAACTCAAGTCGATGATATGATGACAACTATTATTATAACCCAAGAAGAATTACAACATAATTTCACAAGATACTAAGTAATTCAATTACTTTTTCATTGAGATGGTCTCTTTGCTGCCTGGATAAATTTAAAAAATCTTACTATTAAATTAATTGTTTTCCTTTTTTACCATCTAAATTGTAGAAAATTTATTCTGAAACCAAAAAATATAATTAGTCCACTTTTCTACGTATAACTTAGATTGCTTAGAAAACCAACTAATTTCTTTTCCAAGTTTTTTTCTTTTTTAAAACTTATCGCTTTCTTATTGTCATCCACTTACAATGTGATCCCTAAGACGTTAAACCTATATACAACATTACATAAAAACTGATTAGGAAGACTTGACGCATATAAAAAACGGCAAAACATCATCACTGATAAACTTTCCAGCCGATAAAAATAGCTCATTAATTAACATATAAAAACATCGAAGAACGTCTCTGACTCACCAGAAATTATTTTCAATTTATCACGTTAATATCTTAAGATGAAGTGCTTCGCTTTTCTGTTTTTTGTGGCATTAGCGATTGCCTCATGTTCTGCAAAAGAATCTGAAGAAGACATCACCACGACCACAGAAGCACCAAAGGTGGGTTGGGTTAACCCTTGGATCTACATTGGGCCAGGGGGTGATCTGTACGTAAGAAAACCATTTTTTGAAGCTTATATACCGCCTAAAAGCTCTGGAGCGGGAATTGTGTTGTACCCAAGTTATCCAGCTTATCAGCAACAACCTCAGTACCAACAGTACCCTCCTTTAAGCCAATATTAGATATGCTATATAAATAAACGTTTCTTTTTCTTACCATTCAGGTGTTTTTTTCTTTTTTTCCATTCACGCACTTTATGGAAATAATGGATTACGTCTCGCCGGATACATTTGCAGCTTTTGTTTTATTACTTTTTCCTTTTTATTTGAGATTTTCAGAGTTGACGTAAAATATTTTGTAAACATGGCTTGAAAGGTTCTGCTTTAAAATGTGTTTTTTTTTGAATAAGATTAAAAATGGCGTACGATAGATTAATACGGAAAGTTTACTCAAACATGAGTTTTTCCTTTCAGGTAAACTTTTTGCACTTTATTTTTATTGACGTAGTTTAAATTTTTCCAATGTGTATTTAATGAGTTAGAATAGTAGTTTTCCTTAAGAAATGAATTTTCATCACAAGGCCGAAAAACGAGAAAAAAAAGAAGGTGACTTAGGTGATTTTACACTGAAATTTATAGGAACATTAAAATAGTTATTTATGTAACAAGTGTGTAAAATAAGTCTTTTTTGATGAATGGGAAACTTGTCTAGGATAAAACTTGTTTAGGCGCCAGTGTGTAAAAAAAGTCTTTTTAAGTACTAGAGCGTAAAAAGTAATTTAACGTTTATTTGACGTTCATTTTATAATTTGTTAAAAATGTTTTTGACGTTTTTCACACACTAATGCGTAAAGTAATTTGGTATTAATAATTTTTTTTTAATAATTTTTTTTAATTTTTTTTCTTTGGTCGTAGAAAAACTTTTGTATGTTACACGACTGTAAAATCCCCTTTTTTTTAGAAATGAGAAATTGGTCCCATGAATATACATAAATTTAATATATAAAAATTCCCATAAATATATATAAATTCCCTTGCTGCATAAATAACTATTTTCTACTACCGTGAGTAAAATGCTCACTTTACACACTTTCTAGGGTGTGTGATGTTTCACTTTTTACGCACTAGTGTCTAAAAAAGTCTGTTTGCGCACTAGTGCCTAAAAAATAATTTGACGTTTATTTCACATTTAATTTATAGTTTGTCAACAAGTATTTTGAAGTTTTTTTTACCGTAGTCGCTCAAGTGCGTAAAGTAATTTGAAATTTTTAGATTTTTTTTTAATGTATTTAATTACTTTTTAGAGCGTAAAAAGTAATTAAAAATTAAAATAATTTGACATTAAATTGACATCTAATTTATAATTTTTCAAAAAAAAAATTACGTTTTTTTTACGCACTAGTGCGTAAAGCATATTGGTATTTTTGATTTTTTTTTATGTTTCCGTCGGTAGTAAAAAATGATAAATTTCCCATTGATAAAAAAAAGGTTCATTTTACACACTTATTATATAATTATCTAACTATTTTCTACTACCCTGCGTAAAGTACTCACTTTACACACTTCCCAGGATTAATAAAGTTTCACTTTTTACGCACATTTGCCTAAAAAAGTAAGTAATTTGACGTTTATTTGACAATTAATATTTAATTTGTCAAAAAAAAATTGACGTTTTTTTACGCACTATAGTGCGTAAAGTAATTTGCTCTTTTTGATTTTTTTAATGTTTTCATCAGGAGTAAAAACATGTTGTATATTACACGTGTGTTAAATCTTCTTTTTTTATTTATGGAAATTGTCGAAAAATTTCAAATTTATAAAAAATAGATCATTTTACATACTTCTTACATAAATAACTAGTTATTTTACGAAAAAACAGTAGCATATATGTATTATATTTTCCCATCTAATTAATACACATCTTGTACAGACGCGACTGGCTGAAGATTGTTCTGAATGTTCTAAGGCGATAACCTTTATTTAATTATGTATTTATTTACGCGCCTTACCCAATTTTACAAATAACATAAATTACAATAAATTTAACCTCAAACAATTGACAATTAATGTTTCATAAAAAATTTCATTTGGTATTCACATGCTATCACTATCACAGTCATAAAATAAAGAATGATTTATAAATAAATAATAGCAACAAGAAAAAGTAAAAGAGAGAAACAACAAAGAATGAAAGAACACAAGAAATTTCTTATGAAACATCACAAATTGGATTCCAGCAGCCTACGTCAGTCTAAAACGCACAGGAATGAATTTACATATAATAAACTAGAACGATAAAAATCTTATAATAGTTGAATATAAAATTTTCTGAATAACTTTTCAAAGCGGTTTGCATTTATATTAAAACCTAGGTTCACAGGTGTATTATTATTTGCTAGTCTGGCCGATCTAGTATTAAAACTATTATACTTAATGTTTGTTTTAAAGAAAAGTTGATAAAAAAAGGCGGGTTGACTCTGTGTTTCTCATAAATATTACCAAAGCTCTTGAATATAGCAACTCTAGAGAGTCTACAGAAGCAGTCAGAATGTTACATAAATTCTTAAAATCTTGACGAACAACAAGAGGAGAAAGACAAAACATCTGATACAGAACTCTGTAATCATAATGGTAGTTGTCAACAGGATCAATTGTGAATTTAAACGTAGCCGATCGATAGTTCTAGCCTGGACACTTATCCCCGCTTCCATCGATACCTCACAACAGAAGCCGAAATCATGCGAGGTGACGACTGCATCGCGATGGCAAAAATTCCGCGCTGGGGCACATATTTTGCGTTGATTCGAAATAATATTTTACTGCAGTTATTATTGTAGTTTCTAGTAAGATTGCGCATTTAAAATTTTAAACTACCAAACTATTTTGATACTCGCTTTCAGTTTTAAAAAGAATAAAAATTCGGTATTTAAATTAGGTGGGTAAATTAACAATTTTATTTTTAACTTACATTTTACAATCTTAATTTTATTTTGAATAATGCCTACCTCTTGCTGCATTCCTGTTTAAGCTTAGAAAAAATTAAAATGGATTTAAATTTTTTTTTTTGGTTTTTTTTGATTATCTTCGGAATCATTCAAATTTTCGATTTTTTAAATAAGCAACAAAAATTTGGCGTAGGTACCTACCTAATTTTGTTTTCGGCATTAACATTTTTACGAAAAAGTAATACCCCACTAAAGTGTCAAGAATAAGTTTTTGAAATTTTTTTTTTCGATAATTTTCAAAACCACATAAAATATAATATATATATATTTTTTATATGGCATATTCGTATATATAAGTAAATAATATGCAACTTTGGGGTAAATTATCCATTTTCGTATTTTGAGGGTAGACGAATTTGAAACACCGTTTATGTATATTTTTCCAATAAAATAAATAATAAAAAATATTTAAAACATTTATCATATACCTAAAATTACGTAATAATAAAAAAAATATATTATCTTGTAAAATGTAAAATATTAGGTCCCGCGGTATCTCCACTTAGTCGTTCCACTGTACGGCGTGCGCCACCAAATCTCGGCTTCAATTTTGACGCCACGAAACCAGTGTCACGGCTAGAACTCTCGATCGGCTACGATTTAAATACTACTACTACGGCCACTGAGATAAACAAATGCACGCACGATGGACGATGCCAACGTGTGATCAACGGGACATCGTCAGGTGGCCAGGGCCGTATTCCGCAGGGAGGCATATTTGAATTTAAATTAAAATATTAATTTAATTGAAAATGAAAACCATAAATTAAATGTAATTATTTTAGTACTTGGTAATTAGCTAAATTTTTTATATGATTTTGAAATTAGTGTATGTTTTTTTTTTAATTCAGAATTAAGTAATAATTTTTTTTTAATTAAGATTTTTTCTGTTTCTCGAGGTATTTACTGGCCTTAAAACCTTGAAAAACGATTGCAAGGCCAGCAATCAGCCACATCTCAAGAATTAAGTTAAGAGAATATTTTTATGATATGAAAAATATGTTAACATTTTTTTAATTTTCTTAATTACCTAGGCAGTTTTTAATGACTAAAAACAATTTTTAGTAGACTGGTTGACTAAGAGTAATGAAGTTATATCATATACTAAATAACGTGCCAGTTACGAAGTATTGAGGTATTATCATAAAATAATAGTTTCAATCATAAATAAAGGTGAATTTTACATATGAATTTTTGCATAATTACATATTTTTTTACAATAGGTATTTATGCAATAAATATGTAAAGAAAGACTTTTTTTTACAATCATAAATGTTGACGAATAAACCGTCGAATGCGACAATCACATGAGTAAGCTAACAATCGCATAAGCAAGGTAAAGCACTTTCCTTGAGCTCCAAAAGCGTACGCAAAGTGGCAACTTTATGCACCGTAAAGTTTTACTGTAATATAACTTGAGTACTATTTTATGTTGCCCATTTTCACATGAAAAACTAGCCCATGTCACTTTCGCTAGATAAGGAACTGCTATCTCCCAATGGTATTACCAGTCTCTCAACTGCTTCATCCATAATGTTATCTAATTGCCACATATTTTGTTCGAGTTTTTTTATGTGTTCGATACATTTCTTTCCAATTTTCGGAACTAATTCGTACTACGGCCTCATAAAATAGCATCTGAATATCTGCAAACTTATATGTCGCATTTTTTTCTGCAACATATCCCTTAATATTGGCCCCGATAAGTTCTATTAGGTTTAATTCACAGTGGTATGGCGCAAGTCGAAGAACTGTCTTGTGATGCGTCTTGGCCATTTCATCAACAATATAACAATTGAATTTACTCTTATTACTGTTGATGAGTTTTAAAAGTTGGGCTTTTATCATATTGTCATTAGATTCAATGTTTTTTTGTTGAAGCCAATCCTGAATAGCAGCTTTTTTTTGAAGCTGTCATTGGTACTTTTTCCATCTTTCGTGAATGGTAAGAGGCATTATCTAATACAATAACTGCATTGTCTTCAAGCTTGGAAAGTATTCTCTCAAACCATTTTTCAAAGGAAGGACCATCCATTTCCTCATGATAGTCGCCACTTTTTTTTGACTGAAATGCCCAAAGTCCATCAGGAACAAACCTGTCCTTACTACCAATATGACAGATGATTAGCCTTTATCCCATTCCTAAAAAAAATATTTACCAGTCTGAGTATCTATGCATAAAAAATATGCTAAGTATAACAAATGTGTCATTAAAGAACAACAAAAAAATGAAACAAAAAAGTATTGAAATATTTTAATAAATTAAATTGAAATTAATTTAACCTATTTTATAACTAAACATATCAAATTGACACTTGAAGTGATGCGACAGATATATTATTGAAGTAAATATAAAAAGTCTTCTTTAAATATACAAAGTGTCATAACAAAAACGCAACGTCGGCTTTTTGGAACTCTTTTTTTAAAATAAGTGCTCGGAGAAGTTGTTTTTTTTCTATCTGCGGAAAAACATTTTTTTTCAGTTCCACCCAGTGTTCCAGAAGACCAAGGTTTAGTTTTGCTTGTAATACTCTGTACTCATTTAAATTTATGCATACTCAAATAGCGAAGAGTAAATAACCATTTTCGAAAAGAAAATAAATTTAAAGTGGCGTTTTAATTAATGCCTTTTAATATTTTATTTTTTTTTATTTTTTAAAATATTAAAAAAGTACCCCTTTCAATGCAAAAAGCTTTACTTTAATGCATTGGTAAGGAAGTTTTTTTTACACGCCATGTAAAAAGTTAACTAAGCCGTCCGCGTGCCTTAAACAAGCACTTTTCACACTTATATCATTGTTATTATTATATCACAATTACATTATTTTACCTGAGGGATGTTTTAACCCTGTAGATAGTCCTTTGAGAACTGCTTGACGGAAGGAAGTAGGTAATGGATTTATCCATCCAAACTTTAGATTTAGTGTGCCCAGCGTTGATCCACGTTTCATCCAAATAATATATTTTGTTATTTTCTTGCCGGAATGTAATTATGTATGTAATGTATATTAATTTTAGTTAAGTATTCCCTTCTTCAACACTTAATATCGTTTCGGTCCATGAGAATTCCCTTCTCCATAAGAATTCCCTTCTCCAACACTTAATATCGTTTCGGTCCATTTCTTTCACGTTTTCCATATTTAAAGTTTAACTTCTTCAATATTTTATAAAAAGTGTTTTTTTTTTTAAATTAGGCAAATTATTGTCCTCATTAACAACCCTTAACACTTTTTCTATTATTGGAAGTTCATTCTTGAAAAAAAACTCATGAACTTTTCTACGAATAGCGTTCTTTTCGATATTGAGCAACATATCAAACGTGGTCGTTCGGTTTGCGAACGCTTTAGGCTCTGAAACACCACCAGTTTTCTTATATTTGGCCACTATCCGTCGAACACTTCTACTTCCAACTCCTATCCGACTTGCGACATTATTGGCAATATCACCTAAAGCCATTGTAGGATGTTCTAATATTTCCATTTTGTGACAACACCTGATGCTATCAAAATAAACTGGGAAATGCAACCCGACTTTGTAAAAAAGCGACATCAAACGGCCCGGATATCCATGGGCCATCTGACCAATAGCAAAGTGAAGCGCGTGTTTTGATGCCGCTGATCACGCGAATGGGCTTGTTTGGGACGTTTGGGTGCTTGGCCGCTGCTCGATGAATGTAGTATAGGTAGTTCAGTACTCTCTGTTACATCTGTTTTAAACTGTAAATACGACATGTATAGAGTTACAACCAAGTCCTTAAAAACTCTTTTTTTTTTAATGCATTGCTCTAAAATGCCTTCTTTACTCCTCTTATTTATTGTTAGTGTTTTTGTTCTCTGGAAATAATTTTTTTTATCTTATTTAACCCATATAAGGTGTTACTCAAAGATTCTACTCTAACTCTATTACTTTTTAAAAGGCGTTTGGTATGTCAGTATTTGACATACATTCAAATTAGTTCATATTTTTATTTTCATATCATTTCCTCGATACCTCATAAATTAATTTTTTTAATGTCGTTTACACAAAATAGACTGACAATGATAATTTTTCAGTGAAACTCTTTTACCCAATAAATATACGATTTTGTATTTAAGTCATTTAAAATAGATTCGAGTATGCTAAATTAAGTAGCAGTGCAAATTTAATAAGATTGATAAGAATATAAAACAAAAATTAACCAAATTATATAGTGCAGCTGCTCGCTTTCAAGATAATGGCGAATAAATACGTAAAATTAATGCGATTTTCGCAAACCCGACAAGATGAAATAGGAAATATTTTCCTTAATGGGGAATGCAGCTTGTAAAGAGCTTTTTGCAAAATGAAAAGGAAAACTAGATAATTTAATTCTCATTACTAAATTCGCTTTAAAACTATATGAATTGAGGTAGATACTGCTTATTAAACAAAGGAGCTTCACGATTTAAAACTCCTTTTTAGCAATGAAAAGATTTCATTGAAAATATTCATTAAAAAAATATGTTTATATAAAATATCTCCTATCAGGATACTTTACAAGCAATATAGTTAGTAAGTCAAATATTTATATAGGAGTTAAATTACGAACTAATTGAATATCTGAAACTTTGCTATTATCTTACTTACTATTCATATTGACTCTAGATAATATAGAAGAGTTATAGAGGTTAAAGCAACAGTAGATTCGCCTACTCAAAATAATTTAATTCACGCAAACTTTCCCCACTCTGAAGTTAATATTAGCATGTTAAGGTTTTATTATTTTTGTTCGATTTAATAAAATTTGGAATATGTGGAATTTGAAAAGGAATAGGGAAGAAAAAGAAAAGGAAAATGCAAGTTTATGATATCAGTCCATTAATATTTTTCTATAGCTTAATTAAATTTGGAACCTGTAGTAACTGCTCTAAATTTTCTTTATAGATTTTATTGGATTAGTTTTGATATTTTTTTTTTTTAATTTTTCAAAGAGTTTTTTACCTTTACCAAGTTGTAGGTACATTTCTATTTTTTTAAAGATTGTATTGTGAAAGCTGTAGATACTATTCTAGAATTTCTTTACAGATTTCTATTGGACTTGTTTTAAGTGTAAATTGCTATTTTAAGATGTGAAAGCCAGTATTCAGTGCACAAGCTGCAATCAGTACTACTACGGAAAGTACGCCCAATTAGCAATTTTTTGACGCGACAACGTTGCAAATTGCAACGCACCGTCGCATTGTTACGTAGAGACAACCACTTGTTACACCAACTTGAAAGAGATTTTTTTGGTTGTGTCAACGTTACGCAGTGACTACCCGTTAACGAGTTACTGATTTTTGGACGGATGGACGCCATAACGACAGAAAAATTAATTACTTTTTTAAACAATAAACTATAATAGATAATTCCAGTAGGCAGCTACTTTAAAAATATAACCTTTTTAATTCATCTTTTGAACAGTCCTTATTAATATTTGTTTTGTATGTAGTTTAATATAGTGAATTATACGGGTAAAATACCCGTTTTGAAAGATTTACAAGCAATTAATTTATAAACGGCACATAGTTTACTCTGAAAAGATGTTATTTTAGCCCTAATTAACACGCGCGCCCTGAATTTATAGCGGATTCCGAAAAAAAAATAATAAGTAATTTTTTTATTGGTTGCATAAGAAATCCGCTGTCGTTGTTCCTGGTTGGCCTGAAGCAAGAGGAAGAATGGATGGACCTAACCTAAAATTTTAATATTTCAATTATTGTTTGCAGTTTGTTGCGCGTATGCAGCACTCAGAATGTAATGTTAACATTACATTCTGAGTTCTCATTGCTGCTGCTACTATATAAATCCTAAAAAATAAAACTTTATTTTTATAAAATTATTATTTTCAATCTGGTTAGTCTCTTGTATAAAGAACCGGAGACCACTGGATCCGGTTCCATCTCTATTAAATTAAATCATATTTTTTTGAAAAAGCTTTTTTAAATTTTTTTATATTTTTTGTCCTTTCATAATTGTATTTGTTTTCATTCCTTTTAAGATAATATGTATAATATGTACTGGATGTGATATTTGGCGTTTTAAAGTCCATATTTTAGTCAATAACGATACACGATGGTGTAAACTCATTTTATTTTATATTTTTTATTGATGTTAGTGTGTGGCTTTTGTATTTAGATAGATATGTCTTTTCTGTTAATGGGCGTTCTGTCCTGTATCATTTAATTTTAATAATTTTATTTAGGTCTGATGATGCCCTAATACGGCGAAATGCGTAACCTAAAATAGACGCTTGATTTATGAGACTTAGACTTTGAGTTTACCTTCTCCCTCCTTTGTTCATATACTTAAGTCTCTTTGAGAGTAATGGATGATTATTTTGAATTAAGAAAAATAATGCCACAGATATTGGTCCGGGCTTATAATTAGGTAAGTCAAAAAGACTGGAGGAGTTATTGTGAAGTGTGACGACAAAAACGACCTGTCTAATATGCAAACTGAGGTTTAAAAGAAAATATGAGATTCGTACAGTGTTGAAGTGCCTAAGATATTGCAACATAGTCTTAAAGCAAGTTAAAGTAGTAGGAGTAAATGTATCTGAATATCTCCTGACAGATAACAAAATAATTGCTAAAACTCAAACTGAAAGTGAAATTTAAAATAACCTGCAGCAAAACCCTAACAAGAAAATAAAAATTATAAGAAAATCGAGTGTTGTAAATAGCAAATCCAACTTGATTATAACAAATTATCTATTAAAATAAGATCTGGTCTATTATGCCTTACATGTTTATCGGTAAGTACACTGCGGTCCCAATATAACTTATATCGGTAATTTTCCACTACGGGTTCTGGAGTATATTTATAATACGGAACCTTCTCTGTTGTAATAAGTTCCAACTTCATTGCCAACTCTTGATGTAAATATTCCCAACTGAGTCGTGCCGTTCTTTGTATTCTGTCGCTGCAAAGGCATCCTCTTATTATGTGCTGGATTGTCTCTGATGTTTGGCATCCATACCGGCATTTGTCGTTTTGTACGGACGGATCTCTGACGATGTGCTTGAGATAATTTCTTGTTGGTATAACCTGATCTTGGATGGCGAGTAGAAAGCCCTCGGCTTCTGGAAACATCTTGCCTGATACCAACCAATAGTTCGACGAAGCAGTGTCGACATGATTTTGGCTGATCTCATTAGGATGCTGCCCATGAAGGGCTTCTCCATCCAGATGCGGAGTTTTTCCTGGTCCGTATGATGGTAGCTGCGCGCTTCCTCGCTCTTAAGTTGTAGAGGAGTGGAATCGTCTATTTGATTTGTTGCGCGATGCAGCGTGGAATTTTTTCCTTGCCTGTAAAAATAGGATCTTAAGTTAGTGATTTGTTTTTAAAGTTGTTTACCCAGATCTATTAATCCTCTTTCTCCAAGGTGGCGGGGAAGCATTGTTCTTTCAGTGGGACTTCGAGGGTGGTGGTTGTGCGTTTTAGTAAGTAGGGTTCTCACTTTTCTTTGTAGCCTTTCTATGTCCTACTCCAATTAATTACCCCAAAAGAATAACTAAGAGCTGAACATGCGTAGGAGTTAAGTGCCTTAAACATATTTTTGCTGTTGAGATTGGTTCTCAAAACTTGTCTTACCTTTTTCACAAACTCGTTAGTCTGTTCGCATTTCATTGTTTGTTGTTCAATCGTTTGTGATTGTTTCATCCCCAAGTATTTGTAAATTTCGTGTTCGCCCATGGCCTCGATGGTCTGGACATTCTGCATCTGATATTCTCCTGGCTGAATTTTTCCTCGGATTATATTGAGAGTACGGCATTTATCTAGTCCAAATTGCATGCCGATGTCATTGGAGAACTCTTCTACTATATGTAGCATTTGGTTTAGTTGGTTCCTAGTTGCAGCCATTATTTTTAAATCATCCATATACAGTAAGTGATTTAACTTTGCAATCTCGGTGTTATTATCTCGGATGCTAAACCCATAGTTGGTCGAGTTAAGACGGTTCGAAAGAGGATTCATAGCAAGGCAGAACCATAATGGGCTCAGTGAGTCCCCTTGGAAGATTCCTGTTCGAATTGGAATGTTCTTTGTACTTACTGTGCTTTTACCCTGTACTTCGAGCTGGATCGTTGTTCTCCAACTTGTCATAGCGCTCTCTAGAAAAGACAAAGTATTACCATCAACTTTATACACTTTTAATATGTTTATAAGCCATTCGTGTAGTACTGAGTCGAAGGCTTTCTTATAGTCGACGTAGGCAGTAAAAATATTTCTCTTGTTGTGATATGCCTGGTTGTTGATGACAGAGTCGATAGTAAGTTGTTCTTTACAGCCCATAGACCCTTTAGCGCATCCTTTTTGTTGTGCGGCTATGATGTTGTTTTCCTCACAGTGTTGATAAATGCGCTGTGTTAAACATGAAGTGATAATTTTATACAAAGTAGGTAGGCACGTTACCGGTCGGTACTTAGACGGATCTTGTGTGTCGTTCTGGTCTTTAGGCAGTAGATAGGTTACTCCTTGCGTTAGGAACGTTGGCATTTCCTGTGGGTTAAGAATAACGTGGGTAATTAATTCTGAGAGTTTAGGATGCACACTCCGTAGTTTCTTTAGCCAAAAGTTATGAACTCCATCTGGGCCAGGTGATTTCCAATTATGCAGTTTTTGGATAATCTGAATGATTTCCTCGATAGTGAATGGTCGATGTTTCATCTGGTTATATTTATTACTATTTTATTTCTCTTCAGTAACCCAGCTTGCGTTGATATTGCATGTTGTTTGAGTTGCAAGTTGTTTGGCCCAAAAATATTGAATTTGTTCTTTCGTGGGGTATTGCTTATCTGGGTGATCTAATTTTGAATTTAGCTCTCTATAAAATTGTTTTTCGGCCTTTTCAAAACGAAGATTGTCACGTTTTCGGTTACTACTGGTCTTGTATCTTCGTAGGCGCCCTGAAAATAAGGAAAGTTTCTGTTTTAGAGCATCCAGGCATTGTTGAGCTGTGTTATTTTGTGGTTCATGCCGAGTGTGGATGTTATTTCTCTGCAAAATTTCATCAACTTTCTGTTTTAGTCTATTTGTACCCCTCAGATATTCTGTTAGTTGGCCGATATCTTTTCGAAACCTCTGAATTTTTCGTTGAAGTCTGGTCTCCCATGGCGGTATCGGGAGCTCGGTTCTTGCAGAGTCATTGTGGGTCCTTATCTTAATCTTCATGGTTTTAGCAACGGCAGTTGCTGCGCTATATACTAAAAGGTGAAGAGATTGCATGTTATTAATATTTAAAAGATAAGGTGGAAGAATTTTGGTGTTTAAAAGTTCCATAATTTGACCTAGTTTTTTTGAAGAGTTTACTTTTGGAAGTTTGGGTCTTATCAGTGGGTTGGTACCCTCAAATTCTAGCATCGCACTTGCCATTTCTGCAGATAGTTCGTGATATAGCTCAGAATTGTCCTCTTGGGTGTTTTCGGTAGTGTTAGGTTCCTGTGGGTTATTTAATACATATTCTATTACAGGTTGCTCCTCAGCTGGTTCATTGTTTGCGGGGTATTGTTCGTTGTTAATTTGCGCTTGTATTTCTTTTTTAATGGTATTGAGTCTTGTCTCTGGAATTAGGTGATTACGCATTATTACCCGATACTGGTCTGCTACTCTCTGTTCGGTGACTTGGAGATGTGGATAGATTCTCCTAAATTCGGCATGTAAAGGTTGTCTGTAGCCGATCATTTCTCGTCCCAGGTTGGTCACTTTATAAAAGCTGCGCATGACGGTTTCATTCATCGCAGATGTCCATTTCATGCGCTGTCTTTGTATTCCCGCCTGGGTGGCGCTGGCTGAATTTCCTGCGCAGCACCTTCAGCGAGGGGGGCTCGTGATGGTGTTGGGCCCTTCTGGTCATTTTGTTGTTGAAGAGGAGGAGGTGTAGTTTCTTGAATGACAGGTTGCCGCCTCCTTAACTCCCTGCCACCGACGGTCCGCATACTGTCATGTCCAGCGCCGGCACCAGACATGCCCTGGCGATCCCCAGGCAGCGACTTTTCTCCGAGGCATCTTCCGCTTCGTGTCTCCATTTCCATGGGTGTACCACCATTTAACCCTGGTGGTCCAGGTTGTTCTTTTAGTCGCCTTTTACGACAGGCAGAACGTACCAGGAGGCTATTCTACTCCGGCCCCCCACGGAGTTATTATTATTTTTATTATTATTATTATTATTATTATTATTATTACTATTATTATTAAGAAATGGAACGCTAAGGAATTAAAGGCGATGTTTTGAACTGGCTTAGATATTATTTGTGTAACAGAGTCCAGTGTGTAAAGTATCTAAATAGTCTGTCAAATACTCTTATTATTATGTTCAGTGTACCTTTTTCGGACCATTATTATTTATATCATATATAAACGAAATAATGCAAGTGCTCAAAAAACTGTCTTGATTGCATATAACACAGTAATTTATTTAGTAGGCGACAATTATTAAATATGGAAAGATGTTAGTTAATATTAATAACGACCTTAACAGTGTGTTTAACTGGCTATGCGTCAACAAACTATACTTAAATACGAAGAAATTTTTGGGTATTCAGAAAAAATCTAGAAGTAATTAGGTGGATATTTGCAAAATTCCAAAAATTGCCATTGTTATACTTGATAGATGTAAGACTAGTCAAATGCTAAATTCAGTACCGTACAAATGATTGCTGGAGTTTAATAGATCACTAAATGATATTAAGATGTGTGATAATCTGAACCACTTTAGGAGGTTCTTAAATTTATATTATTGATTGCGTGATTGCCTAATTTTATACTTCTACATTTAATTAGTGGACTTAAGTCTTAGTCTACTTTAGTTTGTAAGTTATATGGCTTCATATTATTTATTTACCTCTATTTTATTTATAAAGTATCTATGTTTTATGTTATATATACAACAATCGTTTTATTCTTATTATGCTTAGATTTTTAAGTTTTGTTGTTGTCTTAAACTGTTTTTTTTTTTCATTTAGTACCTACTTAATAGTTATTTTTGGCTTATTTTGTAAAATCTTTGTAGCAATTGCCTGCTAAATAAACACTATTTTTATAACTTTTTATAAAGAATTTTATTGAGTATTTTTAAAATTTTTATTTTTTACATTTTATACAAATAATTTTTTAGAACTTGGAGGCTGTAGATACTTTTCTAAATTTTTTTATAGATCATACCTGCGTAAGAATCATGGCGGCTGTAGCAACTGCTCTAGCATTTTTTCTCAAGAGTTATTTAGAAGTTAAAGACTGTAGTTACATTTCTAATTTTCTTTTTATAAATTGTACGTACATGAGAGCTGTAGCAACTGCTCTAGAATTCTTCTATACATTTTTCTCAATTAATTTTGAACGTTATTATTCAATTCTTTTTAAATAAATTTTGAGAACTGTAGAAACTTTTTAAATTTTTTTTAGACCTGCGTAAGAAATTTGCAAGTTGTTGCAATAGAATTCCAATAAATATTTTCATTGGATTAATTCTTTAATGATTTTTAATTTTTTGAAATAAAACTATTTATTTTCTCTAAATAGGTCTATGTATATATAGCAACCTAAAATCCTTTTAAATCGTCATATAGGATGTGCACTAATAAATAGTAAATCACTGCCATAAAAAATATGACTAAATCATACTAATATATATTCAAAATTAAGTTTAAAATTTAATTTAATTTTTTTTACTTAAAATTTAGTATTTGGTGTTTCTTCATTAAGAATAAGTAATTTATTGTAGTAGATTTTTTTTTTATAAAAAAAAGTTTCGATGTAAAATATAGATGACGCTGTCTGTGGCATTTGATTAAAAACTTTTTATATTACTCTTCTTATGTTTAATTCCAAGCAGGTTCAAATTAATAAATTACTTTCATTTTGATCATCCAATAGCACGTATATCTTACGACTTTTAATACTAATAACAAAATAAATTTGTTATTTTGTCTGCGTATCTTCTGGGTGTTCTTCTGTAGTATTCCGGAATAATGTTATTCATCTTGAATGAAAATGTAATGACACAATACTTAAAAAAAATATTCCGTTATCTATTAAAGATGACCAAAAAAAAAATATTTTTCCTAATTGTCTATTAATATTTCGTTCAAAACAACGCGAAGTATACATAAACATTAAATTATGTATTAAGATAAAAAAAATGATTTTTTAGTATCTTCTTAGATAATAATAAGGTCAAAAAGTTAATTTTTTTTAGTCGATTATTGCAAGACCTTATTTAAAAAAAATATTATTCAACCGGGAATAAAATACCGGGTGAAAACGAACTCATTACCCAAATATAATTTAAAAATTTGGGTAGTTATTGTGGTGTTTTAATATACATATTTTTCATTAACAAAAAATGACTGAATATCTCATCTGGTTTTATTCTAAAACTCGAATCCTGTGGCATCCTGTTTATTTTATTACGACATTTTTTTATCAATTTGTCCGTTTAGTAGCATTTTCCAATGACAGTTTTTCTTCTGTTTTATTTATCAACCCCTACATATTATATTACGAGCTCCTATATATTTATCATTATATAAAACATTAGAACGAAAACAATTGAAATTTAAAAAAAATTTTGCAAATTGCTCAAAAATGGTTAGGAATTCTAAAATATTTTATGTTAAATTAGGCAATTACATTCAAAAAACATTCTAGTGAGTGATCTCCATTTCGGAATTGCAAGTGTAGTTTATTCTAACATCTGCAGAAATTTTTTTATTTTATGATAAAATTAAAACCACTTTATTGACCATTTTTCTCATATAAATTTAAAAAAAATGAAAACTACCTAATCTGCCTTAGTTTCTAAGAGTCACATTGTCAATTTTAAATAAACTGCTCAACAATCGAACTGGATATTTTATAAAAATTACCGAAATTTGCCTAAAAAAAATTAAAATCATCAAGTTACGTTTTATGCTATGAGTAAATCCTGTTGATAGCAAATATTTTTAGTCGTTTTTTTTCTTTTTTTCAGACATTCTTATCTCTTTTAAAGAATTCGGTTTCAAAATCCTAACAATTCAGTCACATAAAAGTGCTTGTAGAGACTTTATTATTCTCATTGTTACCAATAAATCTGAAAGAAGTTGCTAACCGGCTAAATGTGTCCCAAAGTGTCGTGAGTCGTGCATGGAATCGATATGTAGAGACTGAGTCTGCAGCTTACAGGCATGATGGAGGCCGAGAACGTGCTACAACTTATACTCAAGACCGCTATATAACAGTAAACGCAAGAAGAAACCGAACATTTACGGTTTCGAGAATTAACAGCTACTTAAGGCATGCTACTGCGAGGGTAATTTCTAATCAGACTGTTAGAAGAAGATTACATGCGTCCAATTTAAGAGCCAGACGACGTGCCATACATCCACGGTTGACGGGGGAACATCGTGCATGCAGAAATCGGTGGGCAATAGAACACAGTAATTGGAATTTTCAAAACTGGAGGTCTTGTATGTTTACGGATGAGTCCAGATTTCGGCTACATATGTGTGATGGTCGAATTTTGGTGTGGAGGGAAAGGGGACAGCGATACCATGAAAATTTGATGGCGCCTACTACCCTCTTTGGTGGCGGTTCAGTTTGCGTTTGGGGAGGCATATGTTTCGATGGCCGCACCGATTTAGTCACCACTTAAGAAATGAAACAATGAACGATATACGATATAGAGACATTATTATAGAGAACATAAATGTACCATTTTTTGGTGCAGTAGGCGAAGAATTCGTTTTAATCGATGATTATGCGCGCCCGCACCGTGCGAGAATTGTCAATGATCGCATTGAATTTCATGGCATTACCAGAATGGACTGGCCACCACATTCACCCGACATGAATTGCATTGAACGTGTATGGGCCGAAATGTCTCGAAGATTAAACCAGCTCGAACAGCCACCTCTAACCTTAGAACAACTAGCCAATTAATTACCGGAAATATAGCAAAACATTCCTCAACACTACATTAACAACTTAATAAGAACTATGCCAAACAGGGTGACAGCACTAAGACGAGCCAGGGGTAGATCCTCGTAATACCTCGTAGGTCCAAGGTATTAATTTTCATGATAGAACTTTGGGGCACGCTTTACAGGGTGTAATTTTATTTTAATTTTTCCTGTTTTGTACTAAAAATTTAAATTTTTTAGGAGATATCTGTTTATTTAATTTTTTTTGGGGCTATTGTGAGTGAACTTAACAAAGATTTATTTATTACATTTAATTTTGTTTTATTGTAAGTCATTGGCAAACTAAATTTGCAGATTTTTATAATATCCACTTCGATTGTTGAGCAGTGTATTTACTTCTATTATAAATGCGCATAAAAATGTAAAAACTCGTTTTAATATTATTTTCTTTTTTTTAATTAAATTAAACGATATAATAAGAAAAACAGCACTTTATTTAAAAAATGTGATATTTCATAATTAATATGAATAATTTAATAAAAAATACTTTCTTCTTAGTATTTATCACAAAAACATGTAACTTATTATTGTTTACCGCAAAAACAAAAAATAAATTTTAGTTTTTTTCCGTCTATCTAAGCGATAAAAGGGTCATCGAAAATACCCCCTGCAACGATAAGCAGACCCAAAATATGCTCAACACATGATGAAATTCCAAAAAACATTTTTAATTAACTGATAATTTTTTTTTGTTGACAAATCCTTCGACTTACTATAAAAAGCACCGAAAGCACGCTAATCGGCATAAGTTGACCAGTATCCTTCAACTGAGAACCATGAAGTACTTAGTGATCCTCGCTTGCATCGCCTTGGCATCCGCCAGCTCCGTCAAAACCAAGGACGAGAAAAAATCCGAAAGTTCCGAAGTGACCACCCAAGCACCTCCACAAGGATGGCTGAACCCATGGTTCTACTCCGGCCCTGAAGGCAGATACATCCAAAAACCATTCTTCCAATCCTGGGTACCACCTTACCCATTCTGGGCTGCCTACCCACAAGCTCAACCCGTCTACCCACAAGCTCAAGCCGCCTACTACCAACAACAGCCCCAATTCAACCCATACGTGCAGTACCAAGGATACCCAGTTTTCGCTCAACAAGGTTTGGAAGGTCAACAGCCCGCACAAAACCCTTGGCTCATCAAGAACTTCTGGGCTAACCAACCATGGGCCCAACAGCAAGAGAATGTCCAGGAACCAGCTGCCCAACAAAATGTTCCTTTCTGGTACAAACCATGGGGATGGAACCCAAACCCTAACATTGCCTAATTTGTAAATTAGTTGACTGAAATTCTTTATTGTTTTTGTTTATTATAAATTTAAATTGTTGTCATAATAATATATATTTTAATAGAAAAAGTTGTTTTTTTTAGTGACTGTATTATAGCTATACCACAGCTTCATTACATACTTAAGTGAAGATCCATAAGATCCACAGAAGAGTTAAATTCAAAGTTTAAAATACAGAAAATGGCCAAATAAGACAGACTTCTAAAGTCTCTTGGGCTAAAGAGGAACCCAAACTATTCTGAATTTCAATAAAGATTTTCAATAACAAAATCTACAAAGCATCAGGATCTAAATGTTAAAATATAGAAGGACTAAGCTGATTTAATCTGTAACAAAATTGATGTAATTAATGTAATTATTCTATGGAAACCAAACCTGGTATTAATACGATAAAAGAAGAGAGACCTCTAAAAACTCTTACGCTGAAAAGAAACTGAATCTCTTCTGAGTTTAATAATTGGTCAACGCATGATTCATCTCCAACACTGATGGCAGATACATCCAGAAACCATTCTTCCAATCCTGGGTACCATCTTAGCCATTCTGGACTGACTAGCTACTTATAAGCTCAAACTGTTTACTACCCACCACAACCCCAATTCAACCCTACGTGCAATACCAAGGATACCCAGTTTTCGCTCAACAAGGTAACCAAGGTTTGGAAGGTCAACAACCCGAACAAAACTCTTGGCTCATCAAACCTGGTATAAATACGATAAAAGAAGAGAGACCTCTAAAAACTCTTACGCTGAAAAGAAACAGAATCTTTTCTGAGTTTAAGAATTGGTCAACGCATGATTCATCTCCAACACTGATGGCAGATACATACAGAAATCATTCTTCCAATCCTGGGTACCATCTTAGCCATTCTGGACTGACTACCTACTTATAAGCTTAAACTGTTTACTACCCACAACAACCCCAATTCAACCCTACGTGCAATACCAAGGATACCCAGTTTTCGCTCAATAAGGTAACCAAGGTTTGGAAGGTCAACGACCTGCACATTTCATATTTTCCAATTAAATATGCTTTATTAGCATATAACATAAAATGTTGCTGAATAAAGTAGCTAAAAATGGTAACTGTATCTAAAATTAATAGATAAATTGTGTATCACAAAATCAAAATGTAACAATAAAATTAAAATGTCAGAATATCTAAATCATTTAAATATCACAAAACAAAGCATAGTAAAACCCTTTAAAATAGCAACACCTAAAAGTCAAAATCTATATGCATCAATACTGTAAAAACCAAATGAAATCAATTTTTTTACACCAAATCTGAAATTAGTTTCTAAGTACTCTCAAGGCAAGGGGCAAAAGATTAAAATTTTTTTTACTATTGAACAAAAGAGACATTTTTGTTAATGTATAGTGAGGGATTGGCAAATCTATTAGGTGAGATCCATAAGTTGTAGTAATTCCTTAGCTGATCAAGAACTTCTGGGCTAACCAACCATGGGCTCAACAGCAAGAGAGTGTCCAGGAACCAGGTGCCCAGTAAAATGTTCCTTTCTGGTACAAACCATGGGGATGGAACCCAATTCCTAACGTTGCCTAATTTGTAAATTAGTTGACTGAAATCCCTTATTGTTTTTGTTTATCATTAATTTAAATTGTTGTCATAATAATAGATGTTTTAATAGAAAAAGTAGTTTTTTTTTGGTGAATGTATTGTAGCTACACCACAGCTTTATTACAGATTTCAAAAAAGATCCATGAAGATCCACAGAAGAGTTGGATGCAAAGATTGAAATACAAAAGATGGCATAAGAAGACAGACTTTTGAAGTCTCTTGTGCTGAGGAGAAACAAAATCCTTTCTGAATTTTAATGACGATCCATGGAATCAAAATATCTATCAAAATCTACGAAACATCAAGATACATCCAGAGAGATACAAGAAGAGAGACTTCGAAAGACTTTTATGCTAAAAAGAACCCGAATCTATTCTGAGTTTAAGAATTGGTCAACCCATCATTCTACTCCGATGCTGAAGGCAGATCTATCCCGAAACCACTCTTCCAATTCTGTGTATCAATTACTACCTACAACAACCCCAGTTGAACCTATTCATGCGGTTTGGTTGGATTTGAGTGAAGATTCATCAAAGAATCATGAAATCTAAAAAAACAGTTTGATTTAAAGGTTAAAATATAGAAAAACTCAATTGATTTAAATGTAAAAGCTGAATTAAAGAGAAGGATTGAAAACCACGAAACAGGTTAAAAAATTAAATTACTGAAGGGCTTTTCTGATCAACCTCCATTCCCAAATTGGTGTTAATTCTGTTTTAGTAGAAAAATGATAAATCTATTCTGGTGCCAGTAAGACAGTAAAGAGGTTATTAGTTTAAAACCGCGAAACCTAAAATAGTAAATATTCTTTTGTTTTTATACAAAAAAATTACCATAAGTGGAATTGCTTTTTTACTTCATAAATAAGTAATATTCTCGGAACATCCAAAACTATTTTGGCGTGGACTTAAAAAAGTTTTAAGCCGCCTACTAGCAGACAGTTTCAAAACATTCTTAAGCAGATAATTCAAAGAATATGCCGTAAAAATTACAAACTAAAACGAGAAAAGGCAGACAAGTTTAAGTTTACAATTTCCTGAAAACTGCACCTGTTTCATTTCAGAAAGATCCGGACACTGTAGTATACGGCAATATAAAATATAATAAGGTAACCTGTCACTATATGCGTGGTGAGAAGGAAATAAATCTTTGAGAAGCGGGCGATAGGTTTCTCGATTATTGAAACGTCTATAAAATGGACAAGGTTGCAACTGGAAATTTAACTAGTGAACGTCTTAAAATTCTTAATAAACTTATTTTATGTGTTATACCATTTGAATCGAAATTTTAGTTGGAATAGTAACTTTTACTGACTGTACGATCATCATTCTTCTAGCTTCTGATGCTAATGACACATTCTTACTTTTAAAATTCCTCGTGATCACTATTAAGGTCAGATAGGTACTTTAATTTCCAAAGTTGATAACGTTTTCTCAGTTTTGTAAGTCTAATGTTCTGAAGACTATATAAATGTAGATGGACTTTTTGGATGGGGAAACCAAGTGGTTGACCTGAAGATAAAAGTAGAAATTGAAATTGAGAAGAAACAAGTACTAATTATTAAAATGTATAAATATGAATCTAAAAACGCAATCTAGAATAGATAGACTTGATAGCCCTGTGCGTCATTCGCTGTAATCGCAATTAATATTTGATGAACTTTATTCAAACTTGTAAATAGTAGTAGTATTATGAACACTATATAAGTATAAAAAGGTTTTCTTAATGGGAAAAGCCACTAATTTACCTGACGATAAGGGTAGAAATTAAATTTAAGCAGAAACTACCACTATTTAGAAAATTAATTAAAATATGTAGATCTAAGAATATGAAGGTTACATGAGCTTAAATTGGTTTCCTTGATGGAAAAAGCAATAAGTATTAATGAAAAATTATGAAATAAAGAAATGTGGGAATGAAGATGATGCTGATGGTAATTATTATTTAGATGACTTTCCTAAACCTGATAATGTTGAGCATTATTTGTTGTAAATTGTGAAGGCTATATGAGCTCAAATGGGTTTTTTTGATGGACAGAGTAACTGCTTGACCTGGAAATAATAGCAGAAATTGAAACCCTTTCTTAAACGAAGCCTTTTCTATATCTGATAGTAGGGGAGACTTCACGGGGTAAGTTGAAATTGTAGCCGAATTTTAAGTCGGCGCTACTCGGCAAATCTCGTATTGCGTATACAAGCAGGCCTTGGGGCCTCTGAGTCAACCACCAACTTTCGAAGAGTGCGTACGTTCCGTTTGAAATTTAAGTGCAGTTTAGGAAAATTGTGACGTCAAAGTAAAATTTGAAGGTAGGAACATAATTTGAATATCTTTTTGCATGTATTCCCATTTGTTCAACTTAAGTTGGGGTGCTGTTTGTTAGGGTATATAGTTGCACTTTTACAGTGTTCTCGATTATTAGAGCTTTTAGTTTTTTGAAATAAAATAAAATAGTGGACACATGTCTGCTGGGGTAAGTTGAAACACTTAGCTCGGGGCAAATTGTAACGTGTTACAACTTACCCCAAAAATTGCAACGGTTAAGATAATAGTTTTTTATTGTTTAATTTTAGCATGAAAAACTATGAGAAGAAAACAAGTAGGGGCGAGACATCTAAAGAAGATATGGAGGAAGCTATAACCAGAGTTTTAAATAATGAATCCATTCGATCAGTAGCAAAAGATCTTAAAATTTGTCATGTAGCACTTAGCAGATATGTTAAGAAAATTAAAAAGAAAAACGATAATAATAATATGACACATGTCTCATTAGAAAAGTTTGGGTACAGTAAACACAAACAAATATTTACAGATGCCCAAATGAATGAACTTGAGCTCTATATTAAGCGGTGTACAAAAATTCATTTTGGTCTCTCTCCAAAAGAGGTAAGAAAATAAGCTTATGATTGTGCTATGGCATTTGAAGTTAAAGTGCGTGAGTCATGGTCTAAAAATAAGACAGCGGGCGAAGATTGGCTAACGAATTTTCTAAAAAAAACATCTTAATTTATCCATTCGAGTTCCCGAGGCAACCAGTATTGGACGTGTGACAAACTTTAATAAGACAAATGTTGATTTATTTTATGACAAACTAGCTAATGTCTGGGACAGATTTCAATTTACTCCATCTGACATATGGAATCTGGATGAAACTGGGCTGGCTACAGTTCAAAGGCTAGGAAAAGTTATAGCCGAAAAAGGCAAAAGTAACTCTATGCATTGCAGTAAGTGCTATTGTTAACCACGTCCCGCCGATGTTTCTATTTCCTCGAAAGCGCTTTCAGGATCACTTTATTCGAGATGGTCCGCCAGGTGCACTGGAGCTGGCAATGGATTAGGTTGGATGACTGTTGATGCCTTTTTTAAATTTATTCAACACTTTATTTCACATGTTTGGCCTTCTATCGAAGAACCCATCCTACTACTACTGGATAACCATGAATCTCACGTGGCATATAAAACTGTTAAATTTTCCAGAGAAAATGGAGTTGTGTTATTATCATTTCCACCTCATTGTTCCCATCGCCTCCAGCCTCTTGACCGGTCAGTTTATGGTCCCTTAAAAAATATATGACGTCCCAACAAGACTCCTGGATGCGTAATCATCCTGGAAAATCTATGACAATGTATGATATTCCAGGACTTGCTCGTGAGGCACTTCCTTTAGCACTTTCACAAAATAACATTACCAAAGGCTTTCAATGAACTGGAAGTGAACCATTTAACAGGAACATTTTTGGGGAAGATGATTTTTTGCCATCCAGTGTAACTGATCGACCGTACGTACAAGAAGATCGTCAACATGAAGAAGTACCATCTGATGTCTCGCCCGTACCTGATGATGGTTGTGCCTTAGGAAATCAAAGTTCTTTACTCACTAATCCTCCGAATGAAGCTCTTCATCTGGCTGGTTTAACACCTGCAATTGAAGACTTGCCTTTTACCTCTCATGCTGTACCATCTAATCACTAGTTTCCTGTGAAATTACTTCGATGCTAAGTTTTTCTCCAGCAGCAGTGAGGCCATTTCGAAAGTCTGGCCAAAAAAACAAACAACTAGAGGCCGGAAAAAACGAAAGTCTGCTTTTTAACTGATACGCCCGAACTGGAGGCTTTAAAGTCGGAAACTTAAGCAAAGCTTGTAAAAAAAGGGAAAGCATTGGCGCCAAAGGTTAAAGCAGCCAAAAGAATGGTTCTTCGGTCTTCTAACGATGAATCTGATGAAGACGATACAATTTGCATTGTTTGCTGCGAGAAACTTTCTAATAGCAAACCAGGAGAAGGATGGATTCAATGCAAAACATGTAAGCAGTGGGCACACGATGAGTGCACTCTTGGTGATCTCGGATTCAATCAATATCGGATCAATATGTCATCACTGTGACTCAGACGACGAATAAAATGTTTGTTGGTTCTACAAATGCATATTTTGAACTTTATCTTTATTTGAGTTTGGTGTGTCAACTTACCCCAAGGGCGGGGTAAATTGTACCAAAATCATGCCTGCTTTATTTTTGATACTTTAAAAATAATGCTATAATAAATAAAAAATTAAGTCTCTTATAACATTTATAAACGTTTGTAGAATATGGTAGGAAAATACAAAATTTGTAAGACAAAAAGTTTTTGCTACAATAAAAATAAACCATAAATTGTTACAACCTGCCCTGGTCCCCTACTGTGCATTATTCGATGTCAGCAGAAATTAATAAAATCTCTTCAAAAAATTATGCATTTTATTAGTGCATAATATCTTTTAGCACTATTTTCATAGATTGCATGATGGTTTTTTTAAAAACAAATGTGTGCCGAATAACCACGATTTCTTTTAGCGATTCTATTTTAAAATTTAAACTAAAATCTTTGTCGTGAAGCAAGTTAGAGAGTGAATCAGCATCAAGAAAACTTTTTCACTGGTAAAGATTACAATTATGATAGATAGAATTACTTGAAGCACCTTCACCAAATATTTATTTCTCTTTTAAATCCAACCAAATAATCAAGACGTTTAGGGAAGGGATATATCCGAAGTACTGGAATACCAGACAGCACTGTGATATATTCTAAAATAATACAGACTGTAAGAAATGCTGAAAATTTAGAATATTCCCGAAAAGAAATACTTGAATATGTCTGATTTTCAACTTAAGATATATTCAAGTATAGCAGCAAGCTTAGTTTAAGTTAATAAAGTTGTAGAATTAAAATTCCTTCATAAGTTCATGTGTTATTACTTTGATGAAAAATGGTGAATATAAAACGTTAGAGAATTTATTAAAAAGAAGTAGTTGGAATAGTTGATGCATTATATCCAAGTATAGTTCTAAGACTATTTGAATATAGTTTCGTGGAAGATGATGAATTTGAAGATAAAAAAAATGTTACTTATGATAATGATTATGTAGATGCTTTGCCTAAACCTGCCTTTTCCCTGCTTCTTTAAAAGTCTGAGTTTTCTCTGAAAGTTTCAATTAAGATAAATCTCAATGACGTAACTAAGAAATTTAGTAATTCTTAATTATTAAAGCATTCACTTTCTGTATGTAGACCTAAGTCCTGAATGCCAATGTTGTGTTAAATACAAATTTTTCACCACTCAGGCTTCTTTAAGCCAATTTTTTAAATAATTTGAATAGAATCTAGATATATTCATTATTGAACTACCTAAAGAACGAGTCAAAATAAAATCCTTTCCACCGTCAAAGACCGAAACTGTGATTTGCCAAATTTATATGCATCTTTAACAAATACTTAAATAAAAAATATCAATTATATAGAATTTACCTAGAATCCAATTGGTTGAAGTAAGAGCAAAAGCTAAGAAGATTTATCCAAAGTAGAGGAAACAATATAGGGAGTAAAGGTTAATCGAATACTCATTAACAGTATCCGGTAGGCAGACGATACCATACTTATTGCTGAAATAATAGAAGATTTACAGAATTTGATTCATCAAGTA
This sequence comes from Anthonomus grandis grandis, assembly GCF_022605725.1. NCBI lineage: Eukaryota > Metazoa > Arthropoda > Insecta > Coleoptera > Curculionidae > Anthonomus > Anthonomus grandis. The sequence continues at coordinate 25,394,123 of NC_065550.1, read as the reverse complement.
GTTATCTTACCTTAGATATCAAAAAGACCACATTTAGGACCATCACAAAATCAGTTCAGCAACAGGAAAAGCTATAGATCAATGGAGAATTAGTAGAGAAAGTAAGTATATACAAATACTTAGGAACAACGGTCAATGAAGGTAATGAGTACACTGAGGAAGTTAAAATAGGAATTGAACAAACCAGAACCATATTTAATAAAATAAGAAATGTGTTATCTAGTAGAGATTATAACTTACAACTTAGATTCAGATTACGATTTTTTCGGTGTTGCTGAAGCAGAGGAAGAAGCTCTGTTTAAATGGAGATGGTATAGAGAGAAAATGGTATATTTGTAGTTCCGTTGAGTTATTTAGGGCTGCAGCGTGAGTTGAATAGATGATAGACACCCTTGTAAGAGGAAATGGCATTTAAAGAAGAAAAATATTAGTGGGCCACCCCTATTATGAAAAATCTAGATTTTTTTTGAACTAATGCAGAATATAATCAATGAAGTAAATTTGGATTTTTTTCAGAATATTCTTACATAAAACTTAAATAGTGTTATCTTTCAGATAAGTTTTAAAATACTAATAAATTAGTTTATTAAGTTGTAGTTTTAAAACCGATTGAAACTTTATACCAGTTGGTTCGAGAATAAAAAAATATGAATATCTCAAGAGCTACTTCATTAATAAAAATAACCTTAATGATGATAACCTAAATAGATGGTGGAGACTTGAAAAGAAAAAGTATTTATGTTACATACTTGAGGTCTTTAATATTTTTGCCTAAAGTAAAGTTTAGAAAAAATTAAATAACCGAAGAAAACTAGAGAATATTTAAATAAAGTTCCCTTAAAGGAAATAAAGTACAGAAACAGTTTTAAATTAAATTTATTAGATTATACAATAACTTTCAGATGAAGAGATAGCTTATGGCGTTTGCAACTAAATAATTAATAACCGAGTTAATACAAGTATTGAAGCAACTATTTCTTCCAGTAAAGAACTTTTAATTAAGTGAAAATAATCAGAAGAACCATTAAAAAATTAACTTGTAAAGAGATTATTTGAAGCAGCTTCAAGGTTATAGAACAAGAAGTAATGTGTTTCCTTGGAAAAAACCTCAAAAACAAACTCAGTATCCAGTATCTACCAGACATGCAGTTGGTAAGATGTGATTTCTTGTTTATTGCCGGCAACATCAGTGAATCTTTATCTTTTTTCTCCGTAAATGGTTTCAAACACTTAAGAAACATTTAGCTCACTAGGTTTCGTTATTGTCATAAATATCATCTCTGATATCTTACCGTTTCGGATAGCTTGCTGGATTCCCTAGATCGGGGATCTGTGTCCCTATATTCATATTTACAAGGTCTTTGTTGAGTGCGTCATAGAATAACATATAAATATATTTGAAAACTATTTTGTCATATCCTTAATAATGCCTTGCGCTTTAGCTTACATTGGCTGAAGCTAACACATTTTAGATCCTTCTAGTGTGATGTGGACGGATGTGGACTCTCTAGGCAGAAAACCCCGTTAGTAGGTTCGCATCAGGGTTTCTAATATATGAATGTGTGGAGTGAAGTGGAGTGTGATTATACATAATGCCTCCCCACAACAAAACTCTTCTTCCTTAGTAAGGAATCACTTCTTGAAGAAAGGCTAAACCTGGCTCTTCATATCCTTACAAATATGTCATCAAATAGGCAGAGAGAGTGTTGGTCGATTATTAATGATTTTAGACATTGCCATAGAAAAGAATCTGAACCGGAGTTAAGACCTGACATTTTAAACGACTATTATTGTGATATACCTAATATCTTGCTCAAGGGCATTCGTAGTAACATTGATCCCTTACACTATCTTCAACAAGTGTCGGTTGAGCATTCATTTTTCTTTCATCCTGTCGATCTTACCGAAGTAGAAAAATGAAATCAAACACCAAAAAACCATAAATCATCTGGAGCTGATGGGATATCTTCGAGTTTGTTACTCTTTTTGCCTGATTCAGCCTTAAATGCTTTAGTTTCTGCCATAAACAATTCTTTACATATTGGCATTTCTCCTTCATGTTTAAAAGAGGCAGTGGTTATCCCTCTTTATAAGGGTGATGATTTGGGTCAGCCTTGTAATTTCCGTCCCATTTCTATTTTGTCTACCCTCTCTAAGATAGTTGAAAATCTTGCAAAAAGCAGAATTTTGTCCTTTTTACATCATAATGGCATTTTGTCTGCAAATCAGTTTGGATTTCAAGCCGGTAAAGGGACTCATGATGCTGATTTTAGCTTTTTGGAGAGCGTCTATGTGTCCTTGAATTCTGGAGAGTCATCGGCGGGAGTGTTTTGTGATCTATCCAAAGCATTTGACTGTGCGGATCATGGAATACTGTTATCTAAGCTCGATAAATATGGTTTTAGGGGCGGAACGTTGCGATGGCTTGAGTCCTATCTATCAAATCGTACTCAGAAGGTTACAGTATCTGGGCGTTTGTCTGCTTCTAGATCCCTAAAATGCGGCGTTCCCCAGGGTTCAGTGTTGAGACCACTGTTATTTTTACTGTATGTGGATGACTTGAGTTCATTGAAACTGCAGGGCAAGGTGGTTCAGTTTGCTGATGATACCACGATACTATGAGCCATAAAAATTCTGATTATATTAAGACTTGTATCCTTGAAGACCTTCAGATTTTATCAGTGTGTGCTTCCAACAGGCTCGTGTTTAATGTAAAAAAGACGTCTTTTATGGGGTTTAAGTGCGATGTTCAGGGTCTGATGTTTGAGTAAAATTCCCTCTTGCAGAATAAAGAGTGCTGCAAGTTCCTAGGAATTACCATTGATGGTCGCCTTCGGTTTGAAGATCATATTTTACATTTAGCTGGGAAATTATCTTCTGGATGTTTTGCAGTAAGAATGGCAAAATAAGAGCTGGGAGGGGTGGTTGCACGTTCAGTGTACTTTTCACTTATTGAATCTCATATTCGGTATGGCTTGCCTTTTTGGAGTTTAACCAATAAGGGGCTATTTAACATTGTCTTTGTTATTCAAAAAAAAGCAGTTAGATACAGGTGTTCTGCTAAGTTAAGAGATTCTTGCAAACCCCTCTTCATTTCTGAAAAAATCCTAACTCTTTTTTCACTCTTTATCTTAGAAACAGCTGCTCTTATTCACAAAATTCCCAAACTACCCTCTGACACTGGCCATTTGACTCGTAGTGTAAATTATGTTCCCCTACCTATTCTTACGTCTTCCCTTACCAAAAACTCATTAATTTACGTAAGTAAAAAAATTTACAATCATGTTCCTCTATGTGTTAGATATATATCAGATATTAAGAAATTTAAAAGAGAATTAAAGACGCTTTTATTGGCTAAGGCATATTATAACCTGGATGACTTTTTTAATGATAGGTTTTAACCTTGGACATGTTGGAAAGTTTTTTTTCTCTAGTTTTGTCAACAAGTTTACCTTTATTTAGTAATTGATTGTTTTATTTAGTTATCTTTAATTCAAGTATGTTCAAAAGGTTTTGTCTTCTTGTGTTTAATTTTGTTCATTGTTTTGTCAAATTTTGAAATTGTATTTTCGTTTTGTTTTTTTAGCTTGTAGGATGCTTGTACACAAGATTATTCTTACGTAATATAGCAAATTTTCTTTCTTTCTTTCTTTCTTTCTTTCTTTCTTACACGATGGCGGTCACTTGTCCAAATCGGGACTCATCTGAAAAAAGAACATTTCTGCATTGAGGTAAAAGCAAGTAAGCGGCCAGCTTTATGTACTCTAGCAAGCCTCGGAACTTTTAAAGGTCTTGTTGATCGCAAATTGGCACAAGCCAGCCTTCGTCGAATTATAGGCCTAGAAATAAATCTTTCGTTCGTTCTTCTGAAATGCTGAATGCACTACCAGGTCTCCTGTTTACGCCTTCAGTCTCTTGAAACAGTTGCACTATTCTGATAACAGACGTCCTAGGAATGCCAAGCCTTGCTAAAATCCTATGATTTGAGCAGTTCTGTAGATGTAGAGCGATTATTCTAGCTCTTATTTGATGGCCAGGCATTTTTTAACAACTGGAAACGAACTTTTCAAGATTTATATGAAATTAACAATTTTTCAACAAATACTGTAGTTAAAGAAAGTGATAAAATGCTGTGGTGTTTTTTGCTCATGATAAAAAAACAAGAATTTATACGGGATTATTTCAACATAAACAAAATTTCGATAAAGGTTTTAGCGTTTCGGTTAAGGTTTTAGTATTATTTGCGATCCAATATGCGATCCAATATCTACCAAAGGTTCCAGAGTTACATTTTCCGTCTTCTAGAAATAGTATAAGCACAAATATTTTTAGTACGTCTCTGTAATTCTCTATATTAACACAAAAAGCTATTATGCTGAAAAATGTGAATTATAAAGTAAAAAGTAAACTGATTATTCAGATAAAATTAAAAAGCAATTTGCTACTAAATAAATAGAGAAGTATACGAATTTCAATTAGTACGATATTCATTTTATTGAAAGTCGCTTAACACATACAAAATGCAGTTTATATTATTCTTCAACACAATTATTCTTCTAATTTCGAAATCAGTTTGCTCTGGATCAAGAGATGTTTTAATTTCTAAAATCACGCAGCAACAAATCCAACTGGATAAACTAGAAACATGGATTCAAAAGACTATCTTTTGGGAAAAATATTTTCCTATTTTTATTGTAAACTTTTCGTTTAAGAACTTTAGACACCCTTGTATCAAGCTGGATACCACAGCCGAGGAGCTAATTAACTTGGGCCTTATTACGAACGAACGCACCATATTTTTTATTAATTTTCTTGAAACTGACTGGACCCAAAATAATTTTAATTTAGTTAGATCATTCTTGAATTCAGGGATGTTCATCGTGGTTACGTCAAGACTTCCTCCATTAGAACTAAGCCTTTCATTGGTGAAATATGGTATTTTCTACTTAACTTTTCTTATTCCTTCAATCGTAGATGATCGCTTTAAGCTGTACAGCTTGAACCACACAGAAGTACCATTTGGTTTTTTGGAAAATATGGATAAGAAAAGTACTGTTAGAGGTTGTTACAACATTGATGAACCTTATACTTTTATGAAAGCAGATAATAAAGGTAATTATAGACATTGAAGTAAGTATGCATATATATTGGGTAATATGGATAATTCTTTTATGGTTTTCTGTTGCTTGTAGCTCCTTAGAGCTACTTTAGAGTTCATTAAGAAAAAGAATATATTAAAGTGTTTTAGTAGCATAAAACACTAATTTCTTTGCCTAATGGACGTAAAATTTTAAAACTGAGTTTCACCACGAGTTTTAAAAAGAAAGTCGCATTTTATGGTCTATGGAGTAAGTTTATCAATAGAGCATTAATTAATCTGGAAGTAATATTTTAATTAATAATTCTGAAGTTTTTATCCCTAGTTTTTTTTTCTCTAAAAACATGAATGCGACCCTTTCATTTTCTGCAGTTTCTTAAAAGTTTAGTTAAAGTTTTCTTAGCCTAGAATAAAAATTTCTTTACATATTGGCTCGAATAATATGGATATTATTTGCAAATGATTAGTACTAAAAATACTCAATACTCAATTAAATCATTTCACTTCTATAAGATCAAACTCCACCAATAAGACTATACTTGGGTTACCGAACAGATGGAGTGGTCACGTGATCGTTCTGCGCCTGAGGTGTGGCCTAGAGCCTCGATAGGGTTCATGACTTGTGAGGGGTGTTATTTAATTTTATTAGTCGAGCGGCTTTAGATCGTTTTGGTTGAATTTTCTGCTATTCGAATATTTGAATCTTCGCAATATTGAAAAGTTGAGATTGTGTTTATTTTTTTGTTAATTTGTTTGTTAACAAATAATGGCTGACGTGCCACGTACACTCCCATTGTCACCTCCCAAGAAAAGAGTACGAAGACATTTGACCATTGCTGAAAAGGAAGTGATTATGAACATATATAAAACATGTGATAACGAGCATCCAGCATACAACAAAGTGCACAAAGTCCAGTTTACAGCAGAAGCAGCAGATAATAAATATTTTTAATATACAGTGTGTCCCAGGATGAGATGATGAAATAATAATTTTTTACATAATTATAAACATAATGTGTAAAAAAGGTATTAAAATAAATGTAGTATTTGTTCCTTTTTTAAATATGGAACAAATCTATACTTATATTCAATCTATAAATTTTCATCTCACAGGCCTACCAGCGCAGCCCCTAACTTGTTATTCCTTCTTTCATTTTAAAACACATATTTAAAAAAAGATAAAAGCTACTTAAGTAATTCTCAAAACCAGATTATGATCATAAAATTATATTTTATAATGGCCGGGTTCATCAGAAAAAAGCGCTCCCTGAGCGCTCGATTATTGCTCAGGTGTGGCAATTTTTATTGGTCCTTACTATTATAGGCAAAACTTCCAGCGCTCAGGTAGCGCTCGGTTCTGATGAACCTGGCCAATTACACCCTAAATGTTTGACCTGGCACGATTACTTAAAAGGATTACCTATCCCTTTTCGGTAATAATGATAACAGCCTGGCGTTGTTACTTTTAAAAAAGCTTTATTTACAAAAAACCCAAAAACTTAAAATGAATGACATCTAATATAAACAGCAGAGCTTTGACACAATATTAAAATGTTACCAATTGTTATACTACACTTACTTAAATAGTACCTTATTATAGAGTCAGAGGCGCCAGAATCAATAAGAATAGTAATTTGTTTTTTTGGCAAATGAAAGTAAGGCAGCTCTATTTTTTGTGCAATATTGTTTGAGTTAATGTTTGATTCGAGGCCAAGTCCTAAAAATTTTCTGGATTGTCAGAAAAATTTTGACTATTGGGCGTGGCAACATAATTTTGATTTTCAAATTTTTGTGGTGGGTACATAAAATCAGGGCTTAAACAATTAGTTGCTTCGTCAAAATCGAGGGGTTGTTCTACAAAATATGATTCGGGGTTGTCAAAATCTGGGTAAGTCTCTACGTTCATCAATTGAAAATTATTTTGTCTTTGGGGAGGTTGTTGATTTTGGTAAGACATCCTAGAAGGTCCTGCAGATGTGACCGACATAGGAACGGGGGGTTCTGTGAAAGGCTTATGGGTTGGAGCAAATACGTTTTTTTGACTGCCAAAAGTTTGGGTATTAGTGGGGTAATGTCGGTGTTGAACGGATCGGGGTTGTATCGGTACAGGTTGACTAGGGAATTTTTGGTCTGCCGGGAATGACATGGGAGCTAAAAGTGGATTTAGGTGGTGTGGCTGACTAGAGGCTCTAAATGATTGGTTTTGTGGAAAATTATGGTTATTGCGGTTAGGGGGTGTACCAAATTGATTGCGATGCAAAATTGAATTTGTATTTGTAAAGTTCACTTGCGATTCAATCATGTTGTAATTTAAAACGTGATTATAAGCGTCATCAAGTGTATTCGGTTGCTGTAACATGAGTAATGTTTTTAGTGTTTGTGGAGAATTGGCAGTCAAAATTAAAACTGAGGTTTTTTCAACTTGATTAAGCAATGCGATTTTTGCGCTGTAATCATTGACCTCGCATTGTATTTTTGCAATTATTCTCTGCACAAATGTTTTAAGCCTATCTACAAATTGTAAAATATTCTCTGTGTGTCTAGAAATGTTAATGTACTGAAGCTGTTGTAATAAAATTTGATATGTAATAGGATCGCCGAATTTAATTCGTAATGCGTCCTTTTTTAAGCGCCAGGAAGTTAAATCAGGCCTAGACAGTAAAAAGTCTCTAGCTTTATCTGTTAATTTAGATTTTATTGCTGCTAAGACTAATTTGTTTTGATCAGCATTTTCACTATCGCGAAGAGAAAAAAATTCATTAATTGAGATAATGAAATTTTCTAAATGGCTGAAAAAGTGGGTAAGAGTGATGAATGGAATCTTAGGGTTTCCATATTTAAATCTAAAGGTCTTAAAGTGTTTTCTACAACTGATGGTGAATTTTCTTCGGACCTTAAACTTAAATTTTCTAGAAGCTCAGCTAGTTCATGTGAGTCTGAAGAACTTGAGCTTTGTCTTAAATTAGGAGTTGAGCTTAATCCTAAAAACGCTCTATTTTTTAACAGGATTTTTTGCAAACGGTTAGAAGTACTTGACATTAAGGCAAATCAGCAAAAAAGAAAAACTTACAGTATAGGCAAGGATGAATCCATAAAGACTATAGAGGTGTTGCTGGAATCACTAATAGGTCCTCCTGATGGAACGTCAAGACTGCTGGGGGAAGAAGGGCGGCAATAACGTCGGCGTCGTTCTCTGCCTGCGTGTGTGGTGGCGGTAGATGCACTACAGGATCGCTCTTCACTACGCTCACTAGGCACTGGATCACACGATCACTAAACGCACTAAACTTTTTTGCACTTATTTCTTCTTACTCCTCTCAGTAGGACTCTCTGGATGCACGTCCACAGGGTCCTTGATTCGGATAGTCGGCTAAGATTTAAAAATCACTTCTGCACAACGGAAACACCGATAAAGGGCAGAATCACAACTTTTCATTTCGCAGCGCCAATAATGATAACAGCCTGGCGTTGTTACTTTTAAAAAAGCTTTATTTACAAAAAAAACAAAAACTTAAAATTAATGAACATCTAATATGAACAGCAGAGCTTTGACAGAATATTAAAATGTTACCAATTGTTATACTACACTTACTTAAATAGTACTTAATTGCTATATCAGCAAGTATGCTGGTTATCGGCTATTATTACTCGGTAAACCCCAATATATTAACATAACTTTGCATAATAAAATACTTAAAAGGGATTATTATATCATTACCTGGCACAACCTCAAAATCGGCTTGGACCCATTTTACAGGCGACCGTATTATATTTTAAAAAAAGCTGCTTACAAAGCAAAGCTGTACGGTAAAATAATTTCAAATAAGTAGGCATAATTCTCCTCGTCTAAATCTGCCAAGGTTGCATCGATGGGCGGGCCTATATTTCGCGCTCATCATTTACTCCATCTGTTCGGTAATCCGACTATATTACATTTTTTTGTAGTATTTACCAAATTCAAGATATTAAATCAATAATAAATAATATACGTATTACCCAAGATTATTCCATCACTGTAACCCTTACTTGGAACCATGAATTACGTCAATCCATCCTAGCATTAAGAATCCTTCACTTAAACGTAGGATAATGCAAACATTTCCTCAATGCGAAAACTCCCCAAAGAAATTGTTAGTTCGATTAGAAAAATGAGCAAGATAATCCCATCAGAAAACGTGTGTGTATCCAGAGTTTTATGCGAATTTTAGTGCTTGCGGTTTTATGAACCTTATTTCGTTATTGTTTTTATCCTATATAATAAATAACTTTGCATCTAACTAATTTAGATTTCCCGCCACAGTATTTGGGATCTTTCAGTGTTGCCAGTTTTAAGTAAGAAATCGTATCCTTGACATAACCTTAAACTTGTATATTGGTTCAAATTTCTTATTAAAATCATAAAAATAGCCCTTTAACTTAACATAGTTTGTGTCAACTGGCAACACCGGAATGAGTATGTGAATTTAGTGGTTTATATTGGATGTCTTGTTGCTAATATGACCCTATTGTTAATTGATGTAGGGTCAAGTATTTTAAAGAAAATATTATTCACAATATTCATATTGAATGCATAGTATACATTTCTGCTATATACTCAAGTAAACATAAATTCATATATAACTTGTAAAGTATTTATTGTAAGATTAAGTACAGTAAATAAGGTTGCGTGTTTAACATGAGGATTCATTAATCTTAAAGTTAATCCATAAAACGTGTTGCTGTTAAGTAATTAAATTAAGATTTTTAAGAAACTAACCCAACTTTGGTATTTCAATTTATACAGGGTGTTCATTAGGTATATAGCAATTCATATTCATAGATTAAGTATGAGCTAATAAAAAAGGCTTACATAAAAAAAAATTCTCAAGCATTTGTGCAAAAAAATAACAGTAAATATAATTTCCAGATAATCCAGAGATTAAAAAGAGTAAAAAAATTTCAGGTAAGATAAAAAAGCATCTCAAAAACTAAATAAAATGATGATTTCTGTCTTAAAAAAAAACGCAATTTCCATACGATCCAGACAGTAATTTTTGAAATAAGAACGAAATGTTTAAAAAAAGGTAAAATCGATGCCTGTTTCATCCCCACCTCGGTAAAAAGTATTTTAAAGATTGGTAATAAACTGATGTTTTCCCTACTTATTATGTTGATTCAATGAGAAAAACGCAATTTCCAGATAAAGCAGAAAATAATTTTAAGATGAGAATAATCAATACCCATTCTTATACATATAGCCACTTCAGTCAGAGGAATATAATTATGTTTTCTCATCTTACTGTGCAGACTTTATGAGTTGTGCACATTATAAAATAAAAATAAAATTTGCAGATAATACAGAGAAGAGTAGAAGATCGAATACTTGGCCATTTTTTTAAGGACTGCATCATATTTTCCATCCATTGTGACATTTTTCTGGTAAACTTTTAAGCAATATCTGCTATGATATTTCAAATAATGTTATACCAGTAATTGATATAGTGAGAAGTTTGGAAAAATTTCTGTATCTTTGGGAAATCAAATACGACTATATTTTGAAGTTTTCAGGTAGAGAACAGCACTAATGTGATAGGACATGCCAATCCAATTACACAGGTAAACCGCTATCTTGGCGCAAGTGTTCGATAAGTGTTTCCTGTAATAATATACTTTGCACTTATGCGAAAATTCAGTATTTTTTTTCGGCAATATTTTTGAACATTTGGCAATTAACACATCGAATCGAGTCTCTATATACCTAAAAAAAATATAAAATTATATCTTCAACATCCTAAAAAATATATGAAGAATTTTAAAACTTATAAACAATATGTTTTTTTTTTGTCCTATTTCATAGATACATTGAATTTGTATAGTTGTAAACCTGACATATAGGATCACGATAATATTTACAAAAGTTGTCGATTACTGTAACCTCAAGGGTTAATGAATCTAATTAAAATTGTTTAAGTTATGAATAAATTTCTTGAAGAGCGTATATTGCACATACAGTATAAGATATATGTATGACCAGAAAAACCAACCCAACCCAACCCAACCCGTGGTTCTGCCAAAACAGCAAACAAAAAATATTTTCTATATGCATTGACTATATTTCATGTGTTTGTTTTCAACGATCAGAACATAAATCTGTTCTTTTATCATCGTAAACTATATCAGTATATTCATTATATTTTTATATTTTTATATCATCAGCACGAAAATTATGTTTCTAACTAATCTTTAATAAACAGAAATGATACATACATTCCACATACATACATATCTATACATATACATACATATCTGTTTACAATTTTCTAATTCAATAAGGAGTTGAGTATATTTTGTCAACCTGATGTAATAATACTTGTAAATCACTCCCTCAAAGCCGATTACAACACCATCATACGTTGCCTTAGGAAACTTGATTACCGTTGTTTCAATTCACATATAATTTTAATATTCTCATGAAATAAGGGCATTTTGCAAATATATGCACAGTTCCGGAAATAGTTATGTTGGTCCAAAACTCGAAATATTAATTATGCTTGGCTGTGATGAGAAAACTAGAACACACAATGAAGTTTGAATAATTTTCAACAATAAATATCCGGAGAGAGAACCTGTAAGTCAGTCTATAATCAGTATAATTAAGGCTAAGTGGAGAGATACTGGAACTGCTACCGATCTTGGCAAACCAAGAAGGACTGTCATTTCTAATGATATAAAATTGGATATACTGGTTTCATTACTCGAAAATCCGAATCTCTTAAGTACTCAGCTCGCTTTGGATAACGCACGCTTCATAGAGCGACTGTAACAAAATGATTAAAGATGGAAAGTGGAAGATTTATTAATAACTGAGTAATAGAACCACACTTCTTTGAAAGAACTTTGACGACACAGCGTTATCTTTTTAGTAGACGAGCGGAGATGAGGTGCTCACTATGCTGCGATTGTTAGAAGAGCCCTAGATCATTTTTTCCCAAACTGGTGGATACGCAGACGTGGATCAATAGAGTGACCATCTAGGTCACCCGACCTTTGGACTTGGACTTGCTAGTTTAATGGCTCTGCTACGAGGCAATCTGCCAGCACGTTTTAGAGATTCGGAAAAACCATCGAGTATGTACCCTGTTTCCCGAATCAATAATTTTCACAATTTTTAATACTGAAATGGTACGATGCATCCGGCATCATGCGGCCAGGCGGCCTGGCTACCGGCGTGAATAGGTGCAGCTACCACTGGCAAAGCGCAGGCAAGGGTTCCAAAGGATCGAAAAGGAAAGAAGGACCACGTGTTGACTGGGTGAAGGATGACTTGGAAGAGGGCTTCATACTTTCACTAAATTTAATTCTTAAAGGCACGTTATATCCAACGGCAACGGGTAGGAAAGGGTTTAGGAAAGGAATCCGAAGGATAGGAAAGAAAAAGAACGACCACGTGTTGACTGCGTGAAGGATGACGCCGAAGTGGGGCTCCCGACCTTAATCCTTTGAACCACTTTCTTTTGTGTTATGTAAAAAGGCCGATATCACACCAGCAATACGCGACGGCAACGATACCGCGACGCGACGTAGCTTTACAGTCGCAGTAAATGTTTTCAAATATATATATATATGTTTTCAAATGTTTATAGGTGTACTTACGAAGGCAACTAAGACGCAATCACAACGCCATTTGAAAGATACCGGTCTTCTGTCTGGCACGATCGAGCGACTCAGTCGCCTTTTACGATCGTGAAGATACCTAAAAACTTGTATGAACATGAGTGACGAAGAAAATAATATCAAATTTGTAGAATTATTTGAAAAATATCTCTGTCTATATAATTATACATTATCTGATTATTTAAGAAGGGATATAACCGAAAAGGCGTGGTGTGAAATTGCGGAACAAACAAAAAGCACAGGTAAATAAAAATAAATTTATATTATAAATTGTTATTACCTGCAGTAATGGCCAAAAGTATATAGACACGCTAAAATGGTAAAATAAAAAAAAATAAAAATTTATTTAAATTATTTATTTTAAAGTTTTTTACAATTTTAGTGTCTATATACTTTTGGCCATTACTCTGGGTCAATTATTGAGTTCGTAAACGCCGTATTGCCATTGCCATTTCGTAAATGTTGTGGGGAACGACTTGGTATTTCCAATACATTTTCTGGTTCTGTTCCTCTTGGCCTATTAAGAATATTGTCTTCTGATTCCATATGCTTTGGGTTCTGGTACATACGTCCTCTAATACGTATAAAGTTATGTAAAACACAACACCACTTGATAATATTTATAATAGTTATTTGTTTCGTACAAAGAATTGCAGTTTTAAGAACCTGAAATTTGTGAGACATCATGCCAAACGAACACTCAACTGTTTTGCGCCCTCTGCTCAGTCTGTAATTAAATATCCGTTTTATATTGTTTAGTACCCTTTGTAGATATGGCTGCATAAGGTAACGTTTCAAGGGAAAAGCTTCATCACTGAGAAAATAATACGGGAACTCTTGCCTAGATTCGTCACGTGGTAAAAACTATATCTTCTGGTAGATCTATACCTTTTCTTTCTAGTCTTTCCAGCCATCTTCCAAGTCTGGGTTCTCGGAAAATTCTTCCATCACCATTTCGATCAGCAAATCCTGTTTCTATTGTAGTATATATTCCATCTGTATCGCTACAGGCCATTATTATAATTTAATTTGTGGTTAAAATTAGCTGAGCCAGTCTTAGGAATTTTCTGAATTTTTAAGTGCTTTCCATCCAAGGATCCTAGGCAGTTTGGGAGATTCCAAACCTCCCAAAAACGATCGGCTATTTTTTTCCATTTTCGTTGCTCTAGCAACGTAGCTCTAGCAACGTTTACCTCTAGCAACATAAAACGAAAGCAATTGAAATATGTCTCCTGTAGCTAGATACCTGCAAAAAAAACAATCACAAAATAGACAATTATATATTGATTGATCCATACGTTTTTTGTCAGTATCATTAGCCAAGGAAAAATGGAAGAACCTAAGATCTGTTTTTGTCCGTAAGCGAAAACTACCTCCTAGTGAATCGGGAAAGAAAGGAAAGCCATATTATTTAAACAACTATATGGAATTCATTGTTCCTTTCATTAAAACTTAAAATTCAGACCATAGGAATGTACTGTCACCGCCGTAAGCAATACTATCGTTGAAGAGGAGTGACAAACGATGACTTGGACTCAACCACTACCACTAACATTTCTAAACCAGTGACGCAAAAAAAAAACGAAAGTCCGACAAATTAAATGAAGTTGAGCAGTCAATGATGGGATTTTTTGACGCAAAAAAGAAAAACTTCATTGATTCTCAGTCTTCTGAGTCATCAGTCAATCCTCGTAAACAGTTTTTGGACAGCCTACTTCCAGAAGTCGACGAGTTGCCCGAAGTCACATTCAGGCAGTATAAGCGTCAAGTTTTACAACTAATAGATACATTAAATAACGGCTCTTCTTTACCTATCCAAATTTGTTCCCCTGCATCCTATTCCCCGCATTCTGGATCTACATCTCTGCCCTACTCTAACCCACCTTTTGTTTCATCTACCCCAGACCCTAACTGCTGTTCCTTATCGCTTGACTATGTTCGGCTGGAACAAAAATTTCTATCCATTCTTTTGACCTTCCTTCGTATCCTTCCTAATTCCTTCCTATTGATATGATCGTATAAGTATAATATTATAATTATAATAATTTTCGTATTAGTTTTATAAATATTATGTAGACGGTATTTATAATTAATAAATTTACCTCAAAGTTATTAGTAATCGTTCTTCTACACCCACACATTACCTATAATGCGTGTCCATTTTCTTAATTGCGGGACCCGTTATGGAGACTAATATTCTAAATGATTTTTTTGACATTCGATAAAATGATTTTTTTTTTAGTCAGATAATAAATCTCTTGCGCAAATGAAAGCTGATCGGTTTACATTATTAGTAATATACGGATGAATCCAAAATCTACGCCTTCGCTTTTTTTTTTAATAATACGATGCCACTATGACTCCTCAATATAAAATTTGAAAATTTTCAATTTTTGTGGTTTTCTTTCTTTTGCCCATCATATTGCTGTGAAAATAAATAGCTATCACAAAAGTAAGTATATCATTAAAAAGCATATTAAATGCAGTCGTTTTTGCTGAAAAAAAACATGTCCCTATTTACCAAATTTTAGAAAAACGACAACGAAGAAGATACCATTAATTTTGCACATTTCCCAAATGTTACATTTAACTTCTGATAAAACCCGGTATGTTTTTGAAGGTGGTAGACAATGGTACAGTGAAAACATCTTGTCGGACTTGCATCAGTCAGTTTACACTTGATAACGGTTGGAGATACTTACCAACCGAAACGTCGTGTTACAATAAATAAATAAGACAATGCAAGTCCGACAAGATGTTTTCAAAACCCGGTATAAAAAACTACTCAAAAACTTAAATATACCCATCTTATAGCAAATTTAATTGTTTCAGATGCTATACCTAAATTTTATGTGGTGGTAAGAATAACGGAGATATTCTTGTTTATATGAAAAAAAACAAGAATAAAGTTAAATACTAGAAGAACTAACAACTTTTCGAAAAAATGTTATACGACTTTTTTGTTGCAAATGACTTGTTTAATCACCTCTTAAAGTTTGGCGGTTTTTATAGTAGACACCTTGTATACAACACCTTAATATTTTATTATTTTTTAATATAGATGTTTTTATATTTCTTACATGTTAAAATTTTGTAGGTATCAAACAGAAAGTCCTAGACCTAGCAGCTTCTCACCTCAACATCACAATTTTATACCTCCCTCAAAACAATCAGGTCACTTGCAAGAAAAATGGAGTGTACTCTGGCATCTTCAAAAAACTTCATAATCATCAATGTGATTTTATCTTTGGACAACAGCCGTGCGTCGGCGATAACGAAGATTTCGATATGTCAACTTCATTCTTGACAAACTCTATTATACTAGCCACTCCTATTATATACTGTGGAAGAAAAATTGGATTTATTGAAAATTGCTTGCTTGCCTTAACAATAATTTGCTTACCATATGTTTTATTTTATTTTGCCAAGTTCTATTTGCAAGAGTCGAGAAATGACCCAATTAGGTTGGATATTAAAACTTCTTTGCTAGCAGTGCTTATGTTCGCTGCAATGATTTTTTTTGGGGTCATTCAAGCAAAGATCTACAATACATTAGTGATTAACGATAAGTTATGCGGAATTAAAAATGTTGAAGAAGTTTTAATAAATAACGAAAACCTTGGAATTGAAGAATTTATTTATGAATACATTACAAGAAACGTAAAATGGGATACAACAAACGTCAGATTTTTTGTAACAAGATTACAAACTATCGATCCTTATGCGTCATATATGACGCGCTATTTCACATACAATTTTGCTATTAAAGAAAAACGAATTGACCGACACTTGATGGTACCAGTAGAAACGCTAAGACTATCTCCTTTAGTTGTATTTTGCTACAAACGAAGTAATGTGTGTCCAAAATTTTCCGATGCTTTTCATAGAATAGCATCATCTGGATTGGAAAAGCACTTGCTAAGAACCACTTTGATAGAACCTTATTTTGCAGCTAAGTTGGATCAGAATCTTGGATATAAAGATATTGAATATAAGGAAGTGGCATGGATTTTTAATATTTACTTGGGTATTATGAGTTTGAGTGTTGTAGTGTTTATATGTGAAATTTTATTTCAGAAAATAGCAATACGTTATGGGAAGCAAATTTTACAAGATACGCATAATCCTCAGAATGTTTCGGGAAGGTTCGAAAACGATATTATATTCTAGTTTTATTCTCAGTATATTCTTCATATTTTTTTCTTTTCTTCTTCGTATAGTGTTTTTAATCTGCTGTCTTTTTTTCTGTTTCTTTTGAATGACCTAAGCAACTTTAAGATTCTATTAATTCATTTATATTATGTTGCTTACTATCTATTATATATATGTATAATACAACCATAGGCGTTGTACAAAATGCCTGGTCTGCATTGGTCTGTTCTAGTGTCTACTTTCAAATCAAATAATACAAAATAATTTACTCATTCTTGTACGAGAAACTATGAACTATTTAAAGTAACAGACTGCCGATACTTGTTGATGTTTTTTTTGGTACAATTAGACAAACCATACCAAAAAAACACTATTTCTAGGCGATTCAAACACTATTAAAGAAATGAAACGATGATATAGAAAATGGGTGGAAAAGTTGCATTCTTATTTATATATCCTTATCTCAGTTTAAGAATTAAAAGAGTATTGAAACAAAGTGATATTTTTTTGGTATATTTGGACAAACCATGTCAGAAAAACACTATTTCCAGACGATCGAAACATTATTAAAGAAATGACAATATGATATAGGAAATAGGTGGAAAAGCTAGTTTTTCATTTATATATCTTTATCTGAGTTGGGAAATTAGAAATTAAAAGTGTTGGAATAAAGTGATAATTTTCTGGTATAATTGGACAAACCATGCCAGAAAAACACTACTTCTAGGCGATACAAACACTATTAAAGAAATGAAACGATGATATAAGAAATGGATGGAAAAGCTGCATTTTCATTTATATACCCTTATCTCAGTTTATGAATTGGAAGAGTATTGGAACAAAGTGATGTTTTTTTTGTATAATTTGACAAACCACCAGAGACAAATACTTTTTATAGGCGATTTAAATAAGCACACTGTAGGAGAAATCAATGATTGCTTTTGATAAATTTTTGCTACAAAATTTGCACTGTCATTGTCTTGCATCCAAGTTGTTAGCATATTGTTGATGTCCTAATTGGCGGATCTACACTTTTTTCAAAGTAAGCTATTAACTTTTGAGACTATTTACAATATGGTTTGCGTCTCTTCCATTATAAGGTTGAAGGATTGCTGGCACACCAATAAATGTGAAAATATCCAGCAAATTGTACGCTACTTTCTGTTTTCTGGATTTTTAATACAACAAACTTAGTAAAATGATTATGGCAAACCTTTACAAATTTGTTCTCGATCAGGATAAGATTGGTAATGAATCAAATCTACCTGATAATTATTGAATTCAGATGAAAGTATGGGCTCAACGATGATACCTTTATTAATTCCTTTTTGTTTCTGCTGGCATGGATCTTAAAGTTATAGATATAGGACAATCCATTTTATGTCTTGCTTTCCGTAACCGATACTTTAATGTGTATCATGTAGTACTTGAAATAACTCGCTGTAAGAGACTTTAAATACAAGATGTTCATAGTAATATCAATTTATGCTTTTGACCAACAGTTATAATCATAATGCTTCAATATCCAATAAATCCGAGTACGCTTCTTCTACAGTTGTTTTGCCATTAGTAATTTCCTCTACGAAATGACCATATTGTTGATCGTCAACAAACGTGCTATTTTAAGTATTTGATGCTTATATACTGGTTGTACTTTAACATATATTTACGTCGTTATTTTCAAAATAGTTTTAATCTTGATTTTCATTGTTTAATTTATATTCTAATGTTAAATGAAATGGTTTTATGTAAAATATTTGTAATTAAAAAAATAAAATTTAGTTGCTTAAAACATTATATAACATATTAGTTTAACTTACTATATTCCTAAGCTGAAGCACCTTTAGAAACATCGCCAAAAAAAAGGAGATTCCTCATTTTTTTCTTTTCTTTTACTTTGCCTCAGGATGTCTGGGATTATGCAAAATAATATCTAAGAATATCCTAAGCACGTGTCTGATTAGTAAAGAAGCATTGGAAGACTTTAATAAGAGATTAAAATTGATTTGTTTTTATTGAAATGGTCGTTTAGTGTATTACATTCCACTAGTACCAAATTATTGAAGGCAAAGTTTTAATCCGCAAATCCACCAAAAAATCTTTATATTTTTTTTTTAAAATTTTTAAATTTATTGCAGAGCATTAAAAACATATTATTAACATACCAAGAATTACAATTAGTAAATAATTTTTCTGGTATATTGTAATATAACATTTGGCTCGAACATTGTAGAATTAGTTTTTTTGGTTAAAGTGATAATCTATTTATAGCAGCAGTGATTGTGTGATGTGTTCGTCAGATTGGAAATAAATTTAAAAAAATCAATAATTTTTTACAATAGTGATTTTCTTTGAAAGTCCACTAACTTAATGATATATTTATCTTAGAAGTGATTTTTAACAATTGTTGATCACTAGTCTGAAAAAAATATCTCTTTTTCTGATCAGGCGACTTAATAAACGACACAATATCAGTTTTAGCAGTGATTTTAAACGTTCTATGATGTTTAGTCACTAACAGTTTTTTCTTATTCAATCATTAACAGGTTTGGTTGAGACGGTTGTCAATAAGCGCATACCCAGAGTAAATGTAAAAAATTACAAACCCTTTAACGACTAAACAAATTTATTTTTCCTCTTTAATTTGTATGCCCTTCGGTATATTTACCTTAGCAGTGATTCTAAAGATTTAACTATCATCAAGTACAAAATAATATAAAAATATTTCAATAACGGATTTATCTTTACAGTGAATTAGAAGGTAATTGATTTAACTAGAGAGTCTATTTGTTTTCTCTCAAGTCTTGATATGATAATATATGTATCAGAATATGTGTTTTAAAATTTTTTTTTACTTGTCCCTGTTGTGTTTATTTATTGATCTCTGTCGCAGAGATTTATCTCCACAGAGTTTTATCAAATGCCTGTTGGTAAATAAATAAAGATGGGATAAAGTACATTTATAGGAATAACGTGTTGTTATAATATTTGGGGAATATTAATGATCTGTGGTGTTAGTATACTTACTACGTAAAGAAAATAAAACTATGTGAAAAATTTAAGAAAGTTTACAATATATAAATAATTCATTTCATTTACAACATTATCATATACAACAATTCATGACTTAAAAAAGTAGGAAAAATTAATAAATTCGTGACGATTAAAAGGTAGCCAAATTGTTATAGTATAAAAGCCTATATACAGAGTGACCCATTGACTAGGTCGAACCCATATTTATGCACGAACCAAGATGCTATGTTCTCCCTATTTAACAGCGTTTATTCAAATATCAACAAAAATTACTTAACAGCAACAATTTTCTGTGACTTTTCAAAGGCTTTCGATTACGTAAACCATATTATTTTAATTAACAAATTGCAGCACTATGGATTCAGAGGTATATCCCTTCAATGGTTTAAGTCATATTTGTGCAACAGAAGTCAACTTGTAAAGGTCGATACCTCAAGGTTCCGTTTTGGGTCCTAT
This sequence comes from Anthonomus grandis grandis, assembly GCF_022605725.1. Lineage (NCBI taxonomy): Eukaryota > Metazoa > Arthropoda > Insecta > Coleoptera > Curculionidae > Anthonomus > Anthonomus grandis. The sequence continues at coordinate 25,373,731 of NC_065550.1, read as the reverse complement.
GCTCTTTCTGCTGTTTATAAATGACCTGGCCAGCCTGAACATAAGCGGACAAATCTGTCTTTTTGCTGATGATACTAGCATCACTTGGAGCAATCCGAATGCAATGGCACTACATACAACAATTTCCAACGACTTGGTCTTCATTAAATCGTGGTGCGATTCCAATCTTTTATGCCTAAATCTCTCAAAAACTAAAGTCTTATCATATAAAACGACCATTTCTCCATTTATTCTAAACAATACCAGTTTGGAAGTTGTTGAGTCTGTCAAGTTCTTGGGTCTTGTTGTGGACGGCTCTTTGAAATGGGATTTGCACATAGATACGTTATCTAAGTAACTAAGCTCGGCATGTTTTGCCATAAGATCATTCTCAAGAGAATTAGGCTTTTTCACGGCCAAAACAGTTTATTATGCTCTTTTTGAGTCACATCTTCGTTACGCCCTTCCATTCTGGGGTACATGCTGCAAAAGCCAATTTGAGCGTATATTTAAACTTCAAAAGAGAGCGCTCCGCTACTTATTAGGACTTGATAGTAGAGCTCACTGCCAAGTAAATTTTATAAAATATAAGATCCTTACTCTTCCCTCGTTATTTATATTTGAATCTATCTGCCTTATCCGCAAACATGTGTCGCAGATTCCAGAAAGACCATTCCACAGCTATCCACTAAGGAACGTTGATCATAATCTTCATCTGCCAATTCCACGGTCGGTATTAGTAAAGAACTCTATACTTTATGCAGCAATAAAAATGCACAACCATCTGCCTTCCGTAATAAAATCGATGATTACTTTTAGTTGTTTTCGCAATGCCCTAAAATCTTTACTACTGAAAAAAGCCCTATATACAGTAGAAGACTTTTTTAATATTTCCTTTTAAAGCACACACACTGGCGTTATCGAGCGAGCTACCTATTATTTGCAAAATGTTTGCCTGCTTTTTATTGTATGTTTTTTTGAGACTAAGGTTTTTGACAATTTTACACATATAATTGTGTGTATATTTGTATATAAAAATTATTTTATTTATGTATTTCGACCAAATTGTACAATTTGATAATTTGTACAGTATTTTTGTTTTGTTATGTACCTATTTACTTTGTGTGTATTTTGTCTGAGTATTTTTTTTGTCGTCGTTTGTATTTTTTTTCTTTCCTTTAGCTTTGTCGATAAAATGTAAATTTTCTGACAATAAAGCATTTTTGATTTGATTTTGATTTTGAGTTTTTTTTCAAATTTCCTTAATCTCTACCTGATATTAATGTGATTTTCTTGTTGACTTGGATGCAATAATATAGTTATGTCAACCATGATTTTAAAAATTCCTTACATCAGGATCATTAAAAAGATTTATCTCATTGGTGATTTTAACGGTACACCAATCCATGAATAGGTTTTCATTTTCCATTTAAAGATAGTCATATATTCATCTGAACAGTGATTTTAAATATTTATTGACATTTAATTACAAGAAAAATATGTTTTTTCTTATTTGCTTATATGCGATAACATCTTTAAGTAAATTTACAAACGTTTAAATATAAGTATTGCTTCAAAAACGGTGACTAGTAAAAATGTTTATGTATTTTTCTGTATAATTTTTTTTAATTTATGCTGTCAGTAATTTTATTCGTATATCAATTGACAATAATTAAAAAAAGATATATCCTTTGATGTTAGCACATGTTCATCTCATCAGTGATTTATAATGGAATTCATTATTGTTTTAATGGTTGAGTCACTATCACCATTAGGTTTATTATAAGGATAATCTCGACAAAGACCAAAGCTTTATATGTCGAAGTCTCTAGTTAACACCTGTCTGTCACTTTTCAACTATAATTTCCTATTGATATCCACAACACAAGTGAGGGTCGTTTAAGGGACGTTTAAGAGTAATATTTTTAATAATACTTTCTGTCAAACAGTATCGACCTAGAAATTCCTTGCAAATTTTATCGTTCGAAAATGCCAAGCCAATGGAATTTTTTCAAATTTTTATTAAAAATTCCTTGTTTATGGCCTAGCGAGGAGCATACTAATTTTAACTGATCGCTCGATGTTAATGTAAAAAATATGAAATATTGATACAGTTTTAAAGCTTGTAATGTATAATGATGAAAAGTACATAAATTCTCAGATTTTTCATATAAAGTACTTTCAAGATTTTTAATTACAAAGAAACATTAGTCTAAAGACAATTTCAATATTTTGTTTGATAACAATCAAACAAAAAAAAATGTACTGTTTTAAATATTTACAAGAATTAAGTCCAGACATTAAGCGGGTCAGGGTTTCGACTACTGCCTTCCGAAAACAAATTAAATTTCATGGATTCACAAAAGGCGGACGTGCTCTTTTATCGCCACTCTAATCAAAAAACTTCCATCTGAAAAAAACATTTCCGAATAAATACAACTGAGGACTCCCAGGACTCGTAAATAAATTCAGTTGTAACCGCGCTGGCTTTACTGTGTAATCAATTTGGAAATGGCTCGAAATGTAAATGATGTAAATGAAAAGTCGTTTCACAAGCTACACGTAATTAGAACCAGGAATTAGATTAATCCTATGTATTGGCTATAAGTCGGTTTCGTAAAGCCAGTTCAGATCAATTGAATATTTAAGACGGTTTGTAAATAGATAACGGCAAGGAGTAGTAAAATACTTTTGTGTTCTGTTAAAAAAAAACGTTTCATTTTTTAATGCAGTAAATTTTTTGGATTCAATTTTTATCTGTATAAATTTTATTATATTGTAGAGCCTTACATTTTATACAAATTATTTTATTGGGTCACATTGCACTTTTATAAGACTTTTTTAAAGTTTTTTTGCATAAAATAATATTTTTATCTATCGCTTGATTATCACCAGAAGTTATTTGGAAATGTTCTGATAACGCCTTAAGAATTAAAAATTATTTCATGGCTTCGATCATTGCATCTATGCTTACTCTGTTGCATCTATGCTTACTCTACATCATATGCTTACTCTGTTAAATTGATAACTTTTACATTCGTTTTAAAGCTTTAATCAATTCCATGCTGATCATGGGTTATTTGGATAAATAAAATCATTCCATTTATTTTGTTTTAATAGTGGTATTTTTCTCATTTTCCATTGACTGCAGAGTTTAAGATGATCTGGATTATATCTACAGTAGCAGTGCAATTTACTCTACGAACAACCAGTACATTTTTTTCCGGAATATTTTAATTTTTCTCCGCCACTTTTCTTCGTACTTATTAAATTGAACATTTTTGGAATTTTGAACATCACAATCAACATTTTAGGTTGCTCTTTGGATATGTAAATTGCCTCATATGAAAAAAATATAATTTAATTGAAGACTTTTAAATTCGTCATAAGTGTTTACTCATAATAACTTATACATATGAAGAGCCAGGGGGAATAAGGATGAAAGTCCATGAAACATAAAATCGAAATATCGATAAAATTAAGTTTGAAACCATTCTATATTTAGCATAAAAACTATTCAATGAATAAATATATACTATTGGATAGTTCAACGGCGTTACTACCCGAAAAAAAAATTGTAAGACTCTAGAACAATAAAAAACAAAAAATTCTAGCAGAGATCGCAAAAAACTGAGAAAGAAAGATGAGGGTCCAGTGACTTTCATCGATATTAATTATTCTACTTTTATTATCAAGAACTTATACGGTTTTTCAATAAAAGCTCAATTTTACAAGATAAATCTTTATTGTTTGGTGACAAAATGGAGACTACGAAATAAAATAGAAATTCTCAATTTTGTGGCAAGCTGCAAATGTACTCCTGTGCCGATTCTCCACAAAATCTTGCAAGTTTAGTTAGATCCTTGAACTTAGCACCTGATAAAGGGCATAGACCTGAAACAAGACAAACTAGATAAGGTAAAATCTCATCAGAAAATACATACAGATTTATACCTTCGTAAGAAATTCCAGGTAATTCAAACTCCCCCCTATTGTTTGGCACCAATGGTTTTCCGACGATATCAGCTTACTGCCACTCCCCGTTGAATGTTGTCCGGAAATACAAAAGCCTTGGATTTTCCTTTGAAAATTTGATTTCCCTAATAACTCTAGTTGGAAAGGGACATTTTTTTTGTAAAATGTATTTAGAAGCACTTCCCATTGCCGGAAAAAGTGTTGTTGAACATTTTCAGTTTTAAAGGGCGATGATTTATTCCGACTTGACTCGAAAGCCTCTATCCAGTCTTGCGGTATTTCTGCTCTATGCTTTTGATTCACTGCGGCGAAGTCCTTGTCGCACTCCATATATGAATGGCCTCGAATCGGAAATGCAAGTATCTAAACATAGTTCAGTTTTTATTTTGTCCTAGGCATGAGTCACAGAAAATATTTAGTTTCCTCGTTTGCTGATTTAGATGATTGTACAGCATATGATGCAATAACGAACAAACATTCGAGCTTCCCTTTTTGCCTATTACTTCTGGATACGTATAGAAAATAGCTTAATTATCCGATAAAATGTGAATAATAAATGTGTAAATTGACAATTGACGACAATAATACACGTCATTTGTGGAAATGTTTGGAACTGGCAAGTTTTTGGCATAATCGATGCATATTGATTCCATTTCCATTGTCTTTCTACTCTCATTCTTCGCAGCTGTTTTCCTTGTAAAAGGTATCTGCTTTCCTCAAATGAATATCTTTATCCAGTTGCAGTTTCTTCAGTTCTCTGAGAATTTCAGCAGTACTTTTTTCCATCTTTGAGAGTTTTGATTGAAGATTTTGTATTTTGACGTTTATCTCGTCACAGAAAGAACAGGTATCTGAACGAGGGTACCCAAAACTAATGTTGAAGTTCTTGTTAAAAATTTCTCGATAGCTGTCGTAAGATAATTTCATATCATGATGTTTTTGTTTAAACAGTTTATGCATTTTTGCAACATTTAGGTCCTCCGATAGATACGTTTTCTTGGACTTACTTCAGCTGTAATGGCTGCTTTGGGATTTGAAAGATGAGATGTGCTGCTTTACACACGCAATTGTTTCCTTGGACAGAGCATGCTTTCTATTTCTGTGCTTAACTCTGTTGTCAACTGGAGAAAACCTGTCATTTTAAATGACCTTTGAATTGTTTGGACGCCCAGTTATTCCGTAAATTGACAGGAACGCTTTGAAGCATATCTGAACGCCAGAAGTGACACCATCTTGCCCCAAGACTCTAACTCTATATTTGTATGATGACTGATTAAAGTTAGTGACTTCATTTTGCGGTTTACGGGGTCGTCGTCGCTGAATGGGCACTACGGAAATCAGTCCGGCAAGATACGAGTTCTGCTCATTGTATGATGATAAAGAATTATTGAATTCACGCAAAATTTAACGACGTATTTCTTCGTTTACAACAGAAAAACATTTCAAATTCTTACACTTACAATCACTGCCAGTCTCATTAGATTTCTAGCGAAGTTTCTTTGTAGCATCACAAATACGTCCATCTTTCCTTCGTTTTTTCATCAGAGCGCTAGGCAAACTATTCTCCATAACCTCAAAAATGCACGCGTTTACAATATTTATCAGTTATCACTCACAACAACACAGTCGCACTGATTTAAAAGTGATATTTTTATAATATTATGAAGTAATATTTTTAAAGGCGCCATTCAATCCATATGGGACTCTCAGCGTTTTTTTTTCGCTGACGCATGGACTTTCAGCGTTCTTTCCTAGTTCATCTAATTTTATTTCGATTATAACTTTGGACTGTTATCTTTATTTCTTCTTATACTGTAACCCGACAAAATAGAGGCTATAAGCATCGTTCTGCATTGAATACTTTATTTTTCGTTAAATGTAGACTTTTATCGTTCTTCTCCCTGACTCTTCATATTTAATCAATTCCATGTTGCTAATGGCTTATCTGAATCAATGTTATCTTATATATTGATTTGGTGTTGCATTATATGTCTTTGCAATAACAAAAAATCTAGCAATCACGAAAATACTATCTATCAAGTTTTAAGTAAGTACAAAAGGCAAACATATATATATATATATATATATATATATAGAAGTAAAAATGTTACATAAAGAGATATTATGCTTAAGGGCATGTTAATTTTTATCTTTGGTGTGTTTGTTTTTCTCTGCAACAAACAAATAGTTACATATTCTCGGGATAAAGCAAAATAAAATAATAAAAGCAAAATAACGTTGTCTAAGATAACAATAACTGATTGCTTGAAAATAAAACAGGCTTAGGATTTTCGCCATTTTTCTTAGAGACGTTTGGAATCTCGGATATTTTATGACCTTTGGGATGCTTCTAGGATATTTTGTTTGACAACTAACCCTTTAAAACTTGCGTATGTTTAATTTCTGAACGTGTTAAATATTGTCAAAATATTCATAGAAATATCAGTAAATGAACGGTTAATGGAGCACAATGTTAAATTGATTTAAACATAGACTATTTTTAAATCAGAAAATAGAAATATGATGGAGAACTATCGCTCAATTTTCATTATGTCCAACTTTTCTAAAGTATTTGAGACCGACATTCATAGTGCACTAAACACACAACTGTTTTACCAAATTAAACATCCTTTTTTACCTAACCAGTACGGGTTTTTTCAGTGTAGATCAACAGTCACTAATTAATATCATTTCTGCAAAACGCATATAAGGTATAAATTGCAAATACTAACTTGATGTAGTCTACATAGATTTTGCTAAGGCGTTCGATAGATTGAACCGTGGAATTCTTTCCAAAAAAACTTTATAATAATAATAATAATAATAAAGGTCTTTTTATTTAGGAAAGAAAAAATACAATTACAAAGTTAATAGTTTAAAGGCGAGATTCAGCGCGCAAAGATTCAGATATCCAAATAATATAAACGCTATAAATTATAAAGAGTACATCAACCAGCAAAAAAAAAAAGAAAATCTGACAGCATATATGCCTACACAAGGAAAAAGAAACAAACTCAACCCCACAAACAAAACACATCACAAAGCAAAAGATACAGTCTGTTATATGTATGTATATCATAATATATAGTCTGTTGCACTAATTGTTTTTTTATCATCATCGGAATAGAGAAAAGAAAAATAAAACGAAACATCCACTTAATTATGCTTTATTGTTCCAGCAGTAATTTCTTAAAAATGTATTTTTTTAAAGAATATAAGCTAAAAATGTTTTCGGTATTAGTGTGGCAGCTATTTATAATTTTTGAAATTTGATAAGAAAATGATCTTTTATAAGTTTCGGTTGAGTGAAGTAAAGGTGTTAGTCTTCCTTTATACGGGGAATTAATATTGTGAACATCTGTGCGAAATTTTATTTTATTATATAAGTAAGGTGGAGATCTTAAATTAATTATTTTAAAAAACATTGAAAATGCGTGAAAAATCCTTCTGTTGTGCATAGTCAACCACCTGGTTTCCTTAAGCTTGTGTTTTATGGGGTTGCGCTTACTTATGCCATATATTAATCTAAGGCACGCATCTTGGAGTTTCTGAATTCTACTCTCTTACAGCAGTTCTCAAGCATAGACCATACACTGCATCGCAATAATTAAGCTGTGATAGGACCAGCGAATCACACAGTAGAATTTTTGTTTTTCTATTTAAAAAGTAACGAGGTGGATACATATTTTTAAGGTTTAAAAATCCTTTTTGAATACATGAATTTACGTGCTGCGTGAATCGCAGGTCACTATCCAGAATCAAACCCAAGTTCTTGCAGTACTCGACGTGTTTTATAGGCTCGTTATTGATATGAATTAAGTCCCCATAATACTGTAAAAAATCTTATGGCTACCCTTGCCCCCAAACCGCATAAATGCTGATTTCATAGAATTTAATTGTAAGCAATGATTTTTAGAAAACTCGTAAACATTAGCAAGGTCATAATTAATGGCAGCCACTGCTTGGGAACTTTCACCCGGTTCAAATGAGAGAAATATTTGAGTATCATTTGCATTAGAGGGCACACTACCCTCTAATGGAATAAGCGATCATAACCTTGTATTTGTCAAAATATCTGTTAAATTAATAAAGCCTCCTCCGCGCTTTTTTCAATATAGGACTTTTGAAGACTTTGTAATCTAAATGCTTTTAAAAATGATTCACAAAATATACCATGGCATAGAATTTTTTGGGAAAGAAGCACAGAAAAAAAAGTTATTATCTTTAATGATGTTATTATTTCACTTTTTGATAAACCTGCTAAAACGGAAACTAATTGCAATTATTACAAGTCTTTAAGAAATCATACATTATCTTGTATTAGAAAAGAAAAAAGAAATCACATATCAAATATTTTTAAGCTTAATAATCCTTCTAAACTTTGGAAAACTCTACAAGACTTAAATATTACTTTAAAAAATAACAGTACTCTTCCGCCAAATCTATCAAACGCTGAAAATATAAATAAATACTTCACCTCTTTTTTACAAACAGTAACTGAACAATGTAGAGATAATATAGAATACTACAACAATAATGCTTATAATTTTAAATCTAGATTTAACTTTGCACTAACAACTTCTCAGGAAATACATTCAATTTTGCTAACCCTTAAATAGGTGTAGATTCAATCAATTTAAAAATGTTAAAAATGTGTAGGCCTTTTATAGAAGATATTATTATGCATATGATTAACTCTATAATTTAAACGAGCGATATACCGACTCTGTGGAAAACTGCAATTGGCATCCCTTTACCTAAAATAAGTGATCCTCATCCTTCTCCAACTTAAGAATTATAAGTATATTACCCACATTGTCTAAAGTATTGGAAAAAGTTTTATATAACCAATTTTTTTTTCATTTTAACAATAATAAAATTATTCCTGATTTTCAGTGCGGACTTAGAAAGGGGTTTAGTACAGCTTCCGCTTTAGCATCGGTACTTGATAATGTCATTAAGAATTTCGATGAAGGTCTTGTTAGTGTTTTGGTTTTATTGGACTTCTCTAAGGCCTTTGAGACTTTAGACCATAGGCTTCTCTTAGCTAAACTTAAATACTATGGCTTTGAGTCCGATGCACTTAATCTGGTTGGATTATTTCTTCGAGGCAGATCGCAAAAGATCAGTGTTAGGTGACTCGATATCAAATAAGATTTCGATTAAATCTGGTGTACCTCAGGATGCTATTTTATCCCCGCTCTTATTTATTATTTACACAATAGACGTTATCGCTGCTCCTTTGTTTTGTAGTACACATGCCTATGCTGATGATACTCAGATCTACTTTTCTATAAACTCGGGTCTTAATCTAATTAATCAATTAACTTAGGAACATAATTTTAACTTAAACCCCAACAAGTTATTGTGTTTTGATAGTAAAACCAAAAAAGACATGGTAAAAAAGTCGTTAAATCTACACATTGGCGCCACAAGTTTATCCTTTGTATCTTGTGCAAAAAATTTGGGCTTAATAGTAGATGAGGATCCAAGATTTCATGAATATGTACGGAAGATTATTTATTAAAAACGATGTTGTGTGATAATAAAATGAAAAAAATATAAAATGCATGCTGTAGGGTTTTGTATGGAATACGTAAATGTGACCATGTCTCTTATTTGATCTCTGAATGCAACTGAATGAACATGGAACACCGAAGAACACACCATCTTTTAAATTTTGTTCATAAATTGGTTACTGAGGCGGAAGCATCTCAACTTCTTAAATCCAAATTTTTACCACGCACAGCAATTCACAATGTTAACGTTAGATCACGCCATACTTTTACTGTATCACAAAATAAAACAGCCATGTTTCGGAGATCTTTTATTTTCAACGCCATCAGCATATACAATCACATACCAGGCAATTTTAAAATTCTTAATATAAATAAATTTAAGTTTAAATCTCGCCAGTTTCTAATGGACAGATAAGTGTGAGTATGCAAGGAAGTGCTGGGTGATGACCTGCGGTGGGCGCGGGGTGCCTTCGATGCTTTTGCTGTGACTGAGGGAGGTCGACTGTCTGTTGCATGTCATTTTGTCTTAGGTGAACCTTAAATATGTTGAGTAAGAATAGCAGCTCGCTAGACTTCGCCCTTTAAGTTTACACAAACTTTTTCTTTGTTTTCATTGTACTTAAGTATCGTATTTTTTTGTAACTTATGTTAATAAAAGTCGTTTTTATTTATTTATTTTATTTTTTATTTATTTATAATAGTGCTGCTTAGATGATATGAATATTTTTGCCATGTTTGATGCATAAATGGAAAAGAGGATTGGCCCAAGGATGGAGCCCTGGGGCACGCCAGAAGAAATCTCTAAAAAACCGGAATCTACCCCATTATAAGAAACAGCTTGATACCTATTTCTAAGATAATTAGCAATTAACGCACATGCCTCCTCCCATAAACCAACAAATGACTAAATATTTATTAAAAGATTATGTCTGAGAGTATCAAAGGCCTTGCTATAGTCAAGCATTACCAGTAATGTTAGTTTATTGAAATCAAATGCAGTTATAAAGGGCAAAGCCGTACAACAGCTGTGGTTCGATCTAAACCCTGATTGTGTTACTGGTAAAATTGAGTTGTCTTTAACATATTTCTGAAGCTGCATTTCCATTACTTTCTTTTATATTTTTGATAGTGTTGGGAAAATGCTTATTGGTCTCAGATCGCTTAATGTAAGAGGATTTAACGTCTTGGATAAAGGGCTAACTTTTTTCCACAATGAAGGAAAAACAGAATTTTCGAGACAGAAGTTTATGATATGGACAATATAAGGTAGTAAAAAAGGCAGGCATAGTTGGATGGTAAGTATATTAATTTCATCAATGCCCGTGGCAGTAGTTTTAATGTTATTAATAACCTTTACAATATCGTGCTCCGACACGGCCAAAAACCTAAAACTCGTTTAAAATAAGTTATTTTTAACACTTTTATAAAAATTTAGAGTATTTTTATTTAAATTAATTTTTGGAACAGAGTTAATAAAAAACTGATTAATTTTTTTCAACATTTTCAAGATTTTTAGAAATATTATCTCTATTTTGTTTATTTTTTAGGTTAAAAAATTTTATTGAAGATCAAACATCTTTTGTAGCAATTAATTGTAAGTTAAAATATGATTTTTTTTATTACGTATTGCAAGAGTGGTCATATTTCTTAGGAGTTTATAACTATTTCAGTCATCAATACTTTTTTTTTGAATTTTGCTAGCATTCTATCTCTATCTTGCATCATAGCCCTTACAGTGTCGGTCAACCATGGAGCGTAAATGCGAAATTTTATAGGTGGTGCATGTAAATTAAGCAAGGCAACTATGTTGTCGGTTATAAAAGAAATTTTGTGATCAACATCTGTTAAATTATATATTATTATTATTACTCCAGGGTAAAGACCGAAGATCCGACTCAAACTGTTGCAGATTTATACTTTTTGTCTTAAAAATAGGCGTATTTTTGGTTGAATAAAATACAGTCTTTATATAAATAAGTTCATGATCACTTCCATCACAGGACGTTGTTCCACTAGCTATTACAGAATCTTTGTTCGTTGTCAGAGCATATTCAATTAATGTAGCAGGGTAGGATGTTATGCGCGTTGGTTCCTAAATCTCCTGAGTCAAACCCAATGCATTAAATAACTCATTAATTTTAATTACATCCGAATTTGCATAGTTAAGTAGATTTATATTTAAATCCCCAACACAATAAATATTATCATGTACTAAAATAAGATTTATCAGAGTATTCTCGAAATTATTTAAGAACTCCATGCATGAAAAAGTTGGTGGCCTATACACAACCCCTATAACAATATTTTTTGGTTCAATCGATAGGTCTATTGCAAGTGGAGAATTTATTAACGAAAAAATAAATTCACCTGAATTTATTCACTTATAAAATGGTTTTCATGCATATCTGGTAGAGTTTTTCATTTCCTACTTAGTAGATAGACCACATTTTGTAGAGTTCAATGAGTCCAGGTCATTTAACTACATTTCCTTAAGTGGTGCCTCCAGGAGAGCAACCTTGCTTCATTTTTGTTTTTGATTTTTATCAGTAACATTTCTCCAAGTATCGGCAGCCAGTTTCTACTGTTTGAAGATTTTTCGTGTTATTAAGGGTCGCCATGCTGCATGCAGCTGCAAGCTAATCTTGCTAGGGTTTATGAATAGTGTTAAGTTACCAGACATCCGCTAAATTTTCAGAAATGTAAGAATATGTCAATTACCTTGCTCAATTACCTTGGTTACGTAATAAATGATTCCACACTTTCAAATTATGACTCTGTCCGTGGCCTGGGGCGTATTGATAAAAAGCTTACCTGTAATACTCATATAGATACCATAATAATCTAGTTGTTTTTAGAGCCCAGGCTTCAATAAAAGATTAACAGATCTATTTTCAAATATTTCAAGCAGGACAATTGTGTTTACCTCCCTAGTAAAATCACGCCTAAAGCTTCTTTAATTTTTTTTCAATATTAACGTTTCAGCCTATATTTGGCCATCTTCAACCTCTTTATCAAAAATTAATTTAGTATACAATATAATAAGTTTTATTTGACTACATATCCAGCTGCAAAATTATTTAATATGATATTCTAGAGTTTTTATTTATTTAAAGTGTCATTTTAATATGCATAAAAGTTTTTTCATATATCTTAACGAAACGGTGCATTAAATCCACCTGACCTAAAAAAAAACATCCTTAATAAATAATTCATAGCCAAATTTTTGCGCCTGTACAAATTTATTCACCATCCACTCAATTTGCAAATTTTTATTATCATCTTGGGAGGTATTTATATTACAGCTACTTATCGATAATATGCCACGCAGTTCTCATATTAAATAAACTTTAAAAAGATTCTGAAAAGTTTTCTGAAGGAAAAGCCTTGGGCTCTTTCTTTGTACACTCAATCGTCTATATACCGCTATTTTTAAAGTCCCTATAGGCACATGGAATAAAAGATCTATTTTCAGATACCGTTTAATTTGAAATGGTAATGAAATATGTGCTTTATTGCTCTTTTATTAATCAATTTATTTTACTAAGATCTTATTCAAATTAAAATTTTATTTCCCGGAAAAGTTAAAAATTAGCTTTTTATGTACTACTCATGCAACTTAAAAAGGTATAAAACTTGTTTATTCATATGTACGAGCTTTCATTCCCTTTTGACATTGAGGGATGATAAAGCTTAATACCAATATATTACATCATATTAAATTACGCCTTGGGGGCTGCTCAATTTATTATTTCTGCAAATAGGTTGTGTATCAGAATAGAAAAAACAAGCGAAAAACTCATATGGTTTTTTTTCAGTTATTTTAATATGGCGAAATTATTGGGCAGAATTGATGAAAGCATGCCTTTGAAAATTCGTGTCTCTTATCGCTGTAATTATTAATTATGAACTGCATCTAAAAAACAATTTTATAGTGATTTTTTAAAAATTTTTTATATTAAATTACAATAATGATAACTCAATTAAAGAGATATAAAGATAAATATAGTAAATAAATTTAATTAAATAATCATCATAGTGACTATACAAGAAATCATTGAAATAAATTTAATGAAGATACAGACAAACGATTATCGGGCAAGCATTGATGAAATACGTCTTATCGATAAAGGATCATTGTACCTAAATCAATAACGTAATTGACATAATTTAATAATGTTTTTTAAAAGTAAAATAAGCTGAATAATTATTAATTAAGAGGCCATTTACCAAAATCATGAAATAAGAGTCAACGACGAGAAATCACGGGTTGTGATTTAGACAAGCCATTATTGTACTAGAATTGATTGAATAAATTATCGCAAATGGTCGTCGATAACTCGAAAAATATTTTTTATGTTCTAGATGAGCTCTTTTTTCATTATGCAATTAATAAAATTATTTCTTTATTATAGTTGATAACTGTTAAAATTGAATTATTAATTATCACAATGCATTTAATTAATTATTTAAAAAAAAACTCATAACCCGGAAAATTTACATTAGGCGAATAAATTAAATAAAAAAATTAATATAGCGATTTTAAAGGATGTTTGCTAAAGTTAATAACATGATAAGCCATTATAGGGCTAGAACAAATTAAAACATTATATTAGTATTTACTAATGGCTTCCATAGTAAATCAATTTATCAATAAAATTAACAAAATCGCTATCATCTGTAATTTAATTATCATCAGTGCGTTACCAATTAAACAATTTTTACGTATTAGATAAACCCTTAACAATAATTGGCTATTAAAAAACAATTACTAAAAATATTGAGATTGAGCAAAACTGATTGATAAGAAGTGATCTTCCCTAATAATAAAACAAAATCGATTAAAAGAATTATCATGGTGACTCTAAAGACTTATCATACCTAAATAATAAGATATTTTTTTATCAAAAACAGAACTAAATTAATAATCATCAATACATTTAATCAATAATTAAAAAAAAAATCTCGATGTGATTAAAAATGGTGATTTTAAATAAGATGATTGTCTGGAAATTCCTAAAATGAATTATATGATTTCATAAGACCATTATAGGACTTACATTGATTAAAGTATTATAATAATAATTATTAATGGCTTCCGCAGTAAATCAATGTATGATTAATATTAGCTAGTTACCAATTAAATTTTCTAAATAATCATGCTACTAGTTACAATTGGTTATAAGAGAATAATTTCTAAAGAAATATTAATTGAGATTGATAAAAAAGTCCATAGGGCATGTGGAATTGATTAAATAATCAATAGAGTAAGAGATCATTAACCTGAAACCCTTAAATCTAAGCAATTCTAAAATCCAAGAACAAACATGACAAGTCATTTTCCCAATAATGGGAGAATCGATTGGAATTAAAATCATAGTGACTATAAAGACTGATCAAACCTAAATAATAAAATTTTATTTTGTTAAGGTTGGTAACAAGAAATAAGTGTTACGATTTATATTAGATTCTGTTGGAAAAGAATTTACTTAATATTTATCATAACGCATTTATTTAATTTATTTATTTATTTATTTTATTTATTTAATAGATGGGATCAACCCAATTACAAAAAAAATATATTACAAAGTTCAATAGTTACACCTAACCATAACTTAAAATAGCTAAAATACAATTATGTTTTTACAGACAAACCAACATAAAATCACCAGAAGAGTTTACACAATCTCTCTAATTTGATTCCTAAAACTAGACAAGCCAATGCCCACAACTTCAATATCCTCATGGATAATATTTAAGGTTCTTTCGATAGGGGAGTGAGTGGCATAGTTGGTACTGTGAAAAGGCAAAGCAAATAGTCGATTTCGTCTCAAGAGTCTTAAGGGGACATTGAAGCTAATTCTACCGAGAAGGTCGAGGCATACAATCAGACCATTAAGAAGCTTAAATACAAAGGTTGAATCACCACGAATACGTCTTTCTCTCAATGTTGTCATAGCCAGCACTTCCCGTGCATCATCATAAATATGACCGTTCGGTATTTCTAAATTTAATTTAAATAGACAAAATCTTAAAAACTTATTCTGAATCCTTTCAAGAGCCAGACAGCTGTTCATGTAATAGGGGGACCATATCATTGAGCCATACTCCAATAAAAAAACCACCAAAGACATGTACACTCTCTTACAGGTCTCGACTGATAGCTCTCTACAGTTACGCAGAACAAAACCCAGAACCCTGGAGGACCTAACCATTATATTATTTATGTGTATATTAAAATTTAAATGATCGTCAAAATAAATGCCAAGATCCTTGATTGTATCAGAATACTGAACAGGGCTTCCCTCTATATTGTATGATGTTACAACTTTTTTACTTCTTTTGTGAAAACTAATATAATTATATTTCTGTATGTTTAAGAATAAGATATTGTTGACACATCAATCATTTAGCCTATTCAGGTCATTCTGTAACAAAATTTGGTCTTTGGGAGTCTAGATTACTCTATAAAATTTCAGGTGATCTGCAAACAATAAAAAGGCACTATTTTCAAAACATGTAGCTATATCATTAATGAAAATGTTAAAGAGCAATGGTGCAATAGATCAACAAGTTAGTGATCGTAGATCTGCCCGAACTAAACCCATGCTGCTGATTGAGCAACAGCTCCTTGCAATAGAAATAAATTTGGTCGTAGATAAGACTGTCCAACAGTTTTGAAATGGCCGACTGGATGTAAACGCCCCTATAGTTGCCTATTTAGTCATTATCATCTGATTTAAATATTGGTACCACAAAACTATGCTTCAATAATGACGGAAAGAGTGCTGAGCCAAGGGATTTCTGAAAAAGGAAGAATAGAGGGCGAGAAATAGTACAGACACATTTTTGTAAAAAATAGTTTGGTATCCCATCAGAACCTGAACTAACTTTGGCTTTTAATTTTAAAATTTTATCAAAAATCAAACCAACAGACAGTTGGGGATTAGGAATTGTCATATTTTCTCCCACCTGTTGACCCATATAATAATTGTTATTTTTATTTATATTAGTATTGTAGACAGTTGAAAAAAACTGGGCAAAACCCACCGCTATCTGTTCGCAAACAGAAAATTCATTATCACCATAATACATTGAATTTGGAATTTTATTTACTGCCTTCCTACTATTGAGGTGATACCAAAAGCTTTTAGGGTCAGTACACAGTAATTGGTCTAAATTTGAAATATAATCACGGTAGCAAATATTCGTTAAAGTTTTGCACCTCGCCCTGAGATTAGAAAAAGTGACATAATCAGATTGATCACGAGTACTGATGTAATTCTTGTGAGCAATCTTCTTCTGTGTAACTAGATATTTAAGTTCACCTGAGAACCACTTGGGAAAATCAGATGTCTTATATCTTTTGAGAGGAACAAAAAGGGCTATTGCCATGTTTAAAATGTGATAGAATTGAGAGACAGCTATATTAATATCAGTCGTGTTCAGTATTGTAGTCCAGTCAATTCCAAACAAGTAATTATTAATGCCATCATAATCTGCAAGCTTAAAATCATAATAAAATTTTACATACTCTACATTTGGCTTGAATTCACCACACAAATCTAATTGAAAGTTGTACGCTTTGTGGTTTTGAGATTTATCAAAAAGGTAGTCGATTGCTTCTGTTACCACAAGATTACTTTTATTAGTGAAGATCAGATCCAAATAAACCAACCTATCATTAGGTATTGTTATTTTTTTTAAAAATTCAAATAAGCATAAAACTGACCTAGAGTTAAACCTGGAGAGTTAGGACTGCACTCAACTACAGCGCCAAGATTGTTACTCCCCTAGAGGGCATCTGGTACATTAAAATCACCGAAGACATAAAAATCGTAATCAGAATATTCCTGCCGGAGAATATCTATCGAGTGGCAATGACTTTCATACAAACTGATTTCAGAATTAGGGGGAATATAAACCCCTCCAATAATAAGATTATTGTTACCCACTTTACATGATATAAACAATTGTTCCACAGAATCATATGCCAACTTAATACTTTTAGAACTAATTCTATCACTTATATATATTAATAATCCCCCACCTCGGTTCTTACTGCTAGTGACACGAGATCTATCACAGCGGAACAGGTTAAATGATTTTACAGCCAACTCAGCATCAGAGAATCTATCAGAGAGCCAACTCTCCACAAACACCAATACACTGTATTGAGAACATAAAACTAGTTTACGGAGTTCTTCAATTTTAGTCCTCAAACCACCAACATTAAAACAAAATACTTGTAATGGGGCTAAACAGTGTTTTTTCTTGTATTCTCAGATTTATAAGTATCAGTAGTCGTAGCGATATATGGTGCATCATTTTTATATTTAATTAAAAGATTTGTTTCACCACTATTCTTCCTTCTATTGAGTTCAGTAACCACCCGTTTGATGCACTCTCTCTGCATCATAGTTAAATCACCTTTAATTTTATATGTATTCCCAGGCACCTTTCGTCCAGCCAACAGTATATCCTTCCAGCCAACAGTATATCCTTAACTATCCTGTTCTCGGAAAACACTACCTTAAGTGGCCGAACATAATTATCTCTTTGCTTTCCCAATCTAATCACCTTGTCCATTTTGTCTACAGCCGATTCTTTGTTTATAGATAACAGAAGTTCAGATACCTTTTGCTGATCATCTTGGATTCTGTCTTGAATTTTATTACAATTGGATTCAGGTACATTGTATACTATAATATTGTTAGCCCTCAGTGCTCTATCGTTGACTTAACACTTAAAACAGTATCCATACTAGGTGGCATGTACGGAGAAGCTTCAGACAGCGGAGGATGCTGCTGAGTGATTGAAGATTTTACCGCAGCCAAATCAGTTGTCAGTTCATCAAACAAGCTTGCAAAGGATGTCTTAATAGTTTTAATGTCTTCACTGAGAGTCTTCATGTTCCCCAAAAATCCTGTCATGTTCGTGGTCTCAACCCTTACTGCCTTAATTTGTTGCTCCAAAGAGGTTATCCGTGCTTCCATCACGAATACATTTTTGAGTTTAGGAGTACAATCTTTACATATATAAGGAATAGATCGTGATCCATCCGTGCAGGATAACACCAAGGAACACTCTGAATCGGCAACTCTAAGCTTTAGACGCAAAAAAACTAGTTATATCTCAAAAAAGTTTTAAATTTATAATTTAAAAAAAGGAAAATTATAATACGGAAAATTTTCATTAGGCGTGTAAATTGATTAAAAACTTAATATATAGATTAACATCAATGCGTTACCAATCAAATAATTTTTACATATTAGATAAACCCTTATCAACCTAGGATTGACTAAATTAGTGATAATTGGCCATCAAAGAATAACTATTGAAAATATATATATTGAGATTAATAAAAAAATGCATAGCTGACATGGAATTTATTAAATAAATGACTTTTTACATTCGCACTAATAGGAAATAATCAATCTGATTAAGATAAACTTTTGGGTGAAAATTCATTGTGACTTTAAAGAGATATCTAAATAAATTTAAAAAATTTGCAAGATTCATAGAAATCTTTTTTAATTACCATAAAATTGTGATAAAAAATACCTGATATAAATTACAAAGCTATTTTAGATCAGGCATTATTAAGTATCATCAAGTGATTGATATGTCATTATTGGAATAATTGCAATTGAACTTATAAAATAAACTTACGATTCAATTGATTAATTAGTCAATTTTTACTTAATAATAATATCGTTAATTTAATAGGAAACGTTATCGATTGGAAACCAACGTCATTATTAATATTAATAAGATTTGTCGATCTGAAATTCATGACTAATCAATCATACTAGTGATTGTCATCATTCCGATCATATAAAAAAGTGTGGATTTTGATAATGGGCCTATTACTTAATTCTAATATTACTTGCGAAAAAAACAATTAAAATAATACGAAAATACAAAGGATTAGTAACAAAACTTTAAATTAATTTAGTACAAATTTTTGTCATATATTCTTTTAAAAAATGATGATATTTGGTTTTTGTATTTTTTTTTAATATTAATTAAAGGTCTGAAAGACAGCAAACCAATGAATCGAATTCTAAACATTTTTGAAAGTGTTTAAATTTCATTAAATTATTAAGCCAAAGAAATATATTAAAACAAAATATAAATCGCATTTATTTCAATGTATGTAGCTTCCGATGTTTAATTTAAATAAATCACGGCAATAGGTTCGATTTAGGCATAATTAAAATATCTCAAAAATTCATTCAGTGACTTTATTTTTCGTGCGCGTTAACATATCTTAAAATGTTACTTGGTTTAAGTAAACTGGATTGTTTCGAAACATTTTTTGGATATTAAGACGAAAATTTGTATAAAGGTAATATTTTGTTATAAATAATTATTACTACATTTATCCTCGTAACTTGAAACACGCTTCAATCCACAATACATCTATAATTATCTAAAAATTATCTGGCATGAAACCTAGTGGGATATCTAATATATCATATTTAAACCCCTGGATTGCACTAACAATCAAAGTGTAAATTAATAATCAATATAAACCTAGTGCATCACTTATTCATTGAATTATAATATAATTTAACAAATACTCAGTGGTTTACTATTACACCGAATAATGTTCCTGGTTATAAATAATTCACTGAACTTGTTATTATATAATTTAAGGTCAAATTAATTAAGTGAAATGGAAAACGGTTAATAAATGATTATTAGATAAGAAGGCTTTCTATATAACTTATTTATAATATATATTTTGATAATGGTTTCTGTTATTGAAATAATTAGATATTTACTACTTTCATTGTTTCTTATGATCATTGTCCATATAAGGATTAAGTCATGAGCAGTTGGTAATAAATTAGAATTTTCCAGACATTATAATAAAAAAACGGAAGAGTAATTGTTGGAAAATATAGATATATTAATTTTTTAAGCCTTATTAACATCTATAGCTTTTATTGAAGAAATTATTCAAAATAAGCATGAAACTGAAATTTGACTTTATATTTATTAGATAATTTTTTTATTATTTTATTGATTTATTATATTGTTTTAAAAGTCCTTTACTTTAATACGTAAAATGAGTTATTCTCATAACATTTCTAAAAATATAATATAAATTTTTCATCGTAATCAGCGAAATTGAGTATTGAGTCCAATCATAATGAATTATCTCATCAAAATGCAACACTCTTGAAACAAGACTTTTGGCATTTTATTTTGTAAAGAAAAAATTAAAAATAAAAATAGTCAGAGTCATCAGATTTCTAAAAGAATACGAAATATCTAGAATTGGAATATTAATCACAAGCGGATAAAAACAAAGTTACCCAGAAGTACCAGAAGAACCACAGGAATCAAAAAAATACCTGTCGATCATTACAACGCTAGCAGTTCATATGTTGCAACATATTGGCTTGGAAAATTAGAATTGACTTAGAAATCAGGCAATAGACAAGAAAACTAGAAAATACCAGACCATCCATGGTGCGCCATACCCGATATATGATAAAGACAGACTCTATGTCCTAAGAAGAGAGAGGACTCACTAATATGGAAGTCAGCTACAAGACTGCAACTCTTGAACTAGCATAATATCTAGAATTAAAATAGCATGACAAATATTTTGAAATTGCTTATAGCAGAAAAGCAAGGAAACAAAATCAACAAGCTCCAATCTTCACATTAAAAAGTAATTCAGCTTAAAAATCGAGGCTAAAATAGAAGGGAAAAAGAATCAAGAACAATTAACTGATTAAAAGGAAAGAGAATTTATGGACAGATTCTAAAAGAATCAGAAAACGAAACTATCAATAAACCAGATACTTTGATGTGGATGTGGCCTAAATATGGAGAACTGAGAGTGGAGACGGAGGAGTTATTCAGGAACAAGCGATTGCAAATAATTATCTCTGGGCAAAAATGAAGACTATTCCGGACAAAATGCCAGAAAATTCATCATGTTTTCTCAACTTGCTTGATCGTTGCCAAGAAGAAATATCTCGAACTGAATTATAACATCCAAGTGAAAAAGGCACACAAAAGGCTGCAATACATAAACTTAGAGATATAAAGAATGTAAGAAATGATAACAAGAGTTACCTCGGTGATCATAGGAGCAACAGAGCTCATTTCACAGTACACATTCAACTATCAAAGAAATCTTCGAAAAGCAGTAATCAATGGCAGTAACTCAATCAATAGCAAGTTCACCCTAGGCTCAGCATGCTCGGAAGGCTTAAGTTTTGCTTCAAATTCTGGATTTACAAATTATTCCTTCTTCAATATAGCCATATATATTTACTTAAGTAAGTATAAATGTAATTCATAGTATTAATTTCTAGAAATTTCAAGAAGGTTTTACCATTTAGATGTGAATATTTATTAAAATATGCTATGACTATCAAAAATTTCTACTGAAATTTTTGAAAGAAGTAGTTGGCGCAATTCTTTTAAAGCTTCATTTCTGCAATTTCTATTGAAAAAAAAAGTTTAAACCGATCCTGCAACTAAGGGTCTCTCTAAAAAGACATTTGAAAACACTCTACCATATTTGATACACGTTTTTTTCTTAAAAAATTAGTATAATCTTTAGTTGAAAAAAGGTTAAAACCAATGCTAAAACTAAGGTTTCTCTAAAAAAAAATAGAAAAAAATCGTCTAGTTTTGTTTCTGTACGTCTTTTTCATCATGATCAGTATATTACGGAAGCATTTATAGCTTAAAACTACTTTGTTATTCTGATTCTATAACTAACTAAATGGAAACTGATGTTGAATCTGAAGTTCCTTTCAGATGAAATTGAAAAAAACTCTCTAGTTTTTTCTTCACTATTTATTCTTAACTTAATTTTCTTTACTTAAAATCAATCATTGCTTCAAAAAGTCAAGAGGTCTTCTGAAAATTAACTCACAACTCTAGATTCTATTGGGGCAATTAAACTTATTTTAAGATTTTTCTCTGACTGATCATAAAATCAATATAGATCTTAAGAACTGACCATCAGTAGTTTCATTTTCACCGTGACTAGCATGGTGAAAAGTCTTCAGTTTTTCTCCATATCCAGAATTGACAGCTTCTTCACTATAATAACAATTTTTTGCGAATTCCATCTTGAAGGTAAAAGATGATAAATATATTTTTAACCCTTTGGAACCCAATTTTATTTTTAATGATTTTAAAGATGTTTTTGCGAGTTATGGTATTTTAAGAGATCATTTGATAATATATACAAGGTAAAATAAAAAAAATATATACAGGGAGAGCAAAATATTGTGGGCATAAAAATATATCCCAGCGGGATTTTTAGGTGGTTTATAAATATCCCTAGGGGCCGAAAAAACGTTTTTGGATTTCAAAATTTTTTTTATTCACAAAAAGACAACCTGCAAAAGTAAGTATTTTAGGACGAATGATAAAGCGCAAAACAATGCTTGCACAACCCTACATCGCACATTGCACAAATAGTAGTGGTTCTACGTTCTTTTTTCTGAAGAGCGCAACGAGTTTCGATGTTTCTATTGGAAGGTCACCCACATTTTTCATTACTTTTGATCGCTTTGATGGCCTTCCATAACTGTTTCTTCGAAGTTTGACTGAAGTTTGCTGTTGTCCTTCTTCGAATAGGTCCTCTGATAAGGTAAATACAAATTCCAGGAAGGGTATCTTTTTTGGGTACGACGTAAGTGATTATATATTACCCAGCTGTTAACAACAGCAATCATCAAAAGTCGATAAAATACTTTTTTCCACCATTTGCATGATTTTCTGCCAAAGTCATATACACCACTCATCTGATCAGCCAGATCCACACCACCCATGATTTCATTGTAGTATGCAATAGCAGTGGGACATGGTATGTCAATTCGCTGCCCAGTATTGTCTTTTCTCTTCACACAGGTCATATCAGGGGTATGGCAGTTAGTCAAAAGAATAACCTGCTTTGTATCTTGCCATTTGATCGCAATAGAGTTTGTTTGATTTGATAAAAACTCGCATTCACCCCTAGACATTTTTCGTTTTTCAATGAATTTTTTTGGCGTGTCTTTTCTTGTAATAATGGCTATTCCCACAGCTGGGTATTGGAGGCAATCCATTAAACGGACTGATGTAAAAAATCGATCAAAGGCCAGAACTATACGTTTGGATTTTGTATAGTTTCACATAATTTTTTTACAACAGTTTCGCCCAAAGTTCCGCTCCTTTCAACGTCGTCCTTGCCGCAATATACATTTGCATCGTATGTATATCCTGTTTTGGCATCACATCTAGACCATAATTGTATGCCTCTTTTCACAGGTTTTTGTGGCATATATTGTTTCAGTGAAGATCTTTCTTTGAAGCCCACCATGCTCTCGTCAATACTTTGACTTGTACTGTCGGATCGATAATTCTGAAACGTATATTTGAAGCAAGATAGAAGCTCTTGTACATAGTAAATCTTACTGGCCCCTTCTGGCTTGACTGAATTATTGAAATAAAGCTTGGGTAGTAAAAACAAACACATGTTTTTGGATATGGCCGATTTGATGGCCTTGTTTCCCAAAGATGGATGCGATGACCAGTAATGGCGAAGTTTTGGCACCTTATTGAAACACATAACTAATGTGCAGCAAATAGTAATCATAATTTCCCTTGCATCAGTGAAAGTTGCCTGCTTTTTTTTATTTTCTTTGTAAATTTTGATTCGCTGGTTTGTAGACTCAGCAATAAAAGTAAATAAACTTCGAGGACAAATTTTAGTGAATATGTCCAGCGGGGAGGCATTTGCAGCAATTGAAGGATGTATGATACATTAACTTTCATTTGGAATGCTTGCTAAGTCTTGGGACATAGGTATTTGTAGGTAATGACCAAATTATATTACCAGTTGTAACAGGAGTTTCAGCCTCTTGATCTGAATTTTCAGCAGATATAACGCCGTCGTTGGGTTGGGTTAGGTTCTCGTTTGCATCACTTTCAATGTCTTCACTATCTTTGTCCGAAGTATCCGAGGGCTGATACAACTCGTCGGACTCTTCACTATTATGGAATGGGTCTTCTTCTGAGGAAGAGTCTTCATATGGGGATTGCACCTCTTCTCCGGATGACAACTCTTCTAAATTGTCAGCAAGATCTTGAAGCTCTGCCCTAGTCAACTTCTTTTTTGACATACTGTAAAATACCATTGGGATATAAATCACCCTATCAGAAAACCCATTGGGACACATATATCCCATAGCCAAATATTACACCCAAAATGCAAAAACCAAAAAAAAACATTAAAATACTTTGCTATTATATATGCTGAACTTACCTAAACAGATTGCAGAGTGTTTCAAAAACCACACTAAAACTTGTTCCGTATCAAATTTGTAAAAAAACAGTGAAAAAACCGTATCAAATTTGTAAAAAAACAGTGTCAAAAACCAACAACGTGCTCGCTTTTCGGCGTTTACAATCAGAATGACCTCCAAAAAGCGTGTCGCTGCCTGTCGAAAAATTGTTAAAACCTTAAAATACCCGCTAATGACAATTTCCATTAAAAACGGGACAGATAGCGCCGAGCAGATGTTATGAAATTTATGTTGGGATTTATTTGTCCCATTGATGCCGAAAGGGTTAAACTAATTTTCTCGCTTTTTGGTAGGAATAAGCAGTAAACGCCTTTGCTTCTCTTCTTATTGATACAAACTGTAGAGTTCTTTTATCTATGAGCCAAGTTCTTAACCTGGAAGATGATGTAACGACGGTTACTAGCCGTATTCCCACCATATTTAGCAGGTTTAAAGGCTCAAATTTTTCTTCATATCCAGAGCTTAGAGCGTATTCTTTCGTCAACATTTTTAAATTACTCTTAAAAGAGAAAACAAATTCGAGT
Source organism: Anthonomus grandis grandis (assembly GCF_022605725.1). Taxonomy (NCBI): domain Eukaryota; kingdom Metazoa; phylum Arthropoda; class Insecta; order Coleoptera; family Curculionidae; genus Anthonomus; species Anthonomus grandis. Next base: position 25,348,405 of record NC_065550.1, on the reverse strand, counting down.
TTGTGAATATATAAATAATTGAATAGCTCCCACTATGAGTAAATACTTAAATCCCACAATATAGATGAACTAAATGTATTATTAATTTTAATCGGAGATGAATTTCTTGAAATCTGAAGAAACTTGTACATTTTTATTTGATTTTTTTTGGAAGCTTTCAGACTCCATCCTATGGTGTTATTGGCCTTTTTGATAAAGTGAATAAACTAAATCTTCTGAAGCTTCACTAACTTCTATTAAAGAAAATTTATCTTTAGTTTTCTGGTATTTTGGATAAGTCTAATTAGCTTACTCAACAAAAACATATTCAAAATAATCTAGGTATGAAAGTCATAATTCTTTAAAAAGTAAGTAGACTAAATTCTTCTGAAGCTTTACTAGCAACTTCTATATACAAAATTTTGAAAATTAGACTCAATTTAAGATTTCTTTACTTGACAATTTTAGATATGACAATCAGCAGTTTATTTTTATTATGAACAGTAAGAAATCTGAATAAAAATTGACATTTTAATTTAGTTCTCGTTTGGAAATTTTCAGACTATTAAAGATCCCTATACTGAAAAAATTGTATGTTAATATAAAGTGATGGTCTTATTGAATTATTCTTGGATAAGATGGTTAAACTAGTAAAAATTCACTAAATTCTATTGAAAAAAATGTGTCTTTCACTCTCTGGTATGCTGTATAATCAATATACAATCCAACAAATACATATCTAAGATTCATGGAAATAATCTTATTAGAGTAATTATTGAGAACATAAGGTTAGCAAATTCTACTAAGATTTTACTAGCAATTGCAACTTCTATTTTAGAAATTGCTGAAAATTACACTGATTTTGAAATTTTTTGAGATTACTTAAGAATTTGATGGTCAGCAACTTTATTTCTATTATGAACAATATAGTTGATTCCAGTTTTCCTTCATATCTAGAATTAATGGATTATTTTTTTCGTTAACATTGTTTAATTACTCTTAAAAGAGAAAAAAATTTATGTTTTTAGATATATAACTAATTAAATAATTCCCAGTAATTGGAAAACCGAAATGCATAATCAATGACTCGAATATTAATTTCCTCAAATTACAAAGAAAAATTAACATTTACACATTGTTGAAACGTTTCAAAACTAACGTAAAAAAATGTTCTTACTGAAGTAATTACTGAAAAAGCTAATTCTTGTTAGTAAATAAACAAAATGTTAAAACTGGCGATTAAAATGTAGAAAGAAATTTAAGAAAAACAGTTTTTTGGAGTAGGTTTATTTCTATCATGACTAGCATAAAGCAGGAACATATTGGTGTCCTTGAAAAACGTTTTCTTCATAGCCATAAGTTATTGCTTCATATTTCTTCAGCATCCTTCCTCTGGAATTACTCCTCAAATACAAAACAACTGGAAGTTCCTGGATCTATAATTAATTTAATATCTCTTAAATGTACTATCAATTTTACTCGCAGACGGATTTCTTGCAATCTCAAGGAAAAAAATTAACATTCACATATTATTTATTACTTTGTTTACTTAAGTGAACATTGGTCACTGATAAACCGACGATAAACTTTCGCCAAACATATGCAACACACGAAGATCAGTTAGTGTGACCGGGATCTGGAATTATTATCCGCGAGATTTGGTTTTGTGTTTTCTTTCTCAAATGCGATTTTAGGATACTATTCTTCTGGATTTTGGTAGGTACATTACTTAAGGCATAAAAAAATTTACTTCATAACAAATTACTTGTATTTATTAAGGTTATTATCATTATTATTTATTAGGAAATATTGGTTATTACGCAGGACGTTGTTTGATGAATCAAAGATCAATAGAAATTTTAAAAATGTTTGATCTTTACTGGTAAATATAATTTCAGAAACAGTTCATGCCAACTTGAAATCAGCTGTTTCTTATTTACCGTGTTTGTTCGTTATATTTCTTTTATTAGTCAAAATTCACAAACCCATTTACTATCTTTAGTACATTTGCATGGATGTTCATGTATATGCAAAAACCCTTAAAAAATACCCGGAATCAGTTTAACTCCGACTGCAACGAAGGTCAAACTGTTTTTAAACCTCGCATATGCACACGCGTGGTTGGAATGAAAGTTTAAGGGTCTTTCAGATTCAAATGAACTTCAATCAATCGATATGACTCTTTATATTATCTTGCATTGCATTAAATAGTAATTGTCAATCTAACCTCAATTATTAAGTAATATTTGTCATCAATGTCATATTAAAAGGATTTTTTCATTTCTTTAGTCTCTACAGATCATTGGTCTCATGTGATATTATCATGCAGCTAAGATCTATTTACTAGCGATAAGTAAAATGTGTGTGCGATGCACTAACGATTGCTTGCAAAGTTACCATCCATGGACTCTTTGACTATCATGATTTAAAATTCATGATTTAGTATCCATTTTTAGGCAATTCCAGCTTAAGGATACTACATGTAGTATTTCACAAGATTTTTTTTTAAGTTTCTTTCATCGGTGAACCTTGTTATGAAGAGCCAGAAAATAGATTACTATTTAGTAAAGAAGCTTAATCATCTGATCTATTTTCCCAGAGTTTGTCGTGTTACAGCTATGAAAGTGATAACATTACGAAAAGATAATGGTAAAATTCTTTAAATAAATCTAATATTTAACGTTTTTACGACTACCCAAAAGAACAGCCATTGTCAGAAAATCTGATATTAGGCCTACACTTGATTTTAAACTCTTAAACAATCTTACAGAACATTTGTATTACAATGGCATTGAGAAAAGCGTTTTTTGAGGACATTACCTGAGTCACTCTGAGTTCATTCAAGTCATGATATATGACTTGATATTTTGGGCTTGACGTAGATCATTCGAATCTTCCATGATCGGAAAATCAAATATTTAAATGATGTTGATGATGCTCTGGATAGTAAAGAAATTATCTTGCAAGAATTATTTGGATATCACTGATATCACTTATGACAAAAATCACTTTTAAAATATGAATATATACGATCTTATGATGGGTGATAATAAGCCCTTCAGTCACCACTCTTGTATCAGATATTTTTTTAATAGTTTTGATTGGGCTAAGTAGTTCTATATGCTTACTTGTAAGTTACAAATTTTTTCTAGGTTCTACGACATTATAACAATAGGCAGTATCATATTCTTCTTCTTTAGTTCCATTTTTCCTTAGCAGAAATTGGGATAAGCTACTCACTAAGGAAATTTGCTGGTCATTCACATGATTGCTGAAAAATGTCTATAAAAGCGCCAATATTATTCGCGAGAAATCTTGTATACAGGGTGGCCCATCGAAAACGTACCGCAAGGCATTACAGAGTAAGAAAAAACTTTTCGGCAAAATCCAAGAATACGTCAAGTATTTTTGTCAGGGGGACAACTTTTGACATAAAAACCATTTTAAAAAACTCAACCCCCTAAGCGGGGGTGACATCCTCTAATTTTTTTCAAATAGGACGGGGGATCAAGTGATACCTGTTTAAAAAGGTCTTACCATTCCCTATACAACGCTGCTTATTTTTTAAAAATCGAGTCTCTCGTTCAAGAAATATGGGCCCTTGAATTTTAAACAATAATATGTGACGAAAAATGCAAAAAGCGATTTAATGCTTACCATGTTAATCAAGTAAATGCTCGAAGTGCTGTCCGCCAACGTTCATACAGTGATACAAATTATCTTCAAACCGATGCCGAACGTTTAGAACCATTTGCGGTGTCACTTCGCGACATACGTTAATAATTCTTCTTCGCAACTCTTCTTATGTAGCAGGTGGAGTTTTGTAAACTACGAATTTTATGTGTTCTTACAAGAAAAAATTTAAAGGACTTACGTCGGGTGACCGAGGTGGCCATTCAATTGTGCCCCTTCGTCCTATCCAGCATTCTGGAAATCTGTCATTTAAATAGTTGCGTACATTTAGTAAGAAATATGGAGGAGCTCCGTCTTATTGAAAAACTAATTCCTGTTCATTGTATGCGCGGTCCTTTTCTATGATATTTATTAGAGCTGGGTCAATGGCATTTTGTAATAAATCTAAGTACATATCGCCTGTTAAATTTCCAAGGAGGAACAAAGGGCCCACAATGGAATTTTCAAAAATATCAGTTTATACATTTAACTTCTGGGGGTGTTGTGTGTGTGTTTCGTGTAAAATCCTTGGATTGCTGTCAGCCCAATAAAGGCAATTGTGGCGATTCACTAAACCATTTAGGAAGAAAGAACAGTCGTTCCAAAAACATACATTAAATATGAAATTATCATTGTTTAACGCTCGTTCACTCATAACTTCGCAAAACTGCAAGTGACGATCAAAGTCGTCTTCATTTAATTCTTGCACTAAGCGAATTTTATAGGAATGGCACTTGTAGTTCTTCAATACCCTTTGGATACTTATTCGAGACACACCCGTTGCAATGGCCAAGTGTCTTGCACTTAGCGTACTAACCATTGCAAGTTCCCCCAATACTGCAATCCATAGCTTCATGAAACCCTGCATTTTCAATAATTTTGTTATGAACTGAACCTGTTTCGCAGAACTTTGCAACCATTTTCCGAACAATTTTTCCAGAGAGGTGTTTCTTAGGATGCCGTTGATTAAATTAATCCGCGACCTAATTTCACACTCATTGTTTAAAAAAAAACTCAATACTCTCTACTCTGCAATTGAGTACACCATAATTGATAATAAATTTAAAGGTTCAATAATTTTTAAATACTTTAACCACAAAACAGGTATCTGCAAACCTACTTAACCTAATTTAAACGTGAAGAAAGGAACCAGATATTTTTATTCACTAATTATGCCTAAAGAATTTACCGGAAAAACGGGAAATTCATTTAAAAGACGAAAAATTGTTTCTCGCATTCTTATCGTTTGTTTACTTGAAATGATTAAATTAGTATTTCGACTTAAAGATGTGTTCTATATTCCCTCTGGGTTCAGCCTTACTCTCTCAATAAATTTTATGATATATATATGGTCTTTATATCTAAAGTTGTCTTCCTGACAAACATACTTGACGTATTTTTGAATTTTGAAGTTTTTTCCCACCCTGTAATGCCTTGCGGTACGTTTTCGATGGGCCACCCTGTATATCAAATTATAACCTGATGCATCCTAAATGACCCAATTTTCTATATTAAAGAGGGTGGTTCACCAATTTGTGAGCATTGTTATGAAGAATATAATTAGACAGTCTGAATGGAAATTATGAAAAGGATATAAGTCACGGTTAAATTAGAATACTTAATTTGAAAGAAAAAACAGCAGATTGTTTTTTTTTAAAGCGAATATATTATGGCTTTCTGCGTTGTGGATTTGAACCTTCCATCCAATGGAAAAATAGAAGACACCTGGTGATTCCGTGCAGAACCATGTATAGGAAAGAAATTATGGTCTAAGGAATATTTGGATATCTTGGTTTAAGGTGGCATGATATATAATTCGTCATATCAGCCAGTTTTCTACAAATAGCATTCTTGGAAAATTAGATTTCATCTGGCTAAGACTTTTGACGTTACATTTATATTATCCTATCATGCACAATTTTCTTAGTGTTGTCCTTAAACGTGTTTGCTCTAAAAATTTGCAATTTTGAAAATATTTCCTAATGTCAAATCTTTTGCTACATTTCTTGAGTTATATAATTATCTACGACATAAATACATTAAAAAGTGTCAACTGCTACTTTTTAGGAAATTAAACTCACTGAATGTCTTTAAAATTTAGTGGCCACCTCCATTTTTGCTAAAAACGTCTATGAGAGATTTCACGAACTAAAACTTTGTACTAATTTTTATCATTAATTATACATACAGATCGTGTTTTTGTTCGTTACTTATAGGAAACCGCATAGAGGCGAAGTTTTTCAATGTCGCACGTGTACGAGTGCTTGCGACAGGGCACCGCCTCGGCCGGCCCGAGGATGGGATTAGTAAACATCTGACTTTCGTGAGAGCTGTGTCGTTTAGCGACAAAATGTCCCAAAATATTACGCGAAAATCCAGGCATTCTTGACATATTTATTCTAATGCGGGTTTTACAGACATGACAATGTGTAAAACCCGGATAGAATTGTAATCTTAAAATGTTTAATATGTTGTGTTTTGCATAATGAAAATTAAAGCATTATTCTAATAAAAAATAAAATATCAACTCTGATAAAAATATAATAAAAAAATCAGAAGTAAAACTCTAATAATCAAACTTAACAACATATAATTTTTTAAATAAAAGGCTCAAATAAACCGCCTTCTTTCGCTAAATAAAAACTTAACCTATCGTAAAAGCTATTTCGCACCTCCAAAAGAGTTTCCAAAAGGTAAAACGGAATTGGCACCTTCGACAATTTTATTTCGCAACTCCTCTAAATTTGTTGGCCTACTAAATTCATGCTTGTAAATGGTCTGCTTAAGGTAACCCCACAGATAAAAGTCATTTGGAGACAAATCTGGAGATCTAGGAGGCCATTTAATATCGCCAGTCCCACTAATAAGGCGGTTAGGAAAAGTATTTGTTAAAAATTCTTTTACCCTAGACGCGTTATGAGCAGGACAGCCATCTTGCTGAAAATAAACTGATCTCAGGTCTACATCAGGTAGGATTTGAATGGCAGGAAGAACTTGGTTTTGCAGAAACTCAATGTCTTTTTGGGCGTTTAAAGTGCGATCAATAAAAAATGGCCCTATAACATTGTCGCCCAAAATACCTGCCCAAACATTCAATTTCTGAGGATACTGGGTACGAAACTGAAATTTTCTGTGCTCATTTTCTTGAGACCAATAACGAACAATGGAAGGATTATTTTTGTTATATAATGGAAAAGAAGATTCATCAGAAAACAAAATATTAAAAAAAAATATTCGTTTTCATTTGCCTTTTCCATCATGGTTTCACAAAATTCCATTCTTCGCCACTGGTCTTCAGGAAATATTTCCTAAATTTTTTAATTCTTGAAACATTTGTAGGTACCCATATTTTTTCCAAATACGAGCAACAGTTTTATTGCTCATTCCCGGTTCCTCTCCAAGAGGACTGTCCTTCCTGTCTGTCGAAGCGCACATGATACACTTTACAAATTAAGACTAAGTTTTTTAACATTTGGTTACATTGGTAAACAACCATTGGTAACATTGGTAAACAACCATGTTTCCACATTATACAAAAGAGAAAACTTGCATTAGGTTATGATGTATCCTTAATGACCACTTTTCTATTTTAAAGTGAGTGCCTTCACCAATTTGTGAGCATTATTTTGAATCTTAAAGAAAATGCTAGAAAACACCTGCTGCATCATGTGGAGGACCTTGGATTGGAAAGAAGTTATCGTCTAAGTAGTTTTTGATTGTCTGGATTCAGGTAGCATATAGGATACGCCATTCCATCCATGGCACTATTCATTCTTTGGAAATTCAAGCTTTAAGATACTGAATTGACGAAAGGAAAAAAACACACAGTTTCGTCAATTTTGTATGTTGGTCCCTTTGAGAAGAATGGATCAGATTTTTGTATTTAAGATACTGGATATTAGATGTATGTTGTCCTTAAAATTGTTTGCCTTAAAAATGTGAAATAAAGCTACTCATTCTTTTTCTGTGAGAACTTGGCTTGTATCTTTGATGATGATAGTTGAGTTTTTCCATCTGTGAGTTGTATTGAAAATAAAGGATTGCATTAGGAATTGCCGTGCTATGGCAATTTATTAAGTATATGTTGATTAAGAATATTTGGTACAACTAAATTTCATTTTTTAAGGCGGAGTTTTGAATTTTGATTGGGTTAAAAATTTGCGAAAATGTTCCTCTGCTTTTGTCTCAATAAGTCTCTCAAGTATCTACAACATTATTACATTGAAAAGTATCAAGTTCTACTTTTTTATTTTTTTTGAGCTTACTCCAATCAAGAAGTTCTAGGAACTAAAACTTAGTATTAAACGTCAAAACAATGTTTCTGAAGTATCCAAATAAGAAATTTTGTGGAAGAGACTGAAAGACATATTTCTTTAAGTTAAAGTGAACGCCTTCGCCAATTTGTGAGCATTGTTATGAACCTAGAAAATACTAGAGTGAGATAATGAATGGAAACTTCAAAGAGGATTTGAATTATAAGGCCAAAATAATTAAGAAAATCACTCAGATTGTTGTAAATAATGTATAAGAAAGAAATAGCAAGAATAAAATTGTAAATAAACGTTAAATATAAGAGGAAATAATAAGTAGAAGAAAAATAGGACGTGCAGCGTGCTTACAAAGTTCTCACAAAAAATAGAAAAACGACGATAAAATACCTAAAGAAACTATTTGAAATCCCTATAAACTTGAAATGAAAGTTATATGACTTGTGACAACCCAGGATTATCTATGTATATCATAAAACGAAATTCGGGCTGAATTAAGCCGAGCGCATTCGCTAATATTACCGATTCTCACTGATTATCGCCGATTAATATTTCATGCATTTTAGTCTACTTATTTATAAATTGATGGGTAAAATGGTTCCAATAAAAAGAATGTAAGAATATGGTAAGACAATCAGTGGTAAAAAAAAACAAATACATAATTGAAATCAACTGTCAGGCAAAGTAAAATATGGCCCGACACCGACCCACGGTCCTCAAGTGGTAACCCGATATTTATTGAAAGCTAGGCTGGTTATTAATTTCGGTACTTAAGATGGGTTTCATGGAATCGTATTGATGTGCTGATGAAAGACTTTTAGTTCTATAATTTTGTTTAGAAACAGGCTGAGAAAATATATCGAGTTTTAGTTTTAATAGATGAGTCTTAAAAAGCACATCCGTGTATTATTGAGTCATCCTGATATAACCTCCGAAAGAAGAAAGCATATGAAAAAGAAGAAGAAGTAAAAATTTAAATTAAAGAAAATAATTAGAGTAAATAACATCGTTTTATCTTAATTTGTAAGAGGTCAATGTCTTTATTATGTAATTTTTGTGATATATAATATATTTGACATGGTAAATCACAGAATATTACTGGCTATATTAGAATATATGGGTTTTGCTGAGTCTGCGTTGGCATTGGTGTCTTCTTTCTTGTTTAATCGAAAACAAAGAGTAGTGCTTAATAACAATAAATCAAATGCACTGGATGTTACCTCTGGGGTACCCCAAGGTAGCATTCTTGGTCCTTTGTTTTATACTCTTTATACTTCACAAATTACTAAAAAAATTTTACACTGTAAGCACCATTGCTATGCAGATGACACCCAGCTATTTTATTCATTTCATCACACTAATGTTGTCCAAGCTAATCAATATATAAATGAGGATTTAAATACCTTAAATGTAGAAACTCAAAAATTACTTCTAAAAATTAACCCCACTAAATCAGCAGCTATTCTTTTTTGTAGTGACAATCATCGAACTAATATTTTAAATAATTTAAATGTACACCTTAATAACAATATAATAAGTTTTAAAAACTCTGCAAAAAATCTTGGACTAGTAATGGACTATAAACTTAAATTCAAAGAACATGTTACCCTTAAACTAAAAAATGGATATTCTGCCTTAAAAACAATATATCGTCAAAGACATTTTTTAAGCTCAAGTATCAAAAAACTGCTCTGTGATGCTTTAGTACTATCACCGTTAAATTTTTGCGACACAATTTATGGACCATGTCTCGATAACTCCGACTCAGGTAGAATTCAAAAACTTCAAAACTCTTGCTTAAGACTTATATTTGGTATAAGAAGACGGCAACATATTTCTTATAAATTAAAAGAAGCAGGTTGGCTAAATATGCACAATAGACGAATATTGCATATTTTATGTTTTTCTTACAAAGTTCTTAAATCAAAAACTCCGCCTTATTTACTTGAAAAGCTTACCTATCGTACTGATGTGCATAATCTTAATATAAGACGTAAAAATCTTTTAACAATTCCTAGCCATAGCAAAGAACTCTTTAAGCGATCCTTTTCTTATGTCGTACCAAATTTGATTAATAAGTTCAAAATAATTAATTTGACTGTCACTGAAAAAACTTTTAAATTAAAAACCAAGCTTCTTCTTTTAAATCAAACTTAATTTTTCTTGAATGCCTTTCTTTATTAAAATACTACGCACATGCTAACTAACTGAATGCAACGTAAAATATTCTATTAACATTTATTATTCAAAAATTAACTGTTTAAAAAAAAAACAGAAGAAAAAAGAAGAATTTTTTCATTCCGTTTCATCCATTTTTCCCCTACTGCTTTTTCCCCTCATAAGTATATGCCTACCTATTTGTGTTTTTTTTTAGTTTGTCTATAAGAATTGTTTTTTTTTTCTCTCACTTTTTCTATTATAAGCCTTAACAGAATCCAGGAAGTTGTTTCCTTCTTTTCTGGAAGTCTGAATGCATGGCTTTTTAGTTGCCTTACTTGTGTTAACTAAATTCTTTATATATCCTATTGTTTTTAATATGCTCTCTTTGTTTAATATTCTTATATTCAATTCCATGTATATAATCATATTACCTTCTGTAATTATGCTTTTTTTGTATTGGTGGCTAATAAACGTCTTATTATTATTATTATTATTATCATATATATGCCAAAATTATTTAATAATACTCGTACATTTGAAGTAGTTTCAATAATTCTAGATGAAATTCTTCATATTTTGGAAGGTTGCGCTAAAATATATTTTTTTAATATGTATTTAATAAAATATTATACACGATTCAATAAATACTTTCATATCCTCATACACTTATAAATGTTTATGTATTTTAATAACCGAGCTTATCTCAAAATTAGTTTTCTTTTAATCATCAAACATGAATTCATCGTAAACAGTAAATAATTAATATTCGTTTAATCTATTCTTATCTGCTGTTGATTAAGCAATTATTGACTGGAATCCACTAATGTCAAATCAACAGGACACCCACACAATAATAAATGTTTCAATAAAATTTATCACCATGTGTAAATTATGCTGATCAGAGATTGCTCTAAAATGCGATATAATTTATTCAAGGTTTGTGAGTTGTCCATACCCGCATGGACAAAAATTTATTTTCGATATTAAATAAGTGGTTTTAATTAATTAATGAATTTGGGGTTATTCCATCACAAGAACGAGGCGTGTTAAATTTTCTTAGTAATTCAAGTATTAAATCATAAACTTTAAATCTTGTTAGCTTTGATAAGTGGCCTTTAGTAATTACCTTTTGAACTTGAACACTTCTGTTACTTTAGGCTTATTATTAGGATTTGTACTTCGAGCTAAAATTCATTTTTAATCGCTTTCTGGAATTTTTTTAACCTAATTAAATTTTTAACTTTATATAGTATTTATATATCTTATATTTTTTAAGTCTAAAATTTAAAAAAAAATTACATTGATCTCTTTCTAAAATTTTCTTTAATAATATTTTTTTTAAATTTAAATATTTTTAAAATTTTAGAACATTGAAAGTCTATATGTCTCATAGGGATATTTTCAGAGAGAAATATTTTGTAATATTATTCTAAGATGAAAATAAAAAAAAAATAATAAAGTTTTTTATTTCTCTTTTATTTAAGTCGTTTTCAAATATTTTTTATGTCTTTTGATTTTTAAACTAAATTTATTTAATTGGGTTTTATTCTAAGATTTGTATCTTTACTTAAAATAAACTTTTTTGCATTACTTTTTTTATTATTCTTTAACTTTTCTATGAAGATTTTTATAAGAGATTCTTGGTTGATTTTAGGAGAAAAATGAATTAATCAAATTAGTCTTATTTTTCTTTTAATTTAAAAATTTGAATAGTTAAATAAAAAAAACTTCTTTTGAGATATTTCTATTTTTGAGTTATTTTAAAATAGTATTTCTAGTTAAAGGAATGTTTTTCATTTTGATGTTCCTTAATTTCTGTTACTTTAAAATTATTCTTTAATTTATTAATTTTTTTAATTTTTATCATATTTTTATAATTTATACTTTTTTAAGCTAATTAAATTTTTTTTTAAATAAACATAAAAATTTAGGTACCATATAAAATTGTTTGCTCCTAGAACGCATTTAATTTTAAACATTGTTTTTTGCTAATAATATTAATTTTATTATTATATAAAATTTCGTTTAATATTGATGCTAATTAAAATTAAAAAATTATAATTTGTCGAAATTTATAGGTATTTTTTTATTCGAAATATTTTTTTTAATACAGTTATTTTATCTCTGTTAAGTTCTTAAGATTTCTTTACTTTGGTATTAAATTTTTTTAATTATCTTTCTTATATATGTATTTGTAAAAAATGTATTAAAATATACATACTTATTAAATTCTCAAATTTAAACTAAAATTTTCTTATTACTTATTTTTATTTTAATCAACTCATTTTTATTCCATCCAGGGCATACCGATCTATTCAAAATTTTAGAAAGTTTTCAGGAAAACTTTAACAATAGTGAACAGCGCCATCTAACTTCTTTCCTTAAGCTAACTTATGTTACTGCAAAATTTCGTTAAAAGAGATGAAAATTATCTTTTATATAACACCTTGGTCATTAAAATTTGCTAAGAAGTGTATAAGATATAGCGATTTAAATATGACAAGATTAGTTTGCTTCTCCCATCCTTATTATTGATTAAATCGAAATTTGGCTTAAGTCAAATTCATAGGAAATTTACTCAGCTTTCCAATAACGTTATCAAACTCATATTTTAGTTCTGGAATTATTGTGAAATTTTAAATTGCCATCTTGTAAAGTTACAAACATTTTTGTTAAGAATATTTTTTTTCCTTATTAGCTGCGATCAAGGGTTCTTAAGGTATAGATAATGTATGTGCATCCTTAAGTGAACACCCTGTATAATATTTCGCTGAAATAGTGTTAAAATCCGCTCCACTATTATACAAAGCTTTTATTAGAGAATACGATATGTATAATATATGAATGTCTACCCAATAGGATTAAAATGTATAAATGCTTTCATACTAATTCCCCTTTTCATACGTACAGTTAATTGTGATAATTATTTTTGATGATTTTAAGTATCGACAAAACATTTATCTCAAAGGTGGCACAATTGCATTCGTTGCACTACATTTTGACACCAAAATCAATAACTAAAACGAAGTCTAACATACACAAAATTGAGTTTTTACTAGACAATAGCTTAAAACACCGCATCAACAATACTAACGAAATACATTTTTTCATATACCAGATTTGTTGGAGGATTTTACTCTATTGTATAATTTGACAAATTGTACAATAAAGCCCAATCAGTCATACACGAAAAAGCGCCTATATAAACAATATTTACAAAAGGACAAATTTGTTTTATTTAAAAAATGTAAAAAAAAATATATTTTTTGTATAAAATTGATGTTTTCTGAAAAAAAGAACAATGACAACATTATAGATTAAATTTAAATTAAACTTGTTTTATTTATAGAATCACATTTTCAAAGTGTTTTTATGATTTATTTATGCATTAAAAATTTATATAATACATTCGAAACATTATACAGAGTGTGGGCCGTAGACAACATAATTGAGGAGCAACTTTTCAAAACGCATTTTGTCCAAATTGGACAAAATTGAGCTTAAAGCGGATTTGCAAATTAATTATTATGTTCTACAATCCTGTAAAAATGAAACGTTTCAAACGGCATTATGTCACTGTGTGTGTAATCGACGTGCAAAGTATAGGGTTCACATCAAAATGCATTTTGTCCACAGATGTATTTCGCCACTAAAAGGCGCTGTCTCGAACAAAACAGCTGATATATAAAGCTAGTGTTGTGTTAGTTTTGTTTTTTGTAACCTGTAATTCAGTAAGTTTCTGCAGTGGAACAGGTGTATATTGTCCAGTTACATTCTTTAAATAAAATATTTAGGAACTAGAAAGTGTAGGTCCTAAAGTGCGTTCTAATGGAAAACCTCGATAACAGTGTTATTGTGGGCAACTATAATGAAGGTTCAAGGAAAATGCAACGACAAAAGACAAAAAGGGAAATGGATTATTAGAAGAGGGAAGTATTGCTCGTTTGTTACAATAAAAAATATTCACACCTATACTTATTTTTTATAGATATCAAGACCCTGACCCTTTGTTGCTTAATTTTCAACCACCCTGCCTCCACAGAAAAAGAAAATTTAACTGTCTCAGTATTTCAAGAAGCATCCTAGCAAAAGCAAAGAGAAAGGTTTTTTATAAACCAGATGGAAAGGAGCAAGATAAAAGACTGTCCTTTTTAATGGATGTTGCTCAACCAAAACGCAGCCGAGTTCGTGGTGAGGTGAGAAAAAACAAGCCACATCGCGTTGCAGTTAAATATTTCTTGATATCTACAGAAAAACAAAGACTACCTGTATGCTCCAAGTTTTTTGGGGTCGGTCAGCGAAGACTAAACACGGATTGAAGAGAAATTGCTGACGGAATTTTATCTGGAATCGGGATCGTAGAGAAACGAGGAGGGGATCATAAACTTCGGAAATTTTCTGCAAAAAGAAAGCAAGTGTACGAGTTTATTTCAAATTTGCGAGGTTGCGAAAGTCATTATGCACGAAATAAAAGCCGTCGACTTTACTTGCATTCATCTTTGAACATAAATCGACTTTTTCACTTTTGTAATACTACCGTTGAAGACGAGTTGAAAGTAAAAAAAACGTTTTTCGTAAAAATTTTTGAGACAAAGTTTAATCTAGGGTTTAGCTCTCCCGCTTCCGATACCTGTAGCTATTGCGCTAGACTTAAAAGTGAAATTAAGTCTTGTGAAAATGGTGTTATCAAAGAAGGTTTAATTTCAAACATCGTAATTTACAAAAAGAGAGCTAAAGCTTTCCATACTTTGATGAAGCAAATCCCAGAAGCGAGTATAACGTACGTGTTTGACTTGCAACAAGTGCAAGCAATTCCCAAAGTCAGTATTGGCGAGGCTTTCTATTCCAGACAAATTTCATTTTACACTTTTTGTGTGACTGATGTTGCACCTAAAAACCCACATTTTTATGTCTGGAACGAGACATAAAAAGTCCCTAAGAATAGATCTCAGAGAAATACTGAAAAACATTGATGGAATTAGTGACATGAAGAGAATATTTCTACAAAAAATTATAAAAAACAGCTACGTTGATATTAAGATAAAACTTGAGCCCACCTATATGTTTGACGACGCTTCGAAGCACCCAATGGCAATAACAAAACGAGGCCAAACTTTGATAAGGGATATGCAGGATCGCTGTAACATTCTACTGGTAAATAACATCAAAGAAGAAAGGAAAACTGATGTGCGAAAGCTGCTTTGTGCAAGATTTGGACAAGACTGGGAATTTAAAGTCCCGCTTTCTTCGCTCTTGTTTTTTGATCATGCCTTAAACACCACGACGGAACCAGAAGCTGAAATTCCAGATCCTGCAGATGATGTAGGTTAAGAAAATCCCATGTGCGACTGCCTCGCAGAAGACCCTAACCAGGAACAAATTTGATTTTTTTTTTAAAGTGGACTTTGTATGTTATTAACATTAGTATTATTTTGTAAGTTTGCATTTTTCGAAGAAATTAAACAAAACAAATAAAAAAACATATTCCTGGTGCTTAGTTGACATTTTATCTTTAAAGTCGAATAATTTCACTACCAACACCAGTTTTTTGTAAAACGAATAAATTGGAACAAACAGCATTATGTCCAATTTTGAACGAAACAAAATGAATTTTATACATTGTTACGAATCAACACGCTTTAAGTCCAAAATTTTTTTCGATTTTTCCAGATGTTCTAATAAATATTGATTTAACTGAGATAACTTAATGGGTTTTTATGTTAATTTCTATCAAAACAACTCCATGTTGTAAAAATATATAGCAAGGTTTAAAAGAAAATCGTTTTTCGTCAATACCCAAAAAAGTATTTTTTGGACAAAATGCGATTTGAAAAGTTGCTCCTCAATTATAGAGGGCGTTCCTAGAAATATTAATAAATTGTCATAAACTTTTAGTTTTTTGATTAAAGGCATGAAATGCATATTTTATACTTGAGAAAATTAACGATAAAGAAAATTACAAAATATTAAATTTCTCGAGAAAATTGCTCTTTGACCGAGAATTTTCACAATATTTTCTTATTGCAATATTTTCATAAGAATTATTTTATTTAGAGCACCCAGGGATTTCCTAAAGAAAATTAATGTGTATGCCTTATATCCAAAGCCTCAATAAGAATCTGTTAAAAATCTAATCTTAATATAGCAAAATATTAATTTACTTATCTTATTATATTTTTGTATTAAATTTTATATTTGTGACTAAAAACTTTATTAAACGTTAAAATTAAGTTTATTGGCAAATTAAAGAAACTCAATCAATACTTGTGTGGATAATAAACTTAGCAACTGTAAACATGTCAAGTGAAACTTGGGACAAAGTTGTTTTCCCTCAGATTTCCCGGCATTTAAGTTTTTCACGTAAAACCAAACTTTTAGTAATAACATTTCATTAGGAACTTTCTATTTGTATTACAGAAAAAGCTTTAACTTCA
This sequence comes from Anthonomus grandis grandis, assembly GCF_022605725.1. Lineage (NCBI taxonomy): Eukaryota > Metazoa > Arthropoda > Insecta > Coleoptera > Curculionidae > Anthonomus > Anthonomus grandis. Next base: position 25,331,892 of record NC_065550.1, on the reverse strand, counting down.
CAAATTAACTCATGGCATAACTACACAGTTAAATATTGTTAGATGTTTAAAATCGCCAATTTTTATATTTAGCGTACAAAAAATATTGGCCGAAATCATATAATTTTAATAATTAAGGAAATTTCTATATAAACCAAAAATTTTCAAGAAATATGTCCTCTGGTGATATATTACAACAATTGATTGATCTTTCAGACTCTATCATCAAAATGAAAGAACTAAAAGACCCCTCCGATGCCATCGAAACGGTCCAGGACCACAGAAACCTCCTGGACTGGTCAGATACCACCAACATATCAGATCCAGAGCACCATCTGCCGATCAACATGAAATTCAACGATGGACACAGACTGTCAATTACGGTTTATAGTACACTCATGGTGTTTTCTGCTATTGCGAATATTACTGTGTTAGTGTTGTTAGTGAGGAGGAGGAAACTGCAGCCTACGAGGATAAATACTATGTTGATCCATTTGGCGATTGCTGATTTACTGGTAAGCTTAAGATATACAAGAATAGTATTTTTTGAATTAATTCAATTTGGAAATTATTGGTAAAAATTAATTTCTTTAGTGGATAGACGAAACATTTATATTAATTCAGAAATATCCTTGCCTCAACTTTCAAACGTTATACAGTGACCGCCTAAAGTTCCGCATAAATTCGATGAAAATTAGAGACATGATTTTTTGAAAAAACGTTTGGACCCGTCGATTTTTATTTTAAGTTGTGCATTAGTTCACATAATTTTTTGTATACAGAGTGGAACAAAAAGATATTACGTCATCGGTCATTTTTTTAAATACAATGCTATATTTTTGATTGCATTTATGAAATATAGGCGAAATTCCAAGCAAGTTTTGTATAACACACCTTATTTCAAAACTCAACTGTTTTCCGAAATATTTACATTTAAATAACAAGAAAACAAATAAGTACGTCTGTTTACAAATTAAGGTAAAATCGAGGATAAAACTTTATAAAAACTGTTATAAATACTGCCAATTGTTTGTATTTCCATGGTTGCACTTGTAAAGAATCTCCATTTTGTCACTGTCAGTTCGAAAATTAATAGTTTTTATCAGAATAAATTATGGCTAATTTAACGGAAACCCAACGAATTGAAATTCTGATGATACTAGGGTACGGGGATCGAGTGCGCACGTAAAAAGAAGTACGTAAACTGTTTAATGCCAAATACCCAAACCATCCTATTTCTCAGTCAACAGTTAGCAGAATAGAGCACAAATTCATAACTTCAGCTCATATTAGGGATTTGCCAAAATCAGATCGTCCAAAAATTTCCGAAGAAACAAAATTAAATGTTCTGCTCTCCGTCGAAGAAAATCCAAGCCATGCAACTTCACAAATTTCAGTTGATAATAATATAGCCGAAACGTCAGTAAGACGGATCTTAAAAGAAAATGAATACCACCCTTATAAAATTAGACTAATACAGAAATTAAATGAGGACGATTCTGATCGAAGAAACCAATTTTGTGAGCAAATGATGAACATTTGCAATAATAAACGTCAGTTTGTGTTACAAGTTGGATGTAGCAACTTTTTGTTTAAACGGTGTCGTAAATCGGCAACATTGTCGGTACTGGTCAGTGTCAAATCCACACTGGGCAACTGAGGCTCATACGCAGTACCGTAAATCTATTAATGTTTGGGCTGGTATCGTGGAAAATAAAGTAATAGGGCCATACTTTTTCGAAGAAAACTTAACAGGACAACGCTATTTGAATTTTCTTCAAAAAGATCTTATTCCTGCTTTGGCTGCCCTATACCTAAACGAACAAGACCCTGCTGTCCCGACAGATAATTTGTGGTTTCAGCAAGACGGCGCACCACCACATTTCTTTCGAGATGTCCGTAATTACTTGGATACAGTGTTCCCAGGAAGATGGATAGGATGAAAAGGGCCAATAAAGTGGCTGGCTAGGTCACCAGACCTTAATCCCTGCGACTATTTTCTATGGGGGTACCTGAAAAGAAAAGTTTATATTGAGAAGCCAAACAATGTAGAAGAATTAGATATGAAATTAGACATATCACCCGAAATAATTGATAGTGTTTTACATGAGTTTGTAAATCGTCTTGCTTTTTGCCAAGAAGTAAATGGGGATCAGTTTGAACACTTGATACATTAATAAGAGTTTTCACAGTTTATAACATTTTAAGCTTAATTTGTAAATAGACGTACTTACTTGCTTTCTTGTTAGTTAAATGTAAATATTTCTGAAACAGTTGAGTTTTGAGATAAGGTGTGTTATACGAAACGTGCTTGGAATTTCGCCTATATTTCATAAATTCAATAAAAAATATAGCATTCCATTTAAAGAAATAATGCGCAGCTTAAAATAAAAATCGACGGGTCCAAGCGTTTTCTCAAAAAATCATGTCTCTAGTTTTTATCGAATTTATGCGGAACTTTAGGCGGTCACTGTATGTGTTTTATTACGTCAAAAAAAGAGATAGTTTAGAATTGTCCATGTACTTCTTCACTTATTTAAATATATTTTTCTCTTGGCTACCTACTTTATTTACTACGATTTATGTCCGATTTAAATATCGCACCAATATTCCGACCTGCACTACACTGAACTGTCAACTGCCTTTCCAGTGCCGACGCGACTCATATACTCGATAGAACACGTCCGGAAGATTCGCTAACCTCCCATGCGTCTTAAGAGATGTCGTGCGGTGTGCTCGCTTGTCATTCCGGAATTACGAAGAACAGGTCGCATTGACGGCATTGCCAATATCGTTACACTGCCCCCTACCTAAGTTCATTTCATCCCGAAATGATTCCAAAGAAGGTGAATGTCGATATCGGCAGTGCACACTTATAGACCTAAAGACCACTTCTAACAAGCTGCTAATCAGGCTCCAGTCCAGATTATCAAGTCCGCATATGAGTTTTGAAACTGCTAGGCTTCTTAGATCCTCGGCAAGCAACTCTTTCTTTAAAGAACACTAAGCATCCCAAAGGTCATACGTCCTTATAGTTTGGCTTGAGGCGCAATTCAGTTTTTTTTCTAAATTTTATACGAAAAACCTACTTATTTCCGGGTTACAATCCTTTCAAAGGAACTTAGTACTGACCCACATAGTACTGACACATCAAAGCCTTCTGCTTTGTCTACGGTGGGTTACTTGTTGCACACACAACCATATGTCTGCCTTGCTATTGACTCAGTAAAATCTTTCCCTCACTTTTCCCAGGGTGTTTGTTACTCCAAGGTATCGTTCTGGATACCGGGATCTTCCTATTGGTCTCTTATAAGATCCCCATTTTGCCAAGTATCATTGACGATGATCATTCTTAACAACTGAGCATCTTTCTCCTCTGCCCGCTGACAATATTTGCAGTCCTCTGGTAGGGGCTTCTCGATAGAGCATCTTCATTTCCATTGATTTTCCCTGCTTGATGTTCAGTGTCAAAGTCAAACTTCTGTAGCCTCTCTATCCATGTTACCACTCGAACCTCCGAATTTTTAAACTAAAAGAGTCATTTTGAAGCTGCATGTTCAGTAGGAATTTTCTCTCGTAGAGGTACTTGTGAAAGTGTTCCACTGCTTTGACAACAGCTACGAACTCTCGGCGAGTGACGTAATAGTTTAGAACTGGCTTGAACATTTCTTGTATTGATTTTGTACTGAAATATGTTTATCTTAGAAATTCTCCTTCTTTGGTCTGGCATTAGACCAGTGCTTCCCGATGATGCCAATACCTCTTGGTAATCTACAAAAATTCACTGAAATTTTCTGATATGTGATTTTTTTTTATTCTTACTCAGTAAACTATCATTTTCCGTCTCTTTCTTGTTTATTTGGACTTAATATATCTTGCTCGACCTTAGAACATTGAAAGTCTTTCAATTTTCTAAGTGCTCGACAGTATTTCCAATTATCAAACCTGTTCTAGTGTAATGTATTTTATTATTTTAAAATAGAGAGTAATACTTCTTGTAAAATGGTTCTGAGGAATAAACTTAATTTGTTTTTCCTTTTTTCCTTTCTTCTCTTATGATTTTTTCTTCTTTTAATGCTGTAGATGCAAACTTCCACATTCTGTTCAAATATCTCTAATTCTTAAACGAACTTTTTTCCTGATTTTTTTTTCTGTGCATGTATTTCTTTACTTAATTAATTCTATTTCTTTATCCTTCGTAATCTATATTTAATTTTCTAGATATATAACTAAAATTTGCTAAAATCTTCTATTTTTTTATTAGTTACAGTTAATTATTAATTTCTATCTCTCTCTTATTTATAAAGAAAATATTTCGATTGATTTTAAATAGAAAGCTATTTAAAAACGTTTTATAAGAAGATTCTAATGATTAAACCTAAAGTGCTTTGTTTTCCTTTTATATTTTTTTCTTTATCTTTTTTCTCTTCTTCTGTTAAACATATCTAGCTCTTGAGTTTTTCAATTATTCAAATTCTTTTTTTTGTCTATGTATTTAATACTTCTTAATTGACTTGATTCCTCTCTTCTTGGACAGTTATGATAGTTATTAGTACTAATATTTATTTAAGTTATATGAATATCTGTCTATTTTGTATATGAAATATGTTCTATTATTTGGTTATTAGGTATTTTTGCTACTGGTGAATCTAAATTTTAATTAAACTCTGATATTATAACCCCTTTCAACTCAACTTATCTGGTTTCCTCTTCCAATGGTTCAATGGCAAACATTCCTTCTTTTCATTCTTTTTCATTTTCATTAAAAAATTTCTGATAATTAGGTTCATGGAGGTTTCCATCCCTGCTTACGTATTTATTTTTTTTATTTTACTATATTTTCTCTTCTTTACATTTACTACATATTTATCTGTAACTTATAGATACCATTTAATAATCTTATATGATTCATACTAACATTATATTTCTGGTATTTTCACACTTCTTTTATTTTTTTTTTTTGAATAATGATTATTTTTTCAACTTATCATCTTCTTTAATTTATCTTTTGGTCTTTATTTAGCATCCGTTTCACTTTTCTAAGCTGCATATGGATTCTATTATACTTCTTCCTAATGTCTACTTGACAATTTATATCTTTTATTTTTAGATCCTCTTACAGTTGTTTTCCTGATATAATATTACACGCAACAAAATATTTTTATTTTTACATAAAGTTATTTCTATTATACCTCAACTGGAGTCACATAATTCGAATGATTATTTGGGATTCTATTTAAACTCATCAGGTCATTTATGAAATCAACATATTTGCTTCTTTTCTATCATTATTTCTGCTTGAACCTTTCTGCTCTTTCATTGATGCTCTAGCTACTGCTGTAATCCACCTTTGTTTAATATCTATTCCTATTGTTCAAGGCTATTTCTAGTATAAAAATTTCTATCAACATAATTTTTCCACATTTGTTTGACTTTACTAAGCCATAAGGGATATCTTTAGCTTTCAGCCTACTAACTAGTGACAGCCAATTTTTAATTAAAGGACCTACAACTAGAAATCTGCTAACATTAAAAGACAATTTAAGTCACTGCTTTTTTAATTTTTTTCTATACATTAAAATTTTTGTTGTTACTGACTAAGCTAATGACCTAAAGCTATATAGGTAGATTAAGGAAATATAGAAAAAACTAAGAGAGTTATGCCTTCTTTCATTTGGCTATTCTGAGGTTTCTTGCTACATCCAGATCCAACTGCCACTAGCCGTACCAAGTGCCACTAGATTGTATCCAGATTCTTTAGCCTCATAATTAAGTGAATTAAAGGAAAACCATCAAATAGCAGAATTTATCTGTTTGATATAGTGAAAAATTCAAATTGATCTCTCAACACTATTGGTGAGGAAATTAGAACAAAATGATCTTAAAGATAATCGAAGACAGTGGGCTCTCGGGAGTGTCTGACCACCTCCAGTAAGCTCCCCTTCTCTTTAATCTACTCTTAAATGAATAATTAGTTGAATGTAAATAAATGAATAATAGAAGCTCTACAGAGAGGGTATGGTTGAGTTGCCTAGTTAATCTTATATGAATGCTCAATTTTCTTAAACTTTTTATCTATGACTAATTAAACCAAACCTTAAATTCTCTTTATGGTTTGGGCTCCAGTAAACTACGTTATTATAAAAAAAATACAAAACTGATAAAATCCATACCACAAAAGTTTGGTTTTAAGTTCGTTAACGATATAACGAATCCCAAAGAAGCTTTAATTTGTCTCATGTTTCTCATAATCTTTAATTGATTCTTTTAAGAACATCATTAGAAATAATAAAATTAAGCTGAATTCCTTAAAATAGAAGTGAATGAGATAAACATTTAATTGAAAATCCCTTTCTAACAGTAACATAAAGCTCCTCCTAATTATATCAATGTCTCTCAAGTTTAATCTTACTTTATCACGTATTTTTGCCCTGGTTAATGAAGCAAATAACATCAGTGAATTGTCTTAGTAGTTAATGCCAAGGCATTAAAATCAATAGTTTCTCAAACTGAATAAAAAAGGTTGCATGTTACATTAAGGCAAATTACCATATATTAAGGGAAGTTACATATTATATTAGCTTTTTAAAATAAGTTTTTCATCTCTATTATTCGGTCATACTATTTAGACTTATTCAACAATATTTTTGTCGATTCGTCGACAGCAATTTGCTTTTAACCTTGACGAAATAAATCTGATGTTCGGGAGAAAAAAGCTGGCTGAAAACATTTTACATTGAAGCTTTTAATAAGTTAAATGGAAAAAGTATATAATATAATCCTTTTATTTAGAGAGATTTTCCCAATATTGTGCTTTTACCTTAATAAAAGATTTGTTTTTATTGGAAAGTAGGCGGTCGGCCACTTCAAGCTTAAAATAATTTGTTATATTTATTATAATATATTGATTAGATGCGTATCTTTTAATTAGCATTATGTGGAAATTATTTTGTTAAATTAGGCCATTGGATTTTGAGAAATTTTTACGACTTTTGGAATGCATGTTTTCTCTTTTTAGTAAAATATACTTCTGTCTAAGCAAGGACAGCAACAATTTGCTGCGATTTCTCCAAGGCTTTCGACTATATGAATCATAATATCTTTAATTAGTTCAGGTTCACAGGAATACCTCTCGAATGGTTCATGTCATATCTTAATAACAGTAATCGGTTTATAAGGGCTAATATGAAGACGTCTTCTTGTAAGCCGAAAGACTGTGATCAAGGTTCAGTTGTAGAGCCTATTTTATTTTTTATTTATAAATGACGTAGCTAGTTTTGACATCAGCGGTGAAGTTTCTTTGCAGACGATAAGTTTGATTTTGAGCCACCCGGACATTCACGCCCAATATAAAATCGTATCAAATGCCCTAATTACTATTAAATTGCAGTGCGATTTAAATTTTCTGTTATTTAACGTTTGTAAGTTTAAACCTCCAAATTTTTAAACTAAATGAGTCATTTTGAAGATGCATGATCAGTAGGAACTTTCTCACATAGAGGTACTTGTGAAAGTGTTCTACTGCTTTGACAACAGCTAGGAACTCTCCGCGAGTGACACGCAATAGTTTCGCACAAGCTTGGACAATACATTTCCTGTATTGGTTTTGTGCTGGAATATGATGATCCTCTTTTCCTTTCTAGAATCGAAAACGTCTCAATATCTATAGACCACATGTCTTAGCCTCCTTCTTTGGTCTGGCCTTAGACTAGTGCTTGCCGATGATACTTAACGTTTGTAAGATCAAAGTCTTGCTAAATGGCACCCGTTAAGCCATTGGATATCCAATAGATTTCTGCTTTTGGATATACTGTCTATCCAAAAATGATTCAAATGATATCCAATGGACAGTCGAACGACACACTCTTGGACGTCCATTTGAAATTCATAATAATAATAAAAGTTTTTTTATTTCCAAATATATAATACATAAAATAATTATAAGTGAAATAAAAATTTATATATGCAAATAAAAGGCCTACAAAATCAGATTTCTGCAGTGCAGATTCTGATCGTTAACGTTGTGACCCAAAAAAAAAGGAAAATTTATTAAAAAACAGTTAAATCTATGTTTTCGAGTAATATTAAAAACTAACGACCTAAGTACTAACATGCATGTACTAACACACACAAGACCTACACAATCTATTACTAAAAATAATTTTTAAACAAAATATGTCAGGCACACGCACAAAGAGCAATAAAAATAAATACATAAATATAAATACGCCCCAATTAAATATTCTATAATAATATCCTTTGTATTAATATCTAATGCTGGCTCATTAGAATTGATGTCATTCTTTTACGAAAAAGTATCACTAGATTAGAAAACTTGGACCGAACAATTTAACTTGAGAAGCAACATTATACGAAAAAGATGTTTAAAGAAGTTTGAAGAAGAAAAGACGTTGAAATATTTCTAGTATAATGCGCTTTTTAATTCGTGTGTGAATTTTGCCGCTCGACTTTGCTCGCATTCGAGGATTCTCGCATGGTTTCGAAAATACGGCCCCAGGGCCGAGCAACAAAGTCGAGCGGCAAAATTCGCACACGAATTAAAAAGTGCATTTTTGAACAGCATTCGAAATTTCATTCGCATGCGAACATGAAATGTAGTGGCAACGTAGCAAAGTCGAGTGCTATTGGAGGCCGTGTCAACCGGGATGAAGACGATAAGAATTTTTTAACCTAACCTAAAATTTAAGTTTAAAAACATCAGGGAATTTTCAGGTTTTTTCATGGCGTTTCTTGGGTTTTTGCGAATTGACTTTTTTTTAAATGAATTCAAAAAATAAAAAAATATTGCGGTTTTGTGTCGAGTGAGCGAAAGAAAGAACTAATTTCATTTATGGAAGAGCACCCGGAATTAAAGTCGGGCAATTTCACCCAAAATTTTTCGGCTAAAACTGCACAAGCCTTATATAAAACTAGTGGATAGATTACACAGTCTCAGGAGCACATAAAGATCACATCATTGTAATATGCTTAATCATTCTATCGTAATAGGCTTGCTTAATTTATATAATTTATTAAATTAAGCATCTGCATACATTTCAAATGGGTCAAGAAATAAAGAGTACATCCTATTCCTTCTATCTGCCAGAGTTTTAGTATCTTCCAGTGCATCGACGACGTTTCTTTGCACAAGATTGTTTAATCTTGCCATTTGATTATTGCTATTTTTTTTTTCAATAAACAATAAAAAAACACTACGAAAATACTTAACCAACCAACAAATTAACAAAAAAACAAAGCTAGTTTAAAATCAAAACAAGACAAGTGGCAGAATCGCACACGAACTTGAAATTCGAATGGTATATACCCATTCGATACACCGCATGCGAAAAAGTTCGCATACGAAGCGGTCGAAAATACGAATATCGATTTTTCGTGCGAAATCCTCTAATTTCGTATGCGAATCAAAGTCGAATGGTTTCAAAAATACGGCCCCTGAGCTGTATTTTAGAGACCGTATTTTTGAACAGCGTTCGAAATTTCATTCGCATACGAAGAATGTAGTGGCAACGTAGCAAAGTCGAGTACTATTGGAGGCCATGTCAAACGGGATGAAGACGATAAAGATTTTTTAACCTAACTTGAAATTTAAGTTTAAAAACATCAGGAAATTTTGAAATTTTTTTTATAGCATTTGTTCGGTTTCTCGAATTGACTTTGTTTAACATAGATTCAAAAAATAAAAAATATTTCGGTTTTGTGTCGAGTGAGCAAAACAAAGAACTAATTTCATTTATGGAAGAGCACTTGGAATTAAGGTTAGGCAAATTCACGCCAGATTTTTCAGCTAAAACTGTGCCTTGAGAATAAAAGTAGCGGACAGATTACACAGTCTCTCGAGCACATAAAGAGCACATCAATTCCATCGTAATAGGCTTGCTTAATCTATATAATTTAATAAATTGACCATCTGAATACATGTCAAATGGGTCAAGAAATGAAGAGTACATCCTATTCCTTCCATTTGCCAGAGTTTCAGTCTCTACCAGTGTATCGACGACGTTTCCTTGCACAAGATTGTTTAATCTTGCCATTTGATTTTTGGTCATTTTTTTTTCAATAAACAAGGAAAAAACTACGAAAATACTTAACGAACTCACACAAATTAAAAAAAGACAAAGCTTCTTTAAAATCAAAACAAGACAAGTGGCAGATTCAAATTGAAAATCGTACACGAACTTTGAAATTCGAAGGGTATATACCCATTCGAGACACCGCCTGCGAAAAAGTTCGCATACGAAGCGGTCGAAAATACGAATATCGATTTGTCGTGCGAAATCCTCTAATTTCGTATGCGAATCAAATTCGAATGGTTTCAAAAATATGACCCCAGTATTAATCGACCCAAATTTTTGCTTTTATCCACAACATGAAATTTACAATCCGCTATATTAATATTTATGTTATATGTTTAATTTCTCACATTATTAGGGAGATGTTATACAAAGCCAGCAAATTATTATTTATTTTTTTCTCTAAAATTTTAAACTGCTCGGGTAAAAGAGAAAAATACAACTGGGTGTCATCTGCATATAGATACGAGCAATACTTTAATTTAAGATAAAATCTTAAATTAAAGTGTACATGATGAAAAATAATGGACCCAATATACTTTTAATAATCCAATATACTTTTAATAATCCAAAGTGGGGTTTTGGATTATTAAAGGATCAGATATTCGAGTATCTGTTTTAACGCACTGTTGTAAGATCTAATTAAATCAATGGCATCGTAAGAAAACCCAGCAACCTGAAAAATGGCCTTCAAGTAATCCAACAAGACCAATGCCGTAATTCTATTGTTATCACGCGCTCTTAATATGTCATCATATACACCAGACTTTGCAGAGGCCTGAAGTCTTTCTAAACCCTGATCATATGAGCGTATTTGAGAGCCAAAAATATGTTCAAGAATTTTTGAAAAGGTTGGCAGAATACTAATAGATCACTCACCAAAACTAGTTGGATTGCCCACTTTAGATAACGACCCCACAAATGCTTCTTTCCAACTTTTAGGGAAGTAGTTTTTAATTATACACTCAGTAACTATATCCAGAATGTAAGGAATTAAATAAAGATTACAGAGGTTAACTAAAGTTATATTAAGATTATCCACTCCAAAAGCCTTTGATCTAATATTTAGTAAAATTGTGCAATTTAATAATAATAAAGTATCGCTATAATTTACAATATTGAAAGAAAATTTATTTAATATTGGCAGAGGATTATTATTATAAAAACTAACTATTTCTTCGCAATTAACTTTTCTAGAAATATTCGCATAATATGACAAACTCATATGACAATAATTCATCAACATTCTTTCCGGTATTTGTGTTTGCTTAATTGGTAATTTATTTAATTGCGTTCCATTTCTCTTTATATACAGGGTGCCTCCGATTAAGTCGGCACTATTGGTATCTTTGTTAATATTTAAGATACAGGGTCGGTTAAATTAGCAAACCAGTAGGATTTTTTCTGTTGATTAAAATGGTGAAAACAGAAAAAAAATTGAACATCGCGTTTTCGAGAAAATGTGAAAAATGTACTTTTGTTAAATGGAATCCCCTGTATATTTTTACATAAATCAAAAGATAATAATTTTCCTAATAAAAAAGTTTATTTACACTAATAGCCTAAACCTAAAAATAACAAAGTTATAGCGATATTAATAATTTTGTCAAATTTAGGCAAGTTGGCTTTGAAATAAATAACATCAAGTAAAACTACTAATTTACAATAAATGAGCAAAAACATCGCCATCTTGTTCAATACATTTCTGAGCACACTTAAGCATACGTCTTGTAGCTTTTAAGATTGATCTTCTATCTATTGATCCAATTATTTGCCTAATATGTGTTTGAAGTTCATCAACGGTTCTGTATTTTTTTTTATACATTTTTTATGTAACCCCAAAAATACAAATCTAGAGGGGTTAGGTCTGGTGACCTAGGTGGCCAACGAATCGGGCCACGTGTCGCAATCCATTTATCGTCAAACAGTCTATTAAGTAATATTCTTACATCATTTAGTTGATGGGGAGGTTCTCCATCCTGTTGAAAATAGATTTGTTGTCGTCCCTCCAAGTTAACATTATCCAAATAATCTTCCAGCGCTCCAGATAATATGAGATAAACATATCTCCTTCCAGTCAAAGTGCCATCATAAAATACAGGTCCTATTACTTGGCTTCCTATTAAGCCGCACCAAACGTTTATACTAAATTGATTTTGAGGATTTCTGGGATCAGTAAGGAAAAGATTTTCTTGGGACCAATAGTGTATATTTTTACGGTTAAACATACCTTTGTTTGAAAAATTAGCTTCGTCGCACCAAATTATACGGTTTAAAATATTATCATTAGCTTCATATGCATTCCGTAACCAGTTGCAAAAAGCAAGTCTTCTTTCGTTATCGCCAGGCAACAATGTTTGTACTGGTCGATACTTATATGGCACAAATTTGTGTTTCTTTAAGACCCGCCAAATTGTTACTAAGCTCACACCGTAAGCTTTTGCTAAATCTCTAGTTGAGTTTTCCATATGAGCTTCAAAATATGCCAAAATAGAAATTTCAACATCCTCGCTTACTATAAATTGGTTCCTCCTTCTAGTTCTTTTAAACACGTTTTCGTTACTTCTAAATTTTCTGTAGAGAATTAAAAAGTATCTACGGTTTGGCAAGTTACGAGTCTGTAATCTTTGGCGGTACTCTTCTAGCGCTCTGTCACTATTTTTTCGACATACAAGGTAACATTCTAACATATCACATTTTTCAATATGCGTAAAAGGCATTTTACTAATTTAGATTTTACAAAAATCACAAACTTTGCTAACATGTAACTGTCAGTATTTCTTTATTTAATAAAATCTCTACAGCTACTGTCATTTTATTATTCAAACAATGATTTATTTGTTTTGCTCTCAAAAGGCCAACTTGCCTAAATTTGACAAAGATATTAATATCGCTATAACTTTGTTATTTTTAGGTTTAGGCTATTAGTGTAAATAAACTTTTTTATTAAGAAAATTATTATCTTTTGATTTATGTAAAAACATACAGGGGATGCCATTTAACAAAAGTACATTTTTCACATTTTCTCGAAAACGCGATGTTCAATTTTTTTTTCTGTTTTCACCATTTTAATCAATAGAAAAAATCCTACTAGTTTGCTAATTTAACCGACCCTGTATCTTAAACATTAACAGAGATACCAATAGTGCCGACTTAATCGGAGGCACCCTGTATACTTATAAAGCTTTTAAATTTATTCCTGTAAAAGGCTTTTTTCCTGCTCTAATTGCTGCACTAGTATAGTTTCTGAGTTGCTTATAATAATCTCATTTAGATGGTTGTTTGAATTTTTAAACTGCTTAAGAGCTTTATCTCTTAACTTCTACAAAAGTTTTATATTCTCAGTTAGCCATGATGAATTTCTAACTTTTCGCAAAATAGCTGTCTTAACAGATGCATATTTATCAAATAATTCAATTAATTTACTATTTAAAAAATCAACCTTATCATCAATAGATTCATACTCGTAAGTCAAGTCAGTTTGAAAGTCATGCATGTTTATATTTTTGATATATAAGTCTGAAAGTTGCTACCCGTGATGATATCTTAGAAATGATATTATTAATGTCACAAGAAATACCAAAATGATCAGAAACTGTAGAGGGTATTATACCAGTTTTTAAAATATTATGGTAATTGGTAAAGAAAAGATCAATAATAGTACTTGAGTTATTAGAAATGCGAGTTGGCTGTGTAATCAATTGTTTTAAATTAAATGTAGCGCAAAATGAAATTACCTGATCTGTACACTTATTAAAGGATCTCAAAACATCAATATTAAAATCACCAAGGCAAGTTATAAGGTTATATTTAGATTATAATATATTAATTAAAGTTTCTTTAAACGTCGAAAAAAATTTTGAATGTTGGAGCTTGGTGGCCTATAAATTATCTCAAAAATGTGTAATTCGCCACCAATAATTATATTTAACCATAAACTGTCCAAATAAATATAATTTTCAGCTATAATAACCTGATATGATAGACCGTTGCAAGCAATAATAAGCAATAATGCCGATTTCCCTATTAGGCCGGTCGCACATTTGATACGAATTTGTATCGTACGTAAACGTACGATGCTAGTCGTACGAACGCACACTGAATACGTTTTTCGCCGTCAAATAAGATAGGGGATAAGCAGTGTTTCGGTGACATTGTATTCATTAAACCCTCTTACTTTTTATTTGTTTTGTTTGGAATTTGTAGCGTAATGAACCTATACCTTCAAGATAATTCTCTTCTAATTCGGAGACTGCGATGACGTCGTCACTATCGAAGAACTGAGTGGGTGCGTGAAATATATTTGAAAAGAGAGGAATTCGGTGAATTTCATCATATTATGGAAGACTTATCTAATGACCAATTACTGTATCATGGTTAAACACGTATGAAGAAAGAAACTTTTGAATGTTCTCTGAACATTATCAGACCTAAGGTGACTAAATACAGTAACTTTCGCGACACAATATCACCTGAAGAACGATTGATTGAAACTTTGAGGTAAGGAAGTAAAATATAGTTCTTTTATTCATACTTCTTTATTCAAAACATTACTTACATATTATATTAATTACTGGTGTTTGGATTAAATTGCATACTGGGAGAGCACCTGTTGAGAATTGTGGACAAATATATTCTTGCGATAGTCCTTGTGCTGAATTATTTTGTGACATACTGAGATCAACATTAAACTGGGTCGAGTCACTAGATTGATCAAGCACTACCACAGGAGGTACAGCATTTTGTTCGTCTATAAGAACTTTTGATATTACCATTAATTTGCGATGATTGGGGATATCTTTTAAAAACGGCAGAAGGCTCATTAGAAATTGGGCATCAGGATCATTTGCAGTCTCTTGAAAGCACTTTAACTTTTCCTCTTCAATCTGTCATAGTCTTGTATCGATTTCATCTGCCTGACGTGTTTTAATTTTTTTTCTAATTGGAGATTTAAAAGTCTTCTTTGGAGTTTGTTCGGTACTTGGTTCCGAAGATTGACCGGGGGACGGCGAAAGCATATAACTGCTACTTGTATTTGAACTATCTTCTCCATCAGAACTATTACAAGTGTCTGGCACGCTACTTTTAAGCTCCCTTTTACTCATTGTACTTCGAAGAAATAGCAGAAGCTGAAAATATGGCCATTTGGAATCGGGATCTGAAGTACTTGCTTGGCCAGATTTTTTGTTGCTGACTTTTTTGAGCTCCTTCCCAAAAGTATCTCGTAGACCTCGCCATTTCTTTTTTAGCTCATCAACTGAAAAATAAAATAAAATTTGTCTTTTATTACAGGTACCTAGCGACAGGTTCATCTTTCAAGACTCTTGGATATTCATTTAGAATTTTAGACAATACTGTTGGTTGTATTGTACATGAAACTTGTAACGTTATTTAGGAAAATCTTTCCGAAATTCATATGAAGTTTCCATCAAATGAAAATGGCAAAGAGAGTGACGGTGGAATATTCTCTCATTCAAATCTCTCAAGGCAATTGGAAAATGGTGCTCTCATCGCAAGCCAGGAAGAAGGATTACCAGGCACTAACATAGCTTTGCTTCAGTTCTTAGTTGGTGATGAAGCTTACCCGTTAAAGACATATCTCATGCGTCCCTATCCCAAAAGAAATTTGGGACCGGAAGAAGAAATATTTAACAAACGCTTAACAAATAAATGCAAGGCAAGTTGTTGAGTGTGCCTTTGGTATTCTGAGCAGCAAATGGAGATTATTATTAAAAGCAATTAAAGTAAATCCCGATCGTGCTGATGTCATAATAAAATGTATATGTTTACTTTATAACGTTATAATTGATAAAGAAGGTCTTTATGATTTGCCTATGGAAACACCACTGCCACAAAATAAAATTAAAAACAGATTCATGACTGCAGGAGAGAATAGAACCACAACGAGAGCCCACAACATCAGGGATGCACTTAAAAATTATTTTGCTCGTAACACTTAAAGAAATAATTATAATATAAATAACTAAACTAATATAATTAACTTAATCATTAGAACTGTTAATTATTAATAGCCGTATTAATAAATTTACTTATCAGATATTTTCATTTCTGTGGATATTTCTAGCCATGCCTTGCGCTGAAGATCTCGTAAGTGATAACCTGAATCTTTCTGATTCCACAAACATTAGTGATTGTAAACCAAGTTAATTAGTTTTTCTACATCCACGTCTATATATTTTATTTAATTAATGTAATAAGTGCACGAAAAATCCCAACAAGTTTTGATTGACTTCGGACGTCGGAACTAGACGTACGGATACGTACGATTAATGGTCGGGACACACATGCCCGCAACGAGTCCGCACCGTAGCACGGCCGTGTCTCGGTTGTGAATTGTCGTTCGTAATCATATGAAGTAGTCTTAACATGACCGCACCGTGCCCGTGCGCCGACTTCATATGATTACGAACGACAATTCACAACCGAGACATGGCCGTGCTACGGTGCGTGCTCGGTGCGGACCCGTTGCGGGCATGTGTGTCCCGACCATAATTCGGATCCAGTCTGCGCGCTGTCATAATACTTGAAAGGTTGGGATCGTTCGGGCGTGTACGTACGTATTCGCACGAGTAAACTTCGTACGAAAACGCGTGCAGTGTGCGATCGGCCTTAGCATGCCGATCATTTTGTACTACTTGGGAATCTGGTACTCGTATAAATTTATCGTCGACATCGTGATTAAGCCAAATTTCAGTAACGGCAATAAGAGAAAAATCTTTACTTTCATAATCATTTGTAAAGTTCCTGAAATAAGCCAACAGTGCTGAGTGATCTGTAATTAATATGACAAATTTTAAATACCATGATACTACAAAAAACAATAACGTTTTTAAAAGCTTAAAGAAATAATGTTAGGATTAAAATAAAATACATAAAATGTAAAGGGGAAAGTAGAAACTAAAATTCAATTTAAAAAGTAATGAAATTTTGATATTAAAACTTAAATTCAAAACAATAGACATTAGTGAACAAAAAAAACCAAATATTTCGACTTAAAAAATTATTTTTAATATTTTTTGTTTTATCTTTCTTCTTATTTATTTGGTTCCAAGTAACTCTTTTAAATTATCTTTATTCTGAGCCTCAGTTTAAGATTGCTTACGTTTACTAATAGATCATAAGTTTAAATTTGATAAGCATATCGAACAAATATCATTAAAGCTGGCATCAGGATCTTGCGTTAGCTTTCGGGAAAATTGCTTTAGAGAATTATTTCATCTGTATTTGTCCTACAAAAGCATGCATTTATTGTTGCATTTATTATTAAAATTGGCAGTAGAGAATCCTGTAGGTCATTGTTTGTTTCTGAAAAAAATTTAACACCACCGTCATTTCTTATTTATGAAATACTACCTAATGCACAGAAACTTTTCCTTGGTTATCAATTCCATTAATAATCAAACTCGTTCGTCTTTTAAAATTGCCTTATCAATACCATGATCAGCCATGACACACAATTCAATTTCCTATGTAGGTAAGAAATTGTTAGAAAGTATAGACAAAGAAATCATAGTATTTTATTCAGGAACATCAGATGGAAAGCTGGAATACGGAGTTGGAATAATAGTTCAAGACCTATTATTCTATGTGTGTATCCCAATGTCCGACAGAGCAATGCTACTCCGAGTAACAGCTGATCCTGTGAATATGAGCATTGTCTAAGCATATTATGACACTACTGCAGACAAAGAAGAAAGAGGAAGTCAAAAGTCTCTACCAAAACAAAGAAGACATAATAAAACGACTCCCCAAGAACAAAATAAATATCGTAATTGTCGATTTTATTGCCAAACTATCAGTAGGGTTGAAAACAGCCTTTATTGGAACGTTTGGATTAGGAAAAAGAAATGATAGAGGAAGAATTATTAGTATTAAATACATTCTACAAATCGTTAAAGAGAAAACTATTTACATGAAAGTCGCCAGTCGGTATATATAATAACATTGTCCGTAACCAAATTGACTATGTTAGTTAGCAAAAAGTTCAGAAACTGCTTTAATTCAGTTTAAGCTTATCCTGGTGTGGACATTGAATCAAAGCATATACCTTTGGTAGAAGTTTTAACAGTGAAACTAAAGAAAGTTTAGAAGAATTATTCCTCAATAGGATCTGAAGGCTTAACATATATTATAACAAAAAGCAATCCAATACATATACAACGTAAAGGCAACATATATCAAAGAGGCGAATGACATTCAGCAGAAGATTAACGGTTTCGCTAACATAATAGATTCAACAAAGAAGGAATTTTTAACACCAGAAAAGGAAACCAAAAAAAAATTTGGATGACCAGTGACATTTTTAAACTAATGGAACAGAGAAGAATACGTAAAAGTAATGAAAAATAGTACATAGTATATGGACATTGTCAAACGTATCATTGACAAACATGATCCGAAAAAAAAGTTGGATATCATACTTTAAGCTTCTTGAGAATCAAAGACCTGAAGTCAGGTACTTACTATCAGAAGAAGCTACAAGCCAATACTATACCAATATTAATCCACGAGATAAAAATAGCAATAAAACAAACGATAAACAAAAAAGCAGTGGGACCAGGCCACAAAGAAGGTGAATTTCTGCAGCTGTTGGATAATGAAGAAAAAGCCCGGATTACCGACATCTTCAACAGAATCTATAACTTTGGAAATTTCTCCAAAAAATGGCTGAAATCAGAATTTGTAGCGTTGCTCAAAAAAACTGGAGCAAAGAAGTGCGAGAAATATCGGATCATCATTTCTGAAAATCTTCAACAGAAGAATTTACAGCAAATGTGCAAAACAGATCTTCAAAAACCAACTTGGTTTTATAAAAGAGTCAGAATCAGAGAGCTTCTCTTTGGAGTTCAAGTCCTAATCCAAAGATGCAGAGACGTCAAACAATATAAAATGATCAATATCCTGGAATGGGCTGGCTTGGACGATAAAGATATCAGATTTTTAATATCTACTGGAATCAGAGAGCATACTTTTAAGAATTGATGGAGGTCGATACCTTGGTGATAGCAGATAGCTTGGAAGCAGTACCACTATATAATAGACCATATCGTGCAGTACAGTCGACAATATGATCTTAATATCAATGTAAAAAAACCGAAACAAATGATCAATAGCAAAAGAGAATAGAGATCTAATAGATATATGTTGAACTCGAATTAAACCTGTTGCTACAACAATATTGCTACTTTGAAACCATCATAAATGAAAATGGGACAGTGCACAAGAAATAATATGTCGTATAGGAAAAGCCAATAGGGTATTTGACGAAATGAGTTCTATCTTGAAAAGTCAAAACATATTTCTTCAAAAGTACGTAAGGCACTTAGGATGCCTAAAGTCTTTTTCGTTTTATTGTATGACGTAGAATCCTGGATATTGACAGAAGCCAACACTAAAAATCTGGAAGTATTTGAGATGTGGCTGTATAGGAGAGTGCTCAAAATACCATGGGCAGCTCACATTATAAAGATATAAATGCTAAGAAGAACGAAAAGCAATCTAGAAGTCATGTACACTATTAAAAAAAGAAAACTAGAATACCTCGTGCATTTTATGAGAAAAAAAAATTGATACTTTAAAGTGCAAACGATAATACAAGGAAAAGTATTGGTTAAAAGAGGTCCTGGAAAAGCAGGAACATCATGGCTCTGGAACCTACGAACTTTTATGAGAGACCTCGTGCATTTTATGAGAAAAAAGATCGATAATTTTAAGTGCAAACGATAATACAAGGAAAAGTATTGGTTAAAAGAAGTCCTGGAAAAGCAGGAACATCATGGTTGAGGAACCTACAGAGTTTGTTTGGGAAAAGCTCAATAAAGTTTATAATTGCCAACGTGATTGCTAACATCGGAAAGTAATAATCTCCTTCACTCAAGATATTGAGTGAAGGAGATTATTATGATATTAAATATTAAAGACTATTTATTAAATGATATGTACTTGCTTTGTGTTGAAAGCTGAACAAAAAACAGTTATTATCGAATTTTACACGTAATTCATATTTTGAACCCAATAATCTTGAACGATCGTAATGAAATTATATTTTTTACTCGTAAAGAACCTTGCATTTAATATCTCGGCCTCTACGTCAAAAAATATTACTTCAAGGCAATACAGAACTTAATGGAAACCTGTAATGTAATAAAAATATTTTTCGATATAAAAACACATCTCAGACCCAAATATCCGGGACGATTATAATGAAATTATTTGCCATCTAAAAGAAACGTAATTTCATAATTCTAATCAAATATTAATTTTAAAGAATTCATATTCATAATTTCAAATTCTTTAAAGTATACTTTTTTATATAAAATCTGTTTAATTAAACTAAAAGATTCTAGAAACATCATATTTTAACTCCTTTTTGAAAATTGAACTTTTTTATGAATTTATTACGGTAATTAACACGATAACTTGTCCCAAGTTTCCATACATTTTCCAGGACAGGCAGTTTTTTGAGTTAAAACTTTCACATTTCTAACGTAATCCGTCCTGATGGATAAACTTTCTGGATTAAACATTTATCTTTTTCACGTTTCCATGTTACACCTGAGTTTGATTTCTGTATAAATGAATCCTTATGTAACCTCTTGATGGGTTAGAGGCGGCTAGTACTTCTGGAGCTATTTAATTAAAACCCCATAACTAAAACAATTAGTGAGGCTTAAGACGTTTCAACGGTTCTGTTTACTGCGTAATTTCCCCTGTTATAACTTTCTGTCTTCTCAATTGTTCCCTCAAAGCAGTAATTTACCATCTAAGACTCTATAAAAGTAAACTATAAAGGCGCCATAAACTTTCAAGTCCCTGAAGCTTTATTTAGTAGTGTTAAAAGGTTTCGCGAAACTCTTATTTACGTAATTGCATGGTAAATGATGTTTATCTGCAAGTCAAAGATGCAAATTAAATAAGTTTAAAATGAGTTTAAGTCTTTATTTTTAGCTCAAGTAAATATTTGCTAAAAGTGACATTATATAGTAGGTGTTGCTGATAGTAAATTCTCCAATTTGCTTTGAAGTAGTAAAGTAGTTTGTAGGTCTAAGCCTCTCATTGAGTCTCTTGAAACTCTTATTTAAGTAATTTAGTCCTTAATGGTGTTGATCTTTAACGGTGGCGTCAAAGTTGTAAGTTAATTGGTTTTGAGTCGTCGTCTTTAGTAAGTAAACAATGCATAAGAGAAAACTTAAAGAGAAATTTCAATGGAATTCACCGTGTCACTGGGTGAGCATGTCTATTTCAAAATTAAACAATTAAACGCAGTAGAACCTGGAAAAAGCTCAAGAATATTGGAACGGAATGAATAAGTTGAAAAATGAACAATGAAATTTTATTTTTTCTTTAAAAGGAATATAATTATTTAATGGTCCAAGAAAGTAAATATTTCAGGGCAATTCAGGATATAATGGAAACAGGATAGGCTGTGAGAATGGAAAAACTCAGCTTGAAGAATCTTAGATTATGGTATTTAAATTCTGTTTTTCAATATAATAATATGTACAAAAAATAAAAGAAGGTAATTCATCTTAAGCCCAAGAAACTAAGACGATTGCAATGAAGTTATGTTTTTTATATAACATTTACTTAGTGAAATTCATATTTTAAAGCAATTTAAAACGTAAAATGAAATACGGTAGATAGTCAGAAAACACACTTCATATCAATTTTCATCAAAATATTACATCATTGGCTCAACAATCTTGGACAATCATAAAAAAAATTTATTATTGTATTTCTTTTTGTATTTGTATTTTCATCATCATTTCATCATTTGTACGGAACATAATTACGTAAGAAAATTAATAGTTCAAGGCAATCCAGGTCGTAATGATCATAGATCATATCATCATTTAAATGATAATGATCATGTCTTTCATCTAAGAAGAACATAACTCTGTATAATTAGAAAAGGAAACTAATATTTTGGGACAACTTACGATAGAATAAAAACATAAAACGATATGAAAAAAATATTTTTAGATATTTTACCAATTTTTCTGTATGATACTCCATCTTAAACAAAGAAACTAGGACGATTGCAATGAATTTATATTTGTCATAAGTAGTACAAAACCTTATGTAGTGAAATTCATATTTTAAGTCAATTTAGAATGTAATACCTATGTTCTAAGTATGATCTTTTTCTACGTTTTACTTTAAAAAGCTCACGATCTTCTATTTGTGCTCTCCGTAGAACTTCTTCATTTCTTACGTGGTCTACTCACGAAGAATGCTGAGAATCCATTCTTCTTAAACACCACATTTCAAATGCTTCTAATTTATTTATGGAACTTGCTTTTAATATCTAGGCCTCTACATCGTACTAAATAACTGACCAAAAAAAACATTTCAGAGTTCTGTATCTTAGTTATTATTTTTCTTATTTAACTAAATTCTGATTTGTGGAAAATCAGTCATACTCACGACCATAAACTTCGTTTTTTTATAATAATTTTCAGGCCTGATCTTGTGCTTGTTTGATAATTCCTGAAGATCCTTTGCGTTATCGTCAACTATTACAGTATGATCTGCATAATATCTGATTTGTTGATATGTAGATGTACTTATATGTAGAGGTACCTATCAAAAAACAGACTTTTACCAAGTAGAGATTAAGCAACATCGGTGGTAAAATCAAGCCCAGTCTCAAGGCCTTCTCATAATCAATGAAACACATGAAATCATCCTTTCTTTAATCTTTTACAATTTTGTACCAAGGTTTGTATACTAACTTAAACTACTAACTAACTTCTACTGCTATCTTCAGTAATTATACAAAGATCGTATAAAGAGCTTCAAGAAATGGCTTTGTTACACTTATAAATCGGTAATCTAAGCATATTTTTGCAATTATTTTGGTAAGGTTATAAAAGTACATGGGAGCGAGGGAGTCTTCTGGAATATGTTCTGTCACAAATAGGTTATTAAAGAGTTTCAAAATTATCTTTGCTCTATTCCTTAATAAACTAGAACGTGTTATAATATATATTAAAACCCAGGGTATTGTTAAGCTTCACCGCGTGTCTGATTTCTTCTGTTTAATATACTTAGTCTTGTCAGCTTTTCTAGTTGGTCGGTTGTCATTAAAAAGCTTACTTTGTATTCCTTCCAGATTTCCGGTATTCTGTCTGTATCTACTACCAGTTCATTATTTTCATCTCTGTGTCGTTTCTTTAATATACAGGGTGTTTTTAAAGAACTTTCAAACTTGCTGAAATTAAATACGCAATATCTCAAATTTTTCAAATAGAACACCCTGTATATTTTTATCTAATTAAGTTTGTCCCTCAAATACCTTCCTTTTTTATTTAATATGTCCTATAGCTAAACCAAGTACTTTTTGAGATATTTTAACTTTTCTATAAACACTCTTCACTATGCATAAAACGGGTATTCTTTAAGTTTTGATCAAGATTGCTTAGAAACATTGGTTTAAACGTCAAATAATAATTGTCAGATTATTAGTTTTATGACAGCAGTAGATAAGATCAATGTTTTTTCTTCAAAAACCATTTTAGAAATTATTATCAGTGACTTAGTTAATCGATTTTTAATTTTTATTGTTCATTTTGTAATCAATATGAATTTTCCTCGTGAGGAATTTGTTGCCCATAAAGCTGCTGAAAGAAATAGCCTTTTGGCATCTACAATTTATGCGCAACTTTATCCTGAAAGGAGACATCTCCAAGCACAAGTGTTTCAAAAACTAAAAGAAAGATTTGAGATAACAGGAAGTGTAATTTATAAAAAACATGAACGGGTGAAGCCAGTTACAAATGAGGAAAACAGGATGACAGTAGCTTTAAGTGTCGTTGAAGATCCTCATAAAAGCGTTAGGCAGCTTGCTAAAGAATTACCCTTTAGTGCAACATCAATATGTCGCATGCTTCGAAGTGAAAAATTCCATTCTTACCGTATTCAATTGTTGCAGGAATTGCTTCCGCAGATGAAAGAAGAATGGCTTATGAAAGAAGAATGGCTTTCTGTCAGTGGGCACAAAATAAGATTCGTCAGCCTGACTTTTTTAATTTTGTGCTTTTTTCGGATGAAGCTACATTCCATAATATTGGCAGTGTTAAAAAACATAATTTTCATTATTACGACACCAGCATGCCATTCTTCACCCGATAAATTCATCATCAACATAGATGGTCGCTTAATGTTTGGGCAGGAATAATGATAGGACATTACGTTATTGGACCGCACTTTTTTAATGAACATCTTACAGGTAAAATGTATTTAAACTTGTTACAAAACGATTTTAATGTCCTTCTACAAACGTTGCCTGACCATGTTCGAGATGGGATTTGGTTTCAGCATGACGTGCTTTAGCTCATTATAGATTATAGCCATGCTGTTAGAAATTTTTTAAATGAGCATTTTAATAACCGGTTGGCCCGCAAGATCCGCGGATTTGACCAAACTGGATTTTTTCTTGTAGGGATATGTGAAGGAAAAAGTCTATTAAATAACTCCTACCACAAGTGAAAATATGAAAAATAAAATTTGGGAGATTTTTCAAACAGTCACGCCAATTATGTTGGAAAAGGTTAATGACTCATTCTCAAAAAGGGTAAACGCTTGCGCACAAAATTTAGGAGGTCATATTGAACACAATTTATAATAATTGTAATTGATCTTTAAAATTTAAAATTAGTGCAACGATGTACATTTATGCAAAAATACGTAAGTACCTACCTAGTATGTAATTTAATTTTGCTGTTTTTTTTAGCAGTTTAGGTGAATAAATGTGTTGGTTAATTCTTAGTATGTAATATTAATAATAATTGTAGGAAAAGTAATAATTCTAATTCTTCAATAATTTTTTCTAAGCAATCTTGATCAAAACTTAAAGAATACCCGTTTTATGCATAGTATTTTACAGAAAAGTTAAAATATCTCAAAAAGTACTTGGTTTCGCAATAGGACAAATTAAATAAAAAATAAAGGTATTTGAGGGACAAACTTAATTAGATAAAAATATACAGGGTGTTCTATTTAAAAAATTTGAATTATTGCGTATTTAATTTCAGCAAGTTTGAAAGTTCTTTACAAACGCGATTTTTACATTTAGGGATTTAAAGAATCTTACTAAATTTACAGATAGAACCAAAAAAGGTCAAGGATCTAAAGGAACTTATTGAGTCGTTATTATGAACAATATTGTAGGTCAAATTATATTTATTTAAAAATTTGCAATAAATTTTGTCTATTAAATGAAGGGGAAATCCGTTGTTGAGAGCAATATGTTTTATAATATTCAATTATTTAGCGAAAGCTTCTTTTGACAAGGGGATATTAAACAATCTATAGAAAAATGAATTAAAAGAGGCAAATTTATGAGTAGGGAGAATTTAAAGAGTACTGAATTACATTATCGGTAGTAGTGTGTCAAACTGGAAAAAAATTTTGGTTGATCACTATATCGAGTAAGTCTAAAAGACCCTCAATATACGACTAAAATATGTTTTTAATAGGAGAATTCTCACTGACTTTAAACAATCTTTGGGAGGGATGCTGGGAAAAAGATTTTTTACATCTAAGGAAATAAGTTTAGATCTATGAGGGATAATAAGATTTTTTAAACTGTTGGTTAGATCAACAGAATTCTTAGTCGAATAAATACTTTTAAAGTTGGTCACCTTCCTGAGAACGTTATTCAACCAAGAGGGAAGATTATAGCATGGGGAGTTAACAAAGGAAACCACTGGTCTTATGGGAAAATTGGTCTTATGGATTTTGGGGAGACCATAAAGGATCGGAGTTCTAGGATTCATAGGATACAGTTTTTCTTTTTTAGTGTTGAAGAAATCGAGAGTTAAGCTACATCTGTCCAATGTTTGCTTAACTTTCGTAAAATACGAATTGGTGGGGTTACTCTATTAACTCTAATGAAATCCCCCGAGTCCATCGTTACTCTTTATTTTATTTTTTAGCGAAATTAGGTGCTTTTTATTGATGTTATTGTTTATGCTGTTCGAACCACAGCTAGAATTTAAAAAGTTTATTATTTTAGCGCGTAAGATGTTTTTATTTATTGTATCAGTCGTCTGCAAAACACTCTCAGCCTCCACAGCTAAAGTCTCTCGTGTCTGTGAGTCCACCTTATTATAAAGATTAAACTTAAGGTTAAGGTTTAGTATACTTTCTTCGTCAGAGGTAAAAATAACATCAGACAAATTTAAAAATCTTTTATGGAACTGAAAATGATAATGGCCTAATTTTGTTTGATATTCCCTAAAGTTATTAGACCTAAAGGTGGCTTTAAGACGCTTCAACTTATTGTTTAATTTATTAAAAGTGTTTCTAGAACTAACCTCTAATTTATCCCTAAATAAACAGTCTGAAGTACTAAATTCCAAGTAATTTAGAAATGAGTTTAACGTGAAATAGAGGTATTTTAGTAAAGAGTTCAACTTGTTTATAGTTCTATAATGGCACTTCACTTCTTCCTTCAACCAAGTTGTTCTGGCGACGTTCACGGCAGTTTTTGATGAAATTGTTCTTGTTTTACACCGCAGATTGATGAATTTCGGGATCAAACCGAAAAGTAAACATTGTTGAAGAAACCATATTTTTAGCAGCAGATTCTTCCATGCAAAAAGGTTCTTATGGTAATGGCGGATGAGTTTAGCTTGACTAGCATTTTCAAATCCAAAAATCTCATCCATTATTCTCTAAGAGACTAAGGGGGTGGGAGCTAAAATGCTTCATGAATGCCCTAAAGGTAAGAAGCTTGACCTTCTGGAGAAAATGGAAATTACAAAAGCTAAAAAGAGTCCCGTTCTCGTGTGTGTGAATGACGTGTTTACTGTTGAACCTAATTTAATTTTTAACAATTTAATTTAGCTAAGTATCGTTTAACATTTTCCTTGTAGTCACTTTCTTCAATTTACATTGGCTAACGTGTTAAGTTGTTTTAGCATTAGGTCGATAGGTTTTACACTTATACTTCTAACCTGGTTGTACCGGGTTCGATTCTCGTTGAGTCTATGTTGTTGCGTTCCATTTTGAATTTTTTATTTTTTGCTTCGTACAATTATAACCTTAAAATTATTGTTTATTTATGTACTGTGAAGTGTGTGGATGGCTTCTAAAGGTTTTTTATTGTTATATGTAAGTTTATAATTTTGTTTAAGTAATATTTTTATTTTAGGCCTGATGATGCTCCAACTAGAGCGAAACACGTGTAGCCTGTTTTATTACATGTTGGGAGACCGTGACTTTGTGTTTTTCTTTCGTCAATTTTGTATGTTGGTCTCTTAGAGAACAATAGAGGAGATTTTTGGATATGGTTAAACATATAATTTATTTGTTTGCGTACAATGCGTTGGTCTTTATCTTGAGGTGACTTCCAAGTATTTCATGAAAAGTAAAATACCTTCTCTTTTGGCTAAGTCAGTTCGTTATCTGGCCATCGGATTTTTCTTACTCAAAAAATATTGATCTTGAGTCTCCTTATTTCTTCAGTTTGTTTGTCGGGTATTCCTGCTTACGTTTTAACACTCCAGGTTCGTATTTTGCTTTTTTATTTAGCTGAAAACGAGGGATTCTTTGTATCTCTTGATCAATTAAGATCTGCCGGGACTAGAGGCAATTTATTCATAATATTCCAGCATTTGGTTCATCTGCCTTTTGAATTGATTTCTCCATCCAAGGACAAGGAATTGCCTTAATTCTCATACAGCCGAAGTTGTTGGTTGTTGAATCTCCCCTTCATTCTGGAGTACATTTGGCCGATAAAGTCTCATTGGATATCTAGCAGAGTGCACCACATGCAGCTGGCTTTTTTATATTGCCGTTACACTTTCCAGCCCATTATTGGCCCAACTGTAGAAAACATTATTATGAAAAAAAGAAATTAAATATCAAGGGAATTCAGGGAAAACTAAAAACCCAATTCAAGCCCAAAAATCTATTTCTCATTAATATGTAAGAAAATTCAAATTTTTATGATTTCGTAAAAACATAAAGGACATCATAAAAACATAAAATGTGATATAAATTTAAAAATTTATTTTTTTTATCCATGTGTTGATCTGAAAATCTATCTCAGACCTAAAATTCTTTAACGTTCTTATACTTTTATTTTAACTGAAAGATTATAAAAATCACTGTTTTGATGAATATTTTGACTCCGTTTTATTGGATTAAACCTTCTTTAAAGGTTCAAATATTCCTTGCTTCTTTCCTGTATTATAAATTTTATTTACATTTTAATAATGTATATCTATTTTTACCCTTACGAGTTATCAGGTTATTAGTATTCCGATACTTTTAATAAAAGCAATTAACAAGTGTTTCATATAATTACATTTTCATTTAAATTGACATTTTGGTATACAAATCATTCTATATTGTGGCTTATTACATTTTAACTGAATTGCTTTTTAGGTCATTATTGGAATTCTATAGTGAATAATGGGAAATGCTATTTCTCAATATAATTATTTATTAGTTTAGTAATTGTACTTACTTATTAAATATTTGTCGTCGAAAAAAGGGGTATTTACAATGGCAAGAGTTACAAGCACTCACCCCCAAAACAAATCTGCCAAAGAAAATTTTATTGAGCGTCAAATGCCCTTCGGTCCATAATACTGGTTTCCCAAATAAAAAGAAATTGAGATTTTTATTGTCAGATCCAAAATTCAATTTGGAATTTAATCTTGGAAAATGCTGATTTATGCGTAGGTCGAAGATAAAATAAATAGAATGTCTAATAGAAATCCACTCGGAAATTCTGTTAATAAGTTCAAATTACACCATCTTTAGAGTAATAAGTTAAAACAGTTTATTTTATATTTTTCAGAATTATTTTAATAAAACTAACTTTATTACTAATAAAAATATTTATTGTAACAGTTCTAAATTGCCTTAAATGTGACGCAATTCCATGTTGATTTTAGGAAATTATTTGCCTCTGGAGTCCAATGCTTATTAACATTACATGTCCGCCCCTGTTGGTTCTACGGTTGCAAAACACTCCTAATTTTATCCTTTTAATATTTATTTAATTTAAATAAATAGTATAATACTTGTATTACTTGTACCTATATGTTTGTTTGAAGAGAGCGTATGTCAAAGCCATTAAAGTTGCACGACTTTGGTTTTTAGTAGTATCGCCTTTCTAGATCACATTTAATTATTTTAAATCAAGTTCTTACAAAATACTACTTAACTTTTTTTGGTATTGTCCACAGAAACTGCTGTCGGTCCAACTGCAGTAATTGTCTGTAGAAAACTATTTGTGTCACCTTTTCTCAACATCCTGTCAGTTTTGATATTGTATTGTGAGAACTAAAGTAAAACTGAAATTGCCTTTAGTTTAGCTAAATGTAGTTCTTCCTTTCGTAACTTCTCGGTGTCAACGCCTCTACATAAAATACTCTTAATTAGTCCATTTATACTTTTAATACGTAGTTAGCCCTAATATTATAACGTACAATTTGTGTTTGTACTTTGGAACATTTTTGAAAAGAACACGTATCAGAGTCATTTAAGTTATGCATGAATTTTGGTTATACTTGGACAAAAGTATTAAAATTTTCCTGTTTTCAACGAATTATTTAATATACATTTTACTACTTAATCTATAATTCGAATAATAATTTTTTTCCTGTTGTTGAATTTAAATAAAGAATCCTAAAATTGTTAGGATTATGCATGCACTGATAAAAAAGCTATTTTTATATAATGCTAAGTCCATTTAGTGGTTATGGAAATTTAAAGGAAATCAACATGTTGAGCCAGGATTTTCACTGGGAATGACACATTGGTTTTTACGTGATTGCATACTATGTTACTTGCGGTTTTTGATAAAATGTGCATTGTAATAAACATTTTACATTTATTCCAGTCGTCACGTACCTCTTTTGGAAGTTTCTTTATTACGCTCCATTACCCTATCGACTATTACCTACCATCTAGACTAGTTTACTTCACTTGTATTTGCAATTCGGTTTTTTTTTTGCTAAGGGTAAGACTTCTCTGTGTCAATGCCTTTATTGGAAGCAATATACTCAAAAGCATTAATATCAGCATCTTCTTTGATGGCTGAACTTTTCGTTAAACAATCCAAGGTTTGGCTCACTTAAAACTAATAATTTTGAGTTTTCTATTGCACAATAACTCACCAATGCTTTAGTTTACTATTTTCCGAAAATTATTATGAAGATATTTTAAAATCTATTTTTTAAGCTTAAAGCCGTATATTTTTATCAGATCTTAACCTTTATCGTTGACTGCAATGGTAGTAAAATACTTCTGATTTGTCCTTTTATAATTTGAAAACGTATTTAGCCCTAATAATTAACATATATTTTGCATTTGTACTTTAGAACACTCCAGAAAACGATACGTATTAGTTCCATTTAAGTTATGCATAGGCTTTTGTTATTCTTGGGTAAAATTATTACAATCCTCCTGTTTTTAATTAAATACTTAAAATAAACTTACTATGAAATATTATTAAAATTAATAGGCAAATAAATGAAACAATAATACTAGCTAATATTTCAAATTTTATTCATTTATATCTTAACATAGAAAAATTAAATAATCGGATACACAGCCCTATCAGCAATTCCACAATTATTTCCTCTGTTTCTAGACATTTTGACATACCCTCCTTCCCCCCAATGGGCACCCCAAGAATTTTTTGTTAGCCAGTAGTCACTATTACCCTGTCGACCATACCCTACTACCAACATAGCATGTCCACCCTTATTGATTTTACAGTGAGCGTTGTAAAACACTCCTGATCGATAGAATTGTAGATGAGGAGAATCCGGGTCTATAGATACTGCTGCCGGACCAACTTCAGCAATTGTATGTAAAAGATTATTTTCATTACCTCGTCTTGACATCTTGTAGGATCGGATACGAGCACCCACATTGTGAGGACTAAAGTGAAAATAAATTAGACTGCGATTTTTATAAACTAGCTTAACTTACTTGTATCTGCACTTCAATTTTTTCGCTTGGTAAGGGTAGGATCTCTCGGTGTCAATGCCTCTATTGGCAGCAATATACTCAAAAGCCTTAGTAGCAGCTCCACCTTTACAGGCTGAATTTTTTGTTGAACAGTCCATGAGGTTTTGTTCACTTAAAGAGACTAATCTTTTGGTTCTTATAGCCCAGTGACTCTCCACGGCACCAGTCTACGATTTTACAAAGAATGTTATTAATGAGATTTAAGATATTTTTTTGGCACTTACAGCTGCAAAGCTCCAACAGGAGCCACACCGTCCTTGATTCTTCACACCTGTAACTACCCCTCTTTGTCTCCAATCCATGGAGTTTTGTACATTTCCATCTTCTTCTGATAAATCATATATGGTATCATCTTCAGGGATAAGTGCATCCATTTCAGATCCTGAAAATTATTTATTTTTCAAAAATTTGTAGATCTGTGATAAATGTGATATGAGTTTTGCGTCTAAAAATGTATATTTAGATGCTTACCATAATCATATTCCGTAGTATTCATGGTGTAAAACTTTAAAAATTCTTCAAAAGTTAGATCAGCAAAATGATTAATGCCAAGATCAAACGTTGTTAAGCCATTCTCGTACAATTTATTATGATTTTCAATAAAAAGCTTATTAAGCTTAAATATTTCGAATCGTTTGCTTTCTTCTAGTTCGTCCTCATACTGTTTGTGAAATTTTAACTAAAATTTATTATTTTTTGTTATTTGTTACTCCAAAGGCACAAAAATGTATTAAAAAAACAATATAAGGGATTTAATAAGGCCACTAATGTTTAAATTATTCAAATTTATAAATTAATCTCAAATTAAAAATAAAAAACTGTAATTTTTTAAATAAATAAATCGTTTCAATTTAAGTTATGCATCGATTTCAAGTTCCATAGACATTCTGAAGTTATGCAATTTTTAAAGCTACTTATTTAAAACAAAATTTAGTTAAGAAAATAATTAATTGGAAAAAATATACTGATATTCCTTAAAGTTTTACCTTAAATAAACTCCAGTCTTGCCAGTCGCTATCCTCGTAGAGATTAGCGTTACCAAAGCCACAAATGACACTTAATAAAACTATAAAAAGAAGGTAATAAGCCATTTTCAAAGGTTTACTACTTAATCGATAATTCGAATGATAATTTTTCTGCCGTTGTTAAATTTATATAGACAATCGAAAAACTCTTAGATTATGCATGCACCGATAAAAAACTATTTTTATATTAAACTAAGCTGATTTGGTGGTTATGGAAATGTAAAATAGACTAATAGATTTAGATCAGGATTTTTTACTGGAAATGATACATTGGCTTTTACGTGATTGCATACTATGTTACTTGTTGTGGCTTCCGATAAAATTTCCATTATATTTATTTCTGTCGTCACGTACCTCTTTTGGAAGTTAATAAAATATATTTTATTGCATAATTAGGAGTAACAGAAATATCCAGATGATGATTTTCCACTTAGTGTAGTAACTTCATGTATAAACAAATGAACTTTTTTCGGAACGATTTAAAATTAAGTAAAAATAGTCAGGGAGAAGCTGTAATAAAATATATCTTTTTGTTTATTAAATTTTTTATAACCATAGTTATTAAAGATCTGCAATTAGTTGAAGAAATCTTTTGCTTCATTTTGTTTTTGTTTTTTATATATAGGTTTCCCTATGCTACTTTGCGTATTCTAAAATGTAGGTAAAACCTGAGTGGCAAAGAGAATAGCTTAAAATAGTACAGCTTGATATACTAGTGAATTCTTTTTTGACAATTTTATTTAAATTGCTGAAAATAACCTTAAAGATAGCTGACCTAAAGAAAGCTTCTTCGTCTAAGTATATTTTTGCCATTTGAAGGAAAAACATGAAGGACTTTATCAAATTGCTACGGATATTACTTTAAGTAATTTAAAATGTTCCGGTTTTGCTGGTGTGCATTTAGAAAAAGCTCATTTGGGTTTTGGCTATAAATCGCTTAGAAAAGTAAAAGTTGATAAAAAATTATATAAAAAAAATTAAATTTTTCTGAGAGAATGCCAAAATAATTACATTACCTTCTTGTTATTCTTCTGATGTAATTTTCTCATTGAAAATTAAAGTTCTTCAAAATTCATTCTTGTCCACTCTCTGATATTATGAAGCCACGATTTTTTCTTTTTTTGATTGAAGTAGTACATACTTGTCGTTGTGGAGAATATGACTTATGTATGCTCTTTTACGGATCCTAATAACCCTTAGTAGTTTTCATTCGTGTTCAGTGCACCTTAGTACTTCTTCCTTTGTTATTTTAAGTGTCCAGAATATCTAAGCAAACGCCTTTATAGCCACATCTCGAACGATTCTAGCTTTTTAGCAGCTTAGGCTTTTAAGAGCCAGGTTTTCACCCCATGTAGTATGGTATATAGTATCCCATAAAGTAACACCAACCACACATAACCCTCGAATGAACCTTAGTCTAATTTGCAGGCACTCCTATTTGTGAATCTTGAAGGAAAGACGTCTACTTCCGAGCCATTTCTATCCTGATCTTGATTTGTTTATCTGGATCCTGCAAGTCATTCCTAGATATTTGTATTTTTGGACCCACTTTACTTGTTTTCCATTTAGTGTGATCCAACATAATTAATATTAGGGTTTTTACTTATTATCATGAATTTCGTTTTTTCTATGTTAATAACTCTCTAGTAAGGTGTGTAGTTCTTCTGCACTCTTCGTTATTATTGCAGCAAATTTAAGTTTATTAATACGTGTTCCTCTAATATTCTCTTCTCCAGCGACCTCTTAAACACAAACGGCAGTATAAGTTAAACAATTTCGACAACAGGACGCAGGACGCCTTGTCGGTTTTTTTTTCTGTTTTGATTTCGTCCATTTCCATATCTTCAACCCGCACTAATGCTGTTTGTTTAAAGTATAACTTCTTTATTATGCATATGTCGGTTTAATCCAGATTAATACTTTTTAGATTCTCAATAAGTTTGTCGTGTTTGACTTTATTAAAAGGCATCTGGAAGTCGGTGAAACAGACGAATACATTTTTATTGTACTCTCTAGAGTTGTGTAGTATTACTTTTAAGGCGAACAGAGTATCTCCAGTTCGTTATCCCTCTTCGAAACTAAACTCCATTTCATCCAGTGGTTTCTGGATTCTGTAAGGCTGGTCAACTTTCTATCGTAGAATGCTTTCCACATTTCTATCAATATGTTGTCAAGTCCTATAGCTTTGTTGTTTTTTGCTATCTTAATCGCATACTTCACTTCTGATTTAAGAATATCTAAACATTCCGCCTGTCGATCTTTCTCCCTTGAATTCTCTCGTTGCGTTGCAAAAAGGTTTATCACGTTTTCTTTCCAGATTGGCATTTTATCTTCTTGCCTCAGCTGAATATCTCCAGGTATGTTTAAGTTCTTTTAATTTCTTATGCATATTGAAGGTATCGTGCTTGTTATTCCTCCATTCCGTTGTATTTTTCTTCCATCCATTCTTCTTTCACCCTTTTATGTCATGTTTTATTTGTCTTTTTAATTGCTTGTATTTTTCTGTGTTGGTGATTTTGTGTTTACGCTTTTCTTCCATCAAGTTAATGATATGCTGGTTCATGAAGGGTTTTTTCGTTGTTTGATCCTTTCTGCCCACGAGTTGTTTTCCCTACTTTCAGCATTGTTGTTTTAACCTTGTTGCAGGCAGTACCAATATTTTTTGTTAATACCTCAGATAAATCGCTCGCAATTCGTCCGTTTAACTGCGTCAAGTATGGTTCTTTTTTGAGTTTTTCCAAGTTTGCTTTCTTTGGTCTTATCGATCATT
Organism: Anthonomus grandis grandis; assembly: GCF_022605725.1. Taxonomy (NCBI): domain Eukaryota; kingdom Metazoa; phylum Arthropoda; class Insecta; order Coleoptera; family Curculionidae; genus Anthonomus; species Anthonomus grandis. The sequence continues at coordinate 25,297,009 of NC_065550.1, read as the reverse complement.
AATCTCATATTTACTTTGGCTAACAGAAATTTGTGGTCAGTATCACTGTCCACACTTGCATAGATTTTAATGCCCTTAATTTTGTTTCTAAACCTCATGTTGACACGTAAAAAATCTAATTGAGTCCTAATAAGGTTGTTTTCATTTTCACTAGGTGATGTCCAGGTGCAAAGTCGTCGAGGTATAGTGTTCATAGAAGGCGTTTATGATGACCAATTTTTTTTCCTGTCAGCACTGTATGAGTCTTTTACCTCTCTCATTCCTATATCCTAGATGAAATTTCTCCACTACATTCATAACTCTGCTTTAACCAACCTTGGCATTAAAATCCTTGTGTATTATTGATGATGTAGTTACCACTTTCCTGCATATTATTCTACTGGGAACTCATTACTTGCAAGGTGTTCGAAATACTTTCTTAAAACATCAAAAATTTAGAAAATGATAATCATATGTCATATAATCATATAAAAAAAATAAACCATTTGAAAAATTTTTCCTACGAACTTTCTTATTGTGATTTTAATGTATGGTATACCTAAGTTATTTAGTGCATAAGACTTATTTCTTATTAGACTTTTTAAACGCTTTTGGTTCTCTATTTTTCACAATTATGATAAAATATCAAAAGTTTTAATCCAAATTTATTTTGTGAGAAGAAGAAAGGATTGTTAGGTAGTCTTATAATGCATCAATTAAAATTTGGTCACTTAAATGTGCGTTCTCTTTCGACAGGCTTCAATGAATTACGAAATATGGTTAGCGGAAATGAATTCGATATTTTTGCAGTGACGGAAACTTGGCTAAATGGAAATATTCCCACTGCAATGGTTTTTTACTTTACCCAATTATAAATTTTATAGGCTGGATCGTGAGGGAAGGGGTGGTGGTGTGGGTATATATGTTCGCATGGATTTACAGGTAAAGGTGGTTCTTAGCGATTATCCCAGAATCAAGAAGGTCGAATTGATTTTTCTGGAATTACAAGTGGGTAGACTAAAACTTTGTTGTGGTTGTTTTTATAGGGTGCCTTCGGGAAACCTGCAGGTGTGTGTGGAATACAGGGATAGTCTATTGTCATATGTAACTACTCTATATGGTCCAGTAGTTCTTCTTGGCGATAGCAATATTGACCACAATGTAACAAATATTTTTTATGACTGTTTTATATCTTACGATTTTAGACTATCGACAAACCCATAAGAATCACTGCTAACACAGAAAAAATTATAGACGCGATCTACACAAATAACTTTGATTATGTAACTTCTTCTGGAATACTTTTAGCTGACCTAATATCGGATCATATGGCTATCTACACCACGTTTGCCTACGGGCTGCAAAAGTATCCGCCCAAGGTGGTAACTTATCACGATTTTGGGAAGTTGAATGGTGATCTTTTTTCTGAGGATCTGGGAAGAGTGTGTTGGGATCGGATATTCTATATGCCTGATATCGAACAAAAAATCAATTATTTAAACTATCAAATATTGAAACTATTTGATCGGCACGCTCCCCTTAGGACCTCAAGAATTACAAAAAAAAGTTTCCAAAGTCCTTGGTTAACGGATACAATAAATTTCTAAAAAAATATAAAAAGGATAAAAATCTAATTGACTTTAACATATACAAACAACTACGTAATTCAGTTGTATCGCTATTAAGGCGTGAAAAAAATGCATTTTTGGAATATTGTGAACAAGAACAGCTTTGGAAAACTCTTAAAAGTATGGATATTCAAATTAAAGATAAAAATGAAATTCCTATCAATTTAAAAAAAACCTAATGATATAAATCAATATTTCTCCTCAGTCTCTAGTAACTCTCAAAACTGTACAGAGCATGCGTCGTTTTTTAGGACTATACTAAGGACTATAATTTTATAATAAATTAAATGAAAATTGTACTTTTCATTTATTATTATTATTATTATTATTATTATTATTATTATTATTATTATTATTATTATTATTATTATTATTATTATTATTATTATATTATATGTAAAAAAAAGTTGGTATTGTGTGACCTCTTCGAGAAGCAGCCTTAAGTAAATTGTTTTCCAGTAGAAGATTACCCTCATTCATTCTGTCTCTTTCCTGTTCATCATCACCATCATCTTGTTTTGCATCTTCACCATCGTTATCACCTTCTTATTATTAGGTCGTCCCATTTGGTACTTTAGAATGATATCCTGGCAGTGACTCCTTTCTGCATTAATTTTATTTTCCATTTCTATGGCTAATTCAGTAGTTTAAATCAGTCTTTTGGTAAATTGAACTTAACATTATGGGAAAATGCTTAAAATGTGTGTTATTTTACCGGGAACAATATTTATATGGCGGAAGAGCAAATTTACAAATTGAAAGTTGTTGCGAATAACGAGAATTCATATTTCTGTAAAAAATTTATGGGATTGATATTATAGGAACATATTTCAGAAACAAAAACAAAGGTAAGAACACAAAGTCACGGTCTCATCAAATCCATATAATTTTTTAAAGCTACACGTGTTTCAAGCTACACGTGTGAAAAAAAAATATACCCTATAAATCCCAGAAATCCTCTCCTCTACGGCCTTCCTAAAATCCATAAACCTAATCTCCCTATTAGGCCAGTAGTATCGTTTGTAAACTCACCTTATTTCAACTTGTCAGCCTGGTTAAATACCACACTCAGAGATGTAACTGGTTTCAGAAGTACTTATTCCACAAAAAATTCAGTAGAGTTGACAAATTTTTTAAAAAATATCTGCATACCAGAGGTTTCAAAACTAATTTCTCTGGACGTTAAGAACTTATTTCCAAGCATTCCACCTGGTGATTGCCTTGATCTAGTCAACTCCCTTTTGCTTGAGTCACCGCTTGACAGATTAAATGTTGATGATCTTTTAACACTCCTCAAGCTAGTACTTGATCAGAATTTTTTCGTTTTCAACAACAAGTTGCACCATTTGGAGAAAAGGATTTTCAATGGGAAGTTTGGTGCTTTTCTCACTGTATATAGGAGATAAGTGGATGATATTTTTGTGGTATGGAATGGAAATGATCTAGAATTGGCGGATTTCCTCATTTCTATAAACTCTCTTCACGTAAATATCTCGTTTACCATTGAAGAAGAAAGAGATGGAAGGTCGCCTTTTCTTGATGTGCTTGTTTTAAAAAATACCAACAAACTTGAATTTGAGATTTACCGCAAACCCACCACTACGGACAATGTCATCCAATACTCCTCAAACTCCCCTTATTCTTACAAATTTGCCCCTTTTAATTCCCTTTTCTATCGCCTTTTCAACATCCCCCTTTCTAGAAAAGCTTTCCTTGATGAACTAAATATAATTAAACTTATTGCTTTTAGTAATGATTTTCCACTTGATATAATTAATCGCCTTTATTCTAAATTCTATAATAAATACAAACTCACTTACAACTTAATCCTTCTTAATAATGAAAATAATCACCTTTTTAGATCAATGTCATTTTTTGGTAATATTTCTTTTCAGCTTGCAAAGTCTTTCAAGTCTACAAATCTCACAATTGCTTTTAAAACTAAAAACAGTTTAAAAAGGCAGCTAGTGAGTACAATAGATAAGGCAGATTTCTTCTCAAAATCAGGGGTATATTCATTAAGATGTAATGACTGTAATGCCATTTACATAGGGCAATCGGGGAGAAAAATTTCCACCAGAATAAACGAACATACAAGTTTGGTGGACAGGTACAGGGATACTGACATGATTGAAACTAAATCGGCGTTTGCAAATCATTTATTGGCCTCCTCAGATGGTTTTTCTTTAACTCAGGGAGCGGATATTTTTCATGAGTGCTCAAAAGGCAAAAAACTCTCCTTATGTGTGTGTGAACGATATTTTCACGTTTGAACCTCACCTCATCTATAACAACCTCTCTCAAAGAATTTAAAAAGTCTTTTCCTTTTCGATTTTATATATTCTTAGTTTTTATTAATATAGTTCGGATTGTTCCCCATCTTTGATTATGGGTTAGACGCGCGCCTGTGAATCTAAAGGTTGCTGGATAGTTCCACACTGGTGACATTTTACATTTTTACTTTCTTATTTTTTATTTTTTTAAGCATACATTTTTATCTATGGTGGGAATTGTTAACTCAACCTCGCTTTTCTTTTGTTGTTAGTTGTAATGTGATCTGTGTAGGTCTAGGTAATGAGTTTTATCATAATTTATAAGCATTCTTTTTGTGAAAAATATCTTAATGTATTTTTTAGGTCTGATGATGCTCCGATAGGAGCGAAACACGTGTAGCTTTAAAAAATTGTATGGATTTTATGAGGCGTAATTTCGTTATAATAGTGTTCTTACCTTTGTTTTGTTTTCGTTTGGTCTCTTAGAGAAAAATGGATGATACGTTTATATTTCAGAAAAGCGGGGTTAGATTGGGTTGGGTTGGATATATAATTCCAGGTGCGATAAAAATGTTAAAATGTCAAAAATAATTTTTGTGTTTTTTTTTGCGAAAAAAACCACTTGAAAATTCAGCGCTTTTTTCGCGCCTAATTTTAGGTCTCGTTTTCAGAAAATACCAGTTTTTCAATCACCTCTGATGGCTACACCGAAGAACTATTCTTTGAATTCAATGCTCTCAAGAACTAAACAGGAAAAGCCACAAAACAAGAAACTGTAAATAGAAAGAACCTTAAATGATAGTCATTAATAATAATTTATTATTTTATATATATTTTTTTATTACTTATCTTTATTTTATTCTGATGTTTCAGGTGACGTTCTTGATGATGCCACTAGAAATTGCATGGGCATATACAGTCCAGTGGCTGGCAGGCGATCTTATGTGCAGAATAATGAGCTTTTTTAGGATATTTGGACTGTACCTATCCAGTTTCGTGCTTTGTTGCATAAGTATTGATAGGTAAATATTAACTACCATATGAATATTTTCAGAAATTGGTCACTTTGTTTAGTATTAAAAGAGCATGTTTATAGCGAGAATTTACATAATTAATTGCAACAATATACATAATTAAATTCATCTATGCAGACCAATTGTCAATATTAATGTAAAATGTTTTTACTGTGCAATCTGATATATGTATATGTTGGGCGCAAAGCCCGAAAACGGCCAATGGCCGTTTTTTTGCTCAATCTTAGGATTGGCTTAATTAAAACGACCAAAGCCCAAATTTTATTCCAATTTCGGGCTTTGATCGTCTCCAATCAGCCAAACCTAGGATTATGCAATTACGAAACGACCAAAGATTAATAAATTCGGTCCAACAACACTGTCGCAAAAGATTTTGCACAGCGTCGGCGTCGCATTGAGTGTCAATCTGAGCCAGTGCGTGAATCGCGTTAACACGTGTCTTAGTAGTGCGTTTTGTCTTATATTTACGATGTCCGTTGTAAGTGAAGGAGAATTTAAATTGAAAGTAAATGCCTATATCCAGGAAAGTAAACTAAATACATTCATGTTGACAACAGAAAAGTACAATGAATTATTATCCGATACAAAAGTTTCTTTAACTAAAAGAAGGCAGGGAGAGTTGCTTACATCATTAGATTATCGCAGAATTAAGAGGTACGATATTTTAATCATCGGGGATGTAGAAAAACCTATAAAAAGCGAACTTCTAGTGAAGAAGACATAAAATATTTTTGCCATATAGATGAACTGTATGAAATTATTCATAAAGCCCACATTGATACGGGGCATAAAAGAACTCGGTGCATGGATAAAGAGCTTAAAAAAAATACTGTAATATTACCTGTGATATAATTGATATTTATTTAGGCTTATGTGAACAATGTCAGTTGAAGAAAAAACAGAAAGGAAAAGGGCTTGTGGTTAGACCAATTTTGAGCAACAACATGAACTCAAGAGGGCAAGTAGACCTTATGGATATGCAAACAGAACCAGACGAAGACTACAAATTTATTTTAAATTATCAGGACCATCTGAAAAAATTTGTGTTTCTAAAACCTTTGAAATCTAAAAGAGCTGCAGAGGTAGCTTACAATCTTTTAGACATTTTTTGTATAATAGGTGCTCCTTACATCCAAAGTGACAATGGAAGAGAGTTTACAGCAGCTGTCATTAATGAACTTGCTGATATGTTCGAATCTAAAATAATTCACGGTAAATCAAGGCACTCTCAAAGCCAGGGAAGTGTAGAAAGGACAAACCAGGATGTTAGGGATATTTTGGTATTTTGGATGGTAGATAACAAGAATACTAATTGGGCTAACGGGTACTAATTGGGAATTGTTCAACTAAAAAAAAAAACAGATCTTTTCATAGAGGTATAAACAGAAGTCCGTATGAGGCTATGTTTGGGGTACCTATACGTAATGGCTCATTTGACTCAAATATACCTCGTGAGGTCCTTCAAAACATTACTGAAGAAGAAGAGTTGGAAAATATAGCAAATGAAAATTCTAACGCAGACATCTCTAGCAGCTCAGATGTAGAAGAAGAAAATAATGCAGTATCATACAAGACATCAAGCGATGAAACCAAGCAAAAAGAAGTAAGTGATATTTCATTTCTTTTCGTACAAAAAATAAACAAAACTTCATATAAGTAAATTTGCTGTTTATACAAGGTGTTTGGAGGGTGAGTCGCCAAACTTAAGGAAGAGGTAGAACATCTGAAAAAAATGGAAAAACTCCTTATAAGGATTTGCCTGAAAATGCTTTATTATGGATAAACAGGGTGTTAAAGTTTAACAAAAAGCTAAATTCCTGTAAATATATGCGTGGAATTGCTTCGTTCTCGAAATAAGTACAGGGTATGAAAGTTAGCTTTTCGTTAAACTTTAACACCCTGTATCTTCATAATAATGCATTTAGAGGCAAATGCTTATAGGGAGTTTTTTCATTTTTTTGAAGTCCTCTTTAAGTGTGGCTACTCACTCTCCAAATCATGTATTATGTAGGCAGATTATTGACCAACATGTTTTTTTCAGTGTACGTGTATACCTGAGAGGTCATGTATGCTTTGCACTCGGCAAGAAAAAATTTGCTCCTGTTAGTATTGGGCAAAATGTTTTGTTTAGAATACCAGATGTAGACAGAGGACGAGCTGCACCAAGAAACGTGATGGCTGTTGTTATGGAATGAAAAGAAGACAGTAACCTCTACAAGCTGGGAACATCATCAGGAGTACTTGAAAAATTATACGCAAGAAACGAGTTCCAAGTAGCTGATCATAGGTTCATAGACATGGTGAATGTTCCAGAAAAAAAAATGAACGCTAAGAACTGTTGCTGCTGAAGATTCTCAATCAAAGCAAGGTTTTGATGTGGTTGTAAAAATAATTTCGCAAACAGAAGATGTAATTGTCTAAAAAAAGGAGTGAAATGCAACTCAAAATGCCACTTATAAAAATAATTAAAAAGATATAATAATAAAACAATACATGTATTTGTTTTTTTAGTTCATATATATAATCATGTTCTTTTGATATAGAAGTTTATACAATTTATGTTTACTAATTATTTTTTCTTTTTTTTAAGTAGCCATGTGTTATGTAGGTATCAAGTTTATACGTACGAAAAAATAAATTGTGCCTTGCACGATGACCTCTCTATATAAATATTTTTATTGCCAAATTTATGCCAAAAAATTTCTTCGGACTTGCCATAGCCTTTGTAAAATTTTTCTTTTTTAATAAAATCAAAACTAAAATAAATATGCACAACTTTTTGCACTTAAAAAAGAGGGATTGGTTTTTAAAACGTTACATACATTTATATTGATTCGCTAAAACAAGATGTACAAGTACGTCAAGTTTTGGTTATATCCTAATTATCCAATATTAGGTTTGGCTGTTTAGAGACAGCCAAAGCCCGACATTAAGATGAAATTCGGGCTTTGGTCGTTTTAGATAATCCGATCCTAAAATTGAGCAAAAGAAACAAATGCCTTGACGAAATAATAGAACTTATAACACCCGAAGCAGAAACAAAACTAAGAGATTCTAAAGAAAAAAAGGTAAACAAGATATTACTATACCAAACTAAGACAGCTCGTTAAAAAATTTAGCAGATGATTTATGTAGATCCTTCAACACCTGAAGTAAATGTGCAAGAGAACACCTGTAAAAAGGGCAGCGAAGACAACCAATCAAAGAGTCAGCAAACTAGAGCTAATAACACTTGTACATTTAAAACTTTATTATGGTGTCACTGCTATATTACTAAGACCTTGGCAACCGCCAATCTAAAGAAGACTATTTAAAAAAGAGTAATTTATCATTTTACACCCAACACCCTTGCGCCAAAAAAAATAACAAAAAGATCCCTAAAGACGAAATATTAAAAATCCTAAAGGCAGTTAAAGATATAGCCAGCAATAAGTAGTGTCAGAACACCAAAGAGAACCCAGAAATCATTAAAATCTACACAACTTAGAAAGGGATCAGGAAGAAATTGACAATATATCCTGACATGAAAATCACCAAGACAGAATGAAGTGCACGAAACATCTGAAACCGACGAAAGCAAAGACCTAAAACAGAAGATATTAGAAAATATTTACTCAGTGGTAGATAAAAAGTGGAACAGATAGAATAACTTGCGCCACCGGAACTATGATACAGAATATCTTTTAACCTGAAAAAAATGAACTAAAAACGAAATAAAATATACCGCATGCATCAAAAAACGGCAGAACTTCAAAGACTACTGTCATACATAAAAACAGATCGAAAAACCTGAACAGGACTTAAGACTTGACTGTACGCCAAATATATTTAACAAAACAATCCTAATTAAGAATATGGATCAAGCAACTGAGCCGCCTACAAAAGTCAATATAGAAAACATTAAAGTCAATTTAATTAAAGTCTATTATTGGAAAGTTCTCCTTACGTGCACGGTGATCTGGTGAACTTTAAACTAGCCAACTATAAGAGAAAAGCCTGGTTGAAAACCCAATAATAATAATTAGAGTTGCTGATTTTTGAGCATAGTGCTTATTTTAAGTTAAATACGACAACATTATTTTCTTTTACTTTTTGTGCCTTTTTACATAAATCTCCGATTTTTCACATATGGCATAAAAGAAAAAGTCTGGATAAGGAAGATAAGGGGACATATCTCGACAAAGGTAATGCATCAAAATTTAAGAAAAACAATCTTTACTTATAAAATAGGTCAGAAAAATAGCTGGGAATTATTTTGAATATACGTAGAACAAATAAGTTTACTTCAAAGAAAGAAGATTTTTAGTTGGGAGTTTAAATTAAATAAAAATATTAAAATTTTGTTTCAAAAACAATAATTTTTGTCATAAGTTGGATTTCAATATATAAAAGTACACTAGTGTCTTAACATCTTTTCGTATAAAGATCCAAATCGTTAAAATTTATATGAAAACTTTTGCATTGTATTACTGCTTTTTCCATAAATTTGCTGTGACTTTTTAAGAGGTTCTTTGAAACTTTCCTTGTTTTTAAATCCACACTCTTATAATAAAAATTAATGTTTAAATGACAGTTATAAACTTAATAAATAATAGGAATTATAAACGGAACCATGAGAACAGGCGAGAGAAGTAAATTGAAAAAAATTACAAAATATTTTTTTTTAATGTATAGCGAAATTTTAACAGTAGTAACTTATGGAGAGTGCTTTCTAAAAGTCTTTATGGTAATTGCCAGGTCATAATAATAAAAAAATACTATTCTTCGTGCAAACTATAATTTAGTTGTTAAGTTTTGGTTTCCTTTAGGCACGTGTTGCTATTAGAAGTAAAATATCTATGATTTTTTACTTTGCCCTAAACGTTGAACAAATTTTTACACCGGTGTTTTGTGACCTATCAAAAGCTTTTTGATTGCGTCGATCTTAAGTTTCTGCTGAAGCTTCACTCTAATAGTTTTAGCAGAATTTGTTTGGACTTATTTTCTTTGTTTATTTTATCTGCATTGTACCTGCTCTGGATTTCAGCTGAGCCTCATCTGGACTTTTCAGTTGTTCTGTTTTGGGGTCCTATCCTATTTATTTAGTACATAAACAATCTCCTAACTCGAATTTTCTATATCTGCATGATAAATCACTATATTGTGACGAGCGCAGGATTTCCTTCATTATTTAATACATTTAAAAAATTGGTGGAACTTATTAACAACGAATATCACTAAAACCAAACCGGTATCTTTTAAGTGTAATCTCTTTAATATATATTTGTCAATAACCGCACATATAATATATCTTAAGAAAAAAAACTGTAATATTAAAATAGTTGGATACAACTATTTATTGAAATACCCTTAAGACTTTTGTTGGTTAATTAATTTATGACTTTTTTTAATAATGTACAATCTTAGGAAGGCATCTACTTATCTATTAATGTCTTGTACATGTTTTAACAATGTAAGATTTATTTGACATCGACTTGACCATTCACATGTTATATAATAGATTGAGCAAATAATTTAAAATTTTTGCTCTTTGGAATCAGTTAATTTGGTATTGTAGCACGACTTAAAATAAGTAAAAATTGCTAGAAAATCGAAAATGTTTAAGGAAAATATAAAAGTTGTGGTGTTTGGTGCGAAGAAAATAAAATTTCGCTTAACGCAGCTAAATGTAAGGTTCTGTACTTAACTCTGTACTAATCGTGTACTTAAAGAATCCCTTGGTATATATTTACGAATAATATCTTAATTCCCAGATTTGCAACCTTTATAGATTTACGGGGTAACATTTGACTCTACTTTGTCACTTCTTCCACTACTACCAAAATAATTAATCGGATCTATAAATTGTTAGGTTTTTTAGATAGAAATACTCAGCATTTCAATAGTATTCTTTCAGTAGTATATATTAGAAAAATCTAAATGTACAACGTGAATTTTTAAAATATTTATAGTTTAAATGCGACAGAGTATCCCCAGATTGGTTTTCCACATCAACAACAGCTGGAGGGGTTTTCTATAAAATCACTTAGAGGAAAACGTAAAAAAGTGAGTTGGTAAACAATGTTATCGATTTACCGGACTTTTTAAATTTTCAACTTTCTCAAATATTAGCGAAAGACCCATATATCTTTTATTTATTAAGCTAGAACAAACTTTTCTCCCTTGTGTAGAGCGTGTATAACGTACAACGAAATACAAACTCAGTATGACGTAGGTCACTGCATCAAATGTATTTTACTCGTATATCTTTAAGCAAGATTTTTATGCCCTTGCAAAAATCGACGCATGTAGTTCAACTACTGACACTACTAACCATAGTAACAACTAGACCACGAGGTTGTTCCTCAAGTAATTTTTTTTACATTTAGTGTACTGAGGGTTCTTTTAAGAAAAGTAAGCAATTGAACCAGTCGCATAGTTCCATCCAGGTGCGTGCCAAAAATTCAAATTTCTCAGTGCATATTTTCCTGTAAAAATAATAAATTTTTATTTTTTTTGTTTTCGCGACATTTTCTGTTCCTTCGAGCCGGATTCATCGAAATATGCGTGCAGGTGGCTATCGTCCAAATCATAATCCTTCATTCTGGGTCTGGATAGAATGATGTGGTCAGAATTTCTTACGGTTTTAAATATAAACATTTTTTTTATGTTTTTCTTCGTACTTGTTAACAGGATTTGTAAAGTGGAATATGTAAAATAAATAAAGTATATTAATAACTATACGTATAGGCTTATATTCGAGTTGTTTGTAGAATATTTCGCTTTTGAGGTATCCTGATCAACTTTACTATTTTAATTATGACTGATTTTAATTTTATGTAAAAATTATAAAATTTATTTACAATAAAAAACTATTAATCAGAAAAAAAACATTTTTTTTATTGTCTCGACCTTCACATCGTATAATACGTTGAAAAGGAGGTATTATAGCCCTATTAAAAAAACAGGCTAAGACTAAGGAGGAAAGACGGATAATGGATTTTTTATAGCAAAAATCCGAACACATAACTGAATTATACATAGGGTTAAAAAATTCTAATTTAATGAATGAATATAAAAAAATTTATAGCTAATACAATAAAAACATATTTTAGATAGACATGTATTTCTATAATTAAAATAAGAATTTGTTTTTGATTATTTGTAACTTAGACAGTAGCATCTTGTAACTTAGGCAGTCGGGAGGATTAGGTTCTAAATATATCATAATCATCGGTATTATCTTGCGAGCAAGTATATTTTTCTAGTTCACAAATGGTGATGAGTTAGATCTGGGATCTGAAAATAACTCTGCTACTACTTCAAGCTATTAGTCTCTTAGGTTTTTTAAAACTCGCTTTTCATTTTCAAGTCTTCGCCATTCTTCTTTAAATTATAAACCCTCCTTTACCTGTCATCGCCATAAATATAGTTCTGATGTTTTTTGAGATGTTCGTGGAGTGTATTCTTAAAACGTTTTTGTTGCTGGCCAAGGTTTCTTTGCTCTTTTACTTGACAGTAAATTATATTGCCGCAATATTGGTACCATTGATTTGTTCTAATTTACTGAAGTTTGTGGTATGTTTCAAGGGCGTTTATATGTTTCGATGGATTAACTAGGTCTAACATATGTATGGTAAAGTTTGTATTACGATAAGGAGCATAGTTCAACAAGACTCTCTTGTTGGTATTAAAGACGTGTTTCAGCATTCGGTCAAAGGCAACGTAGGCACTTCTTCAGTCGATGTTCAATTTCAGCATCAATATTTATATTCGATGAGAGACGACTACCAAGGTATGGAAAGTTTTTGATTTTCTGTAAGGCTTGGCCATTGGCAGTTATCATTGGAGGCAATGGTTCGGTTGAGTTCAGAACATACTGATACACTATGTCCATTTTATTAATATCTACCCTTGCCCTATGCTTTTAGACACCTTGTACATTAGGAATTATTTGATCTATTTTAATTATCATTGGCATATTGAAGTTCGACTACTGAAGCAGAGTATATGATAATAATAATAATAATAATAAAAACGTTAATTAGTCACTCAAAAAGCAAAAAAAAAAGTACACAGACAGTAAACAACACTATGTTATTTCAATGTAAATAAGAAAAATAAGAATATTATTCGTTACCCTTAACAATATAATTTTTTACACACATAGTAATAATGGAAGTGAGTGACCAAGAGGCCATTCTATTCAGACTTTCAGAGGTGACTTTCAAGAAGTTCCCCCAAATTCTTTTAAAGCCCTAGACTTATGCAAAAAAAATAAACAGGAACATATACCTAAAAAAATGAATGGGATAGAAAAAGGAGAGGGGAAGGTCAAACTATAATATCAATTTTAAATTCCATATTTGTATATAATATTACGAAAAAAATTTTTTTTTTAATTTTATTATAAGATATTAATTTGCACATTAATATTCATAGTTATTTTTCATTAGTTTAGAAAGAGAAAATTTATGCGTTGAACAAATGCCGCTTAAATTTTGCTTTAAATGCATTCTCGGACATCGAAAAGTCTAATATTTTAAATTTATTTACAAGGTGCACTATTACATACGAAAATTACTTTTTAAACATTTCTTTGTTGTGAGAGGGAACGACAAGTCATTTGATAAGTCACCTTTCTAACTAGAAATGTTGGATTTTCCCATTTAAGCACCTTATAAAAAAGAACAGAGTGCAGCAATCGTCGATTTTCCATATTTAGCCATGCTGCGTCCTTCAGCTTATGAGACATATGCTCTCTTCATGTTATGCCAAATATAAGCCTAAGGCAAGAATTTTGGGGTTTCTGTATTTTATATGAGTCATAATAATGAAGACAGGGCCCATAGATGTTATCGCAGAAGTTTGTTGGTGATAATACAAGGGAATCGCAAAGCATTTTTTTAATGTTGGCACTTAAAAAGTGTCTCTGGGAAAAAATAGATCTTAAAGCAGAATATCCAGTTTTTAATTTGAGGGTAATATGCTCTTTAAATGTTAATTTATGATCGATTACCAGACCAAGATTCTTGGCACTGTTTTTAAAAATAGTTTCATCGTTATTAAGTTGAATTTTTAAATTACTCAAAAGGGCAGCTCTGTGGCGATCGCTAGAAATAGCTGTTGATTTAGCAGAGTTAATTTTTAAATGTAGTTTTTGAATTTCCGCCAGTAAGTTGCTAAGATCAGTATTAATTTTTTGATTGACTTGAGCAACATCAGTGTGTTTAGACGAAAAATAAATATGAGTGTCATCAGCGTAGTTATGGTGTTGACAATATTTTATTATTTTTGTAATCTGTGATGTATAAAGTGTATAGAGCAATAGGCCAAGAATACTACCTTGGGGAACGCCAATAATCACATCCAGGGGTTTCGAAATTTTGCCATTTAATGTTACTCTTTGTTTCCGGTCAGACAGATAAGGTAGAAATTAATATTAAAGAAACGGCCGACTCGCAAAAGCCTAAATAACGTAGTAATGCTAAAAGAATTTTGTGATTTACCAAATCAAAAGACTTGGAAAAATCTAAAAGAACCAACACGGTGGCTGGGTTATTATCCAGAGCATACAAAATATCGTCAGTCACTTGAGTTAGTATAGTAGTATAGCTGTAGCTTTTACGAAAACCAGACTGATATTCTGGTATCAAATTATTTAAAGTTAAGTAATTCAGAATTTGTTGTTCCATAACTTTCATAACTTTCTAACTAGAACTTTAGCAACCAAGTCCTAAGTAATCAAATTAAATTCAAATTCATTAGGAAAAATTCTGTGTTGTTTAAAAAAATTGACAAATTCATCATCAGTTTTATTATTCCCATTATTTATGCTGGTAAAAAGCAAGTTTTTCGACGTCTTGTAAGTGAAGAGGGAGCTGAGCATTCGATTTTTTAGAAAGATCAATATTTTTTAATTCACATCAAAGTTCTTTATTATTACAATTTGCAAATTTTAAATTTAAATATGCCTCTTTTTCAGCTTTTATTGAACTCGTAGTAACATTTCTAAATTGTTTGTTTATATTTCAATCATCCCGGGATTTGCTTTGTCTAAATTTGTCTAATGCTCTATTACGAAGTTTCTGCATTAATCTTATATTTGGCGTTATCCATGGGCAGTAAGGTTTGGTTTTATGATTTACTTTAATTAAAGGGACATGTAGATCGATATTTATAGGTATAGATTGATTTAAAAAATCGATTTTTTTGTCTATATCTACTGTGTTGTACATAGCGTGCCATGGTATTAACTCTATGTCAGATATAAATTTAGCCCAGTCCACATTATGTAAATTACGATATGCAAAATTTATGTTCGGGGGTTTTGAAGTTTCAATTTTTATATTACTGTAAACAAGCAGGTAGTCTGATATCTCAACATCTCTTGCCCCATAATTCTAAATTAAATATACATTCAAAAAAATAAGATCAATTAAAGACATAGTGAAATTTGACACTCTTGTCGGATCAGTTATAATTTGCCTTAAGCCATAAACCTGTGTAAATTCTAATAACGGACAACTTTTATTTAAACCTAAAACATTAATGTTAAAATCGCCAAGTAAAAAGACAGAATCATACACTGCATAAAAATGGACTAAAATGGTGTCTAAATGTGTAGCAAAAATAATAAACGTAATCTACGGAAAAGTACCAGGCCCAAAATGAGATCACATGGTGCTAAAAGCAACCCTAGGCTGGGACGTGATAAGAATACTTATGAGCCTTTGAACTATGGTGGGAATCTACCCACGTCTGTTATCCAGCTGTTTGGACAAACTTTAGATCTGCTAGAATGTATTTTAAAAAGGAAAAGCCCGGTAGTCTGGAATATATATTTGTTGTGAGCACTCGTGTCTTATTTATAAAATTTTGGTCGTTTACATAATGTTGAAAGTTTATTTTTGGCGTTTTAATATAAATTAATCTTACAAATTGTCAGAAGTGAGATCGGCTCAAATAAGTGGACTGTACTGTGTACTTTTATACGTTTTACGTTAAAAACTATAAAATATAAATCGGCACGGTTTTTTTTTGATTTTTGACTTTTGTTTAAACAACTTTAAAATTAGAAAACCAATCCAGAAACGGGTAAAACGTACGCGAAGTTCGTCAAGTTCAAGTTCTTCGTCTACGACTAGTCGACTAGTAGGAGTAGTGCGGATAGCCGCGAGTTAAAAAGAACTGTAAAAAGACTTCAGTCGGAAGTGAAAAAGTTACAGAATCGGCCATCTACGTCCGCGGGTGTTAGCGCGAGTGATGCGTTCCTGACTCCATTGTTTGATCCACAGAAGGACGACATTAGTGTTGAAATGTGGATTAAGCGTGTTGATAAAGTGGCAGAAACAGAAAGGTATCGTTGGGACGTTGATGCAATAATGCGTTTAGTGGCTGGTCGTTTATGTGGGAATGCAAGACAATTTTTTGACGAACATGAAAAATGTGATATTTCTTGGAGTGAGTTGAAGATAAGTATGGCACAACATTTTGGTTCAAAATCATTCCATTTGCATGTTTACTTCGCGAGGCCGCTAATTATGAAGCTGAACCTAGTCAAAATTTGGTGGATTATTGCTTTCAAAAGCTTACGAAGTTAAGAGAATTGCAATTGACAATTGTTAAAATAGTTGCAAACTGTTAGAGCGGCACGTCATACAAACGTAAATTTATTGTATGCGTATTTAAATGCATTAGGAAATATGCCGCCTAATTTAAGTCAAATTATTTCTGTTAAGCCTCAAACCTTTAAACCTTTTATTGACCCAAACAAAGCTAAACGTATTTTGCCTCCTCAATATTCGCAATCAAAATCAAACAAAAATGTATTTATTGATAAAAAGCTGACTCAAAGTTGTTGTTTTAATTGTGGACTTATGGGACATTATGCACGTAATTGTAGAAGGCCAAAAGTTGAGTGTAGCAATTGTAAAAATGTCCTTTTAAAAATAAAAATAAAGAACTTAACGTTGTTAGTGCTACGAAAAACATTTTAAATATGTATCTTAAAAAGGCATACATTAACGGACATTCATTTAAGTGTTTAGTTGATACTGGATGTGCAACTACTGTAATCAAATCAAAAATTATTGAGCATGTAGGTTGTAAAGTAAGCAGTGTAAATGACATTATAAAAAGTTTTATGGGATCTACTATAATTTCAAATAAAAAAGTAAACATTACTATTCGGGTTATGGAGGCGATTGCTGACGTGGATGCTATTGTAGTTGATGATGAATGTTTAATGACCTATGATATTTTGCTTGGAAGCGATTTTCTCGATCAACATCATATAATAATAGAAAAACGAGATAATTTGGTAACGCTTAGAATGCTACCGGAATTGACCGAGTGTTTTGTTGTGAGAGAAGTTGTGGATAACATTAAGAGTATTCCTGATACAGATGTTAGTATTGGAAATATAGATACTAAATCTAAAAAGTTATGTATGGCATTGCTAAATGATTTCTCGGACCGAATTTCGTCATCACTAAGAATGTTGGGAAAAACAAGTACTATATCTATAGAATGGTTAATCGGTTGCAAATCAAAGAATATAGCTGAAGCATGGATTTTGAACGAAGTGCAAGTTCAAATTAAAAGATTGGATTTACATGAGTTGCGAGAGAGCATTTCCCAACACATAACCGAAGATCAACGAAAGCTAAAAAAAAGATATGACAAGACTAGAAAAGAGGCTACGAAGTATCAAGAAGAAGTAGTAGTGTAGTGCTGGTTCGAATACTCAGTGAGGTTCCAACGGAGTCAAGCCGAAAACTGTTACCGAAGCTCAGAGGACCATTCCGCCTAACAAAAGTGTTAATTAATGATCGCTATGAGGTCCAGGACTTACGAGAGGGAGCCAAACGAGTTAGCAGACCGATGGTGGTGTCTCCTGATTTGATTAAGAAATGGAATACTTTTCAAGACGATGAATTGTGAGTATAAGACGTATACTTACAAAATAAGGTCAAAGGACCAATACGATACGAATTGAGAAAAAAAAATTTAACTGAGATCAACGGATCTCCATAAGTCAACGGATTTATGCATGCGAATTAAGGTCAAAGGATCTTAGTTGAGATCAACGGATCTCCATAGATCAGAGGATCTATGCGTATGAGTTATGAATAACGATTCTTAAGTAGAGATCAACGGATCTCTCTAGATCAACGGATCTATCTTTACGAATTAAGGTCAAAGGATCTTAGTTGAGATCAACGGATCTCCATAGATCAAAGGATCTATGCGTATGAATTATGATTAACGATTCTCATGTAGAGATCAACAGATCTCTCTAGATCAACGGATCTATATTTACGAATTAAGGTCAAAGGATCTTAGTTGAGATCAACGGATCTCCATAGATCAACGGATCTATGTGTGTAAGTTGTAAATATTGTGTCTTAATTGAAGTCAACGGATTTTAGTTGAGATCAACAGGTCTTCATAGATCAAAGGATCTATGCGTATGAGTTAAGATCACAAATTTATATTTGAGATCGACGGATCTATTTGTATTTGATCGACGGATCAAAGAAATAATACTTGAGGTCAAAGGACCTCGGCAATTACTTATAACGCTAAGGAGATTGTCTTTTGCAGGTTAACCCCACCTGAGGACAGGCGATTAGGCCAGGATGACCGAATGTAGCAAAAATAATAAATGTAATCTACGGAAAAGTACCGGGCCCAAAATGAGATCACATGGTGCTAAAAGCAACCCTAGGCTGGGACGTGATAAGAATACTTATGAGCCTTCGAACTATGGTGGGAATCTACCCACGTCTGTTATCCAACTGTTTGGACAAACTTTAGATCTGCTAGAATGCATTTTAAAAGGGAAAAGCCCGGTAGTCTGGAATATATATTTGTTGTGAGCACTTGTGTCTTATTTATAAAATTTTGGTCGTTTACATAATGTTGAAAGTTTATTTTTGGCGTTTTAATATAAATTAATCTTACAAATAAGAATAAAATAAGTTTAAATCGCATTTGGGTGGGCGATATAAGTTGCCAATAAGGATTTTTTTGCCACTGACTTTAATTTCATTTCAAACATGCTCAAGAAATGCAATGGATTCCTGAAGCAAAACACGATAATCAAAAGCACTTTTACAATATACTGCAACCCCACCCCCTCAGCCCAACCGATCTTGGCGTATAATGTTATAGTTATCTAACTTGATGATTTTGTTATTGATATCGGCATGTAGCCAGGACTCCGAGACACCAATAACATCATACTGAAAGTTCGCCACATGATTTTTAAAAGAGTTAAAGTTATTAGTCAAAGATCTTGCATTAATATGCGCACATAAAAACATAATTTTTTTTTATTTAGAATGGTACAAACAATAGGTAGAAAATAAGGAAATAAAATAGGGATAGTGAGAAAACGAGTTAGAAAAAGTATATGTTCCTTAATCTGGTAATTTTTTAGAGAAGCAATAAGTTTAAGCCTAATAAATTGCTCACTATTTGGTTACGTAAAAATAAAGAAATAAAAAGAAAAAAATAACTACAAAAATACATAGAATTTTTTTCCCACAGGCATGATTTTTACAAAAATAAAAAAGTAAAAAAAAAATAAAAAATTTTACAAAACAAAAAAAATTAATCTTCTTAAACTCAAGAAATATAAGTAAAAGTAACATAACTTAAAAAAATATATATAGTAAAAATATTGATAGTCTCTGCAAAGCCAGGAGAAATACAAAGAACCAAATGAATCAGTCTGTATGGTCTTTATAGACCTTGTCAAGGCCTTCGATTTAGTTAACAGAAAAGCTCTCTAAAAAATATACTCATCAAAATATATCCAAATATTCCGGCTTCTGCATAAGCGTAATTATTCTCGATGGTTCTGTGTGCAGATCTGATATGTG